>NC_139513.1:81269168-81678675 GCF_947247035.1 Vipera ursinii
TAAGATAGCTAGTCCTCGACAGGTAGTCCTTGGCCACAGCTGAGCCCAAAGTTTCTGTTGTTAAGTGAGACATTTGTTAAATGAGTTTTGCCCCGTTTTATGTCATTTCTTGCCACAGTTGTTAAGTGAATCACTGTTGTCAAGTGAATATGGTTTCCCCTGGTTTCTGACTTTGCTTGTCAGAAGATTGCAAAAGTGATCACGTGACCCCTGGACACTGCGACTGTCAGAAATGAAGCCGTTGCCAAGCCTCTGAATTTTGATCACATGATCATGGGGAGGAGGCCAAGGCCATAATTGTGAAAAATGGTCATAAGTCACTTTATTCAGTGCCACTGTAACCTTGAACGGTCACTAAATGAATTGGCGTAAGTCGAGGACTACCTGTACAAGATTTGAAAACTATTGTAATACATATGTTTGCTTTTCAGACCCTACAGGTCTCGGGTTACCTAAAGCTCAAAGACCCGTTTAACTTTGTGGTGATATGTGTAAGCTGCAGAAGCAAAACAGCCTTCATGTGTTAATCCAGCTCAGCTCCTACACTTCTGGGACATTGGTCACATTTATTTGTGTATAAAAAAGATCCATGCCACTTGGATGCTTGAGATAATAAGCAGGATTTTCCAACACCGAATGACAGATGCTGCCAAGAAGCAACCGTGACCTGGAGCTTTTGGAAAATCTCTCCTTTTGAAATCTTCAGATCTTGTTTTTGATCCACATTTTCTCTGCTACATTCAAGGATTCAGCTGCAAGAGAACAACTGTCAAGCCCCAGCAACGAAGACTAGGAATTCTGGATTAACAGGACCTATGTTTAGCTGATTCTCTTACAGTCAGGCAGCTGTATATCTAGGATGTGGCAATTTTGCATTTACTGGTAGTGGAAGCAGGCTTTGGGCGGGACACTGGTCCTTTACTAGTAATTAATGCCTGTATAAGTTCAGGATTCAGTAGTTGCCCTAGGACAAAGAAAAAAAATCTTCCCGTTTTTGTCTAAGTAATGTATAGGAATAAAAATGAAAGATACTTTTCCTACACTGAAATATATATTCACGTGCACATTAAAACTTGTAGTTGTCAATAAATGTTTTCACCCCAGTCAATGTCAATTTGAGTTGAAAACTGTTTAATATTGTTTTAATTGCCTCTCCTACCTTACCCCCTAAAATATGGCAGCCTTTTTTTGCTCCCTCTTAGTTGGAATAATGTACCAGTTCATCATTGCATGCATGTTGCTTAATAGAATTATACCTGTTTATTTAAACTGCTAAGTGGAAAAAGACTTCAGTTTTCACTTTCCTGGTTCTGTTTCATTCCTGGTTACTATTTTTTTTTATTGAAAAGTTTTACAATACATTTTATTTTTAACAAAACACAACCCCTCCCAACCCCTCCCAACCCCCTCCCATTCCTAGTTACTATTGAACCTAACTGGTGGACTAGATAGATTTGTTTCCTGATATAACAATTCAGTCCTGATTTCCTTTCGTTGGTGAAAGGATTATCTTTAGCCTTCCCATGACAGATATGAAAAATGGTCTCCCCCCCCCCCCTGAACAGATTACTGATCCCTTGGAGCAATGTTATAAAATGCTGAACCAGCCAAGGATTTTTCAAAGTGTGAAGCACTGGAAGTGACCTAAATTTCTTGTTCAATGCTCCTCTAAAACGTAGAATGTATATGCTCATTTGAAAATCGGATTCGCGTTCCCCAGTAAGCACATAATTGAGAAATACTTGAGTGTTTTCTTTTTCTTTATCAAATAAAGGAAAGGAAAAATAATTTCAGAATCTTCACAGTGCAAAGAAAAAGGCAGTGTTTGAAGAACCTGCAAAACCTCTTTTAAAAAAAAACAACAACAACCCATTTTCACTGAGTTTACTGTCGGTCATAGATCTTTCAATTATTATAGAATAAATTGTAGGAAGATGTGAAAGAAGTGATATAATAGGATGTTTGGTCTGTCTACAGTCTCTAAATGGAGACCTCTTTACGAAACATTTTGAGAAGTTCTAAGTATAAGCTGCCACTGTGTTTATGCAGGCCAATATTTTACTAGCTATATTCTGGTTTCAAAAAAGCTTTTGAAAAATTGTGCAAAATTATCTTAACTACATTCAGTTTAATAAAATGCAAGTTTTCCTGGGCTGCGCCTGGAGTTCTGTATCTGAGTTTTGCTCCCTTACGAAATACGTCTTTGTAATGTGCTTGTTTTTATTGCCTGCCTTTCAGATTGCTATGAAAGGAAATGACGTATGTGGTATGTCCCCAAACAGTTCCCTGCAATGTTGGTAAAGGTGGAAAAAAAGTGTTCACACAGGGCTGGATCTTTTCTTCTCTTTGAATCTGGATATTATGAGAATAATGCCTCCTTAAGTAACACCAGCTGCCTGCAATTAGTGCAGGTTCGCGTCCCACCAGGCTCAAGGTTGACTCAGCCTTCCATCCTTGCAAGGTAGGTAAAATGAGGACCCAGATTGTTGGGGGCAATTAAGCTGACTTTGTAATAATGCCGCTTGGGGGGTGTATGAAAGCCCTAATAAGCAGGCATATACATAGAATGAAGGCTACTGCTAAGCTTGTAAGCCGCCCTGAGTCTTCGGAGAAGGGCGGGATATAAATGGAATTTAAAAAATAAATAAATAAATAAATCCAGGGAAAAGAACTGCTGCCCTTCCTACCTGTGCAAGTTCATGCTTGAAATCATGGAGAATATATTTAGCATATTATAGTGTGTTATCACATATGTGCTTTTGGTGCATGGCATCCTGGCTCCAACACTGTGAGCTATAAACCTAGAAATCCTCTACACAACCCTGCAAACATGAGTGCTAACAGATCTGAGCTATCAGAATCCACACACAAACACACACACACACACAAACCCTCTGGAAAGCAGGAAAAAATGATGCAGCTGACAATTACGTTTTTGACGTCATTTAGTGGGCATCCAGAGTCCTGCAGCCCATGTGTAGCAGTGTTTTTCAGCTTCTGCCATTGAATATGGAATGAACAGCCACCTATATATCTTATATATCTGTGTGAAAGTTGGGGCGTAACTGTGCGCATGGCCTTTCCAAGAAGCAATGTGATATATCTGATATGTTCAAACTTAAAATCTTGGTTCTTTCATAATATGAAAGTGCTTGCATGATGAAAGTAGTCAAATGGAGTTTTGGTCTGTATTGAAAGAGAGTCTCTCACAACAGAAGTGCATTGAGAATTTGCTGTTTTTATTAGACTGTGTTCTTAGAAGGTATGGAGGTTAGAGAGACTGGGATCTTGGGACTAAAAGGAAGAAATACATCTCTGCAAAGATTGTAGTGAAGTAGCTGAATGCACTAAAGAACTACTCCACTGCCTTGCAGTCTTAGGCCAGGTCCCACTTGTAAGGAGTTTTCAGACCTAACCATCATTCGGATGCATTTTCCTTGCCCTGAAATCCTTTGTCCCATTTTCCTCCACTGTCAGAAAGAGAGTCGTTTGAGAAATTCCAGTCCATAAATTCTCTAAATGAGGGTCTCTAGTCTACATTTTGAGGAAGGGGAGGTAAACTGTACTTTTTATCCAGAGATGCCAAAAGTATTAATTCCATCTACATTAGAGGGCTCAGCTTATTTTAAGTAGAAACTGTGTGTAACCAGATGATTAGTAAGGATCCTAGAAAAGGCTCAGAGGGTGCACTGTGGATGCAATTTCTGTCTCTTAAAAGACAAAGACTTACAACAAATCTGCAGCCTTTAAGGTGCAATAGGAGACTCTTGGTTATGTGCCTGAGTTTTTTTTGCTAAAATCAAAATAAAAGCAATTTAAAACAACAAAATTAAGTGGGAAACCCTTAATGAATGTAGTACTTAATGTTCATCCAGTGTTAGAAATGACTTTAAATTGCTAAAAATAAACTAGATTGACTTTAATACTGTGACCCACAATGGGCCAATGTATAGCTTGTACTTTAAAAAAAAATCTTAATTTTGTTGCTTTTAAAATTTGTACAGTATATTCTGCATCAATATGATAATAATGAAAGTGAGGAATAGTCTTCACTTTTCTTTAGTACCATAATATACTAGAGATGCAAAACCCAAAGATTATCTTGGTCTGTTTTACTCATGCTCAAGTAACATGTTTGAAGCAGTATCAGAATTTACTAAAATGGTTTTTCAATACATGCTGGTTACACCCTATGGAAATTAAAGCTATCATTGAGTAAACTGAGATCGACATGCTTTTATAAAGTTATGCTTGAAAATATGTTAAGATTAAGAATTTTGATATTGATCTTTAGCAATATTAGGATGTAAATTGGCACCCTGTAAGGTGAATTCTATCTTAACCTTATTTTAGCTTTGAATAAAGGAAATTTGGATGTTTGGTTGTTTGACAGAAGAAAATGAATATGTCTGGATATTTCTGCAGCCTGCCTCCCCTCCCTAAATCCATTTTCATTTGTAGGGAGTCTATCCATTTATGTTTTTCCTCATGTATCTTATAATATCATTCTTTACACTGGAAACATTTGTCCGTTGATACCACCTCATCACAGGCTTTCCATGAGGATTCACCAAAAATTTCTCAAAGTTCCACTTAATGTCATGGATCTTGATAGGTGACCAGAAGAGTTTTGCAGGGTCACCAAAACTTTCCACAACCGGTGGACAGGAGTTCTATCAGAAAAAAAGTTTATATTTTGTTAGTGTTTCTAGAATTAGAATAGTAACTTTTTTTCATCTTTAATGGTCGTGGGATGGGTAGCATGGAGAGAGAGAAATTTAGGAAACTGGGAACAAAATCTATAAGAAAGCATACTTTATTCCAATGACATTTGAATTTTCTAAGAGCTTATAGTCCATGTCTATTATGAAGTTACCAATACAGGAGAATAATTGTAGCTCAGGGTTGAAATGAAGAGTCCTTGATGCTCTCTGAGCTTGGTTGTTTTCTTGCCGACATTTACCTAAACTAGGCATCATCATCAGAGATGTTACCTAGTTTGGGTAATGAAATGTCAGCAAGAAAACAACCAAACTCAGAGAGCACCAACAACCCCTTATGATGAAGTTATATATTCTATTCCAAGCTGATTTGCTGTTGTGTTGTAGAATGATCCTTAAAATCCAGTTATCTCTCACTTTCTAAGCAATTCTACCTTGGCTTTGGTTTGCATAAATCAGGGCTTTTCAACCTTTTCACCCATTGTACCACTTTTAGGATATGGCAACATCCGAGTATCACCAGTCGCCTAGCAAGGTGTCAAAAACTTGACACCCCCCCCCCAAAAAAAGGGAAAAAAGTGATGAAGTACAGGTAGTCCTCAACTTACAACAGTTCACTTCGTGACTTTTTGAAGTTACAATAGCGCTGAAAAAAGTGCCCCCCAAGCCACAGCCGAGCAAGACACCTGCCTGCCCGCCCGGTGGCGCTCTTCCTCCTGTCCGAGGTGTTCATTGTTGTGAGCATTTCTGTTGAGGATTGGCAGCGGGGGTGGGGTTGGCGCTTCTGGGCTCATGCACGAGCATCAGCACTGAGCTCCAGCTGGAGCCTGGCGCTGATCCTGGCGCTTCGGCTCAGCCCTGACAGCCCTGCAGCTGCAGCCATCTCTCGCTCAGGCTTGTGCGGTGCTGCCACCGGTTCAGCTCATTCCCCTCCCCTGCTACCACTTTTCTAGGATGGTCATGTACCACCTGCCAGGTGCCAATGTACCACAGGTGGAACCCGTACCACTGGTTGAAAAGCCCTGGCATAAATAACGTATATTTGGATTCTACCTTGATCTGTCATGAATAACATTTTCTGCTGCACTGAGGCTTCCAATTAACACAAGGGAGAAAAGTAATTTTTGCTGATTTTCTGCAGCTCTCCAATACCACAACACTCAGAAGATTTTCCATCGCTCCAAAGGAAAATTTTCAGAAGAAATAAATAGAAATATTGGGAAAATTCTGCCCCCCCACCACATGCCTGAAGGAACATTGCATAAGTAGGTGAAATTTTAAGATTGAGGCATTAGATGTTTGTCCTTAATATCCTCCAAATCTTATTTCCCATCATCTGTGAAACAGTGCAACCAATACAAACCTTCAGAAAGGTGTAAATTCTCTGTTCATTCTCCCCATTTACATCACCTTTTTGAAAGAGTTGGAAATTGGGGACAAAGCCTCCTCCTGGTCTGACATGTCTGGAACAAAAGAAGAAGTTTAATAGAACCTTTTGGAGAGAATCCAGCAAGAAACAGCCTGCTCTGTTCTGAGGACAATTTCTCACTGCCATATTAGACCTGATCATTTAGTACCTTTGCCACCAAGGGCCCTTGTATCTGGCTGTGCAGCTATTAATAATATGACTTTTTAAAAACCATGGCTTGGAGAAAAGTTCAAAGTGGCTTGGGTAAGACACACGCAGGGCCCATCCTTTCATGTCACAACAACTCACACTATTGGAATTGTTGGCAAACTGCTGAATGTAAATGATTTTTATTTTTATTTTATTTTTTGGGTAGGGAGGATGTCAAAGAAAAGTGGCATATTTGGCATAATGCGTCTAATCCATGGCCAGGTTGAGGAAAAATGCAATCTGTGAAAGTATTAGCTCACCATTCTACCAATTTCAGTCCAAGCATCCCCAAAACTACTCTAAATAAATTTGGCCCATGAGTATCAAATTCTCCTCTATTCTTGAACGAAGAAGTTCATTGGCTGTCCAATGTTCATTAAGATGCAGAAAGGATGAATGTAATGGCTGGTTCCAGACTGATAAAAGGATAGGTAAGGAGAGCATTGTATAATTATCCAGCTTCAGGCCAAGTTATTAGTGAAAATACTAAGTGGCTTTCTAGCGCACAGGAAAGTAGTTCAAAAGAAAACAGAAATTTCCACCTTAACTTTTGGGACACACTGGTTTTAGATGGGAACAAATTCATTTGCTAGAATCCTACTAGTAACTCCACCTTTTTCTTCTCAATACGTCTTGCGAAAGAGACTGAGAAGTGTGTTTGGAGAATAATTATTTCTGATTTAGGAACAGGCCAAAGAGCCTAACAACGGGAAAGGCTACCCAAATACAAGCCCATTAAAGAATGAATGATAAAGCTGCAGAAGGAGACAGCCACCTAGCTGTTGGGAAGTCTGAGAAAGCTAACATAATCTTATATGAGTAGCATAGCCAGGAAGGCATTCCTTGCATATACTTACTTTAATCCTTGAAGGATTTCAGAATTTTGTCCAGGTTCTTGTTTTCCAAATTGATTGCATGGGAAGCCTAGGATGACCAGTCGGTCAATTCCCAGTGAAGTTTGTAGTGCATTCAGTTCTGTTAGATAAGGCAATAGGATACTTCATCAATAGGCCTTTACTTTGAACATCCTACCAGGCAACGAACATTTTATTAAACATTGCTGAACATTCTGTAAGGCATTCCACATAACCACAATCTTTGCCTTCTCAATTTGAAACAGCTTTTTTTTTAATTGCAGCACAAGGCCTAGCAGCTCTTTTTTTCTCCTTGACCTGACAAATCTTCATGGTGTGCCTGCAAAGGGGAGGGCTAAAAATGGCAGTAAAGAGATGATCCGTCCCTTTCTTGTTCTTTCTCAAGGAAGAAAACTTTAAAAACAGTTATCTGACCATCTTAAGGAACAAACAACAAAACTTCCTGTTGAAGGTCAGGGGAATGGGCTGGTTCTGCACTACAATGGGCCAATGACTGTACTATGGAGAAAATCCACAACACCAATAAGGGTGATGAGATAGGAGTTCCTCTTGCTGAGAAATTACATATCTGCTGCTCCAGAGAAAACACCATGTTGAAAATAGCTTTGTAGCCTTTTCTTTGGAGCAAAACCTGAACCAGGAGAAAACTGACTTGGTTCCCAAGCCCTGGATTGAAGGAATGACAGGGGACACCACTGATCTGAGATCAGGACAACCTCCCTTGTGGCAGGGCATAAATGGGGACAAGTCATGACCTTTTAATATATAAGATATGCTCCTAAACTTAGATAGCTTAATACAGTAAAGCTTCATTGCCATGTTTTTCCTTCACAGTACTCCATGAAATGTAATTTTGTGGAGATCTTGAAAAGAGTCATCATTTATCTTACTATGTATCACAACTTAGTGGTGCCAGTAAAAGTACGTGGATATACCAAAGTAGTTACCAGAAGTCAAATTCAACTTGAGGAAGCCTTTATTCTAATTCTCAGCCTTCAATGACTGATCAAATCTGGATTATGGGATGGGATTATTAAATACTTTTGAGCATTTCCATTTCCATCTGGGTGCAGATACAAAGTTGCTGGAGTTTTGCCTAGAAGTCCAACACCTGCTTACTTTAGTAACAGATTGTGTTAGAGTGTGCTTCTCTTCCTAGCTCAGGGTCTTACCAAGATATTGTCCTGTGAGTCCTCAGTAAGTGGCCACATTTACAAAGAGGATATACTTCCCCGCATAATTCCGGAAGGGGATGTATTCACCAGTTAAAGAGAGAGCCCCGTAATCATGGGCTGATCCTTGAACTGAGTCATAGCAATCCACCTGGAAGACAGTACAAGACATAATAGTTCTACTTCCATGAGCTCTAATATGTGCTCCAGATTCCCACACCAACTCCAGTTCAATTCAGTATTTTGTAACCCAAGCTCCAGCCACTAAAATGGAATTGGCTGTTCAATTTCATCAGAAGCTTTCATTAGTAGGAAAAACATGAAATGTATTGAAGTAACACCTCACTATATGTTTAAAATAATACTTGCTAAGATCTTGTCCTTGCAACACAGTGAACGTGTAAAGGGCAATAAGCACAACCTAGAAGCAAATTAGTGGATATAAGGAACATTTCAACTTAAAGGATGAAGAAAGAGGCTACACCTCTGAACATCTCTCTTCCATGGAACTACTTCAAGAAGTGTGGAGGGTGGCAGAAATCTCTCCTGCACTAAGTCAGAGGTTTAGAATAACAGAATAACAGAGTTGGAAGGGACCTTGGAGGTCTTCTAGTCCAACCTCTTACTCAGGCAGGAAACCCTATACCAGGGGTAGGCAACCTCGGCTCTTTTATGACTCATGGACTTCAACTCCCAGAATTCCTGAGCCAGCCATGCTGAGGGAAAAGGAGAGGTTTCCAAGCTGAGTCAAATTAGCTACACCAGACAAATTTTTTGATCCTTTTTTTGTTTGCATGAATCATTCCTGAACAACAGAAATTAAGTATAACAGGAGTTACTTAAACAAGATCATATTTATCCCTCAGCTATACATGTAGGATCCATGGAAAGAAAAAAGAAAAAAAGAAAAGAAAAGAAAATCTTACATCAGCATTCCTCTACTAGAGGAAAGTGTTACATCATAACTCGCAACCATAATTCCCAGAAACCACTGTCATTATGGGAGCTGAGGTCCAATGTATTCACAGTGTGTCAAATTGAGGGCAAGCTGTTCTGTCTTTAATACAACTCAACCTTTGAAGCATAGCTGCCTGCTTCATATTAATTAGAGCTAAATGTAACTATAGGTTTGGAAGGCCAGTAGAAATAATAGGAGCAGAACTGTATATATATATTTTATCTTGCTTCCTTTCTCTTCACCAAAAACAGTGGCATTTTGTTCCCATTAAAACGTTTCCTTTGACATAGTGTACAGCAACCATGCACACAAATCCTTGTTCGGTTTCATGTACTTTTTTTGTTCTCCTTTTACCAAACTGGCAAATTGTGTAAAAATGGTCCAAAATGAATGACTAATTTGCAAATTGAGATACCAAAAAAGCTGGAACTGATACACTCTTATATTTTTCAACGTTGTAAAAAGCTGCTTGAAAAAGGTAAAAGGTGAAGCCTCTTCACCAGCTGTTTTGGCTGTTGGGAAGATATTAAAACTTCTGGGAGACTTCTACGAGGACTACATGTTCAACTTCAGAGGAATTTCATAGCTTAAAGAAATATATTAATAATATGAAAAAGCAGAGGTTATTTATATTAAAAAAATAAAAAAGTAATACATTTAATTCTTTATTTTAATTCCATTTATATCCCGCCCTTCTCCGAAGACTCAGGGCGGCTTACAAGCTTAGCATGCAGGACAAACAGCATATATGTTTAATTCAGTTTTAATAAATAAGGATTAATATTATAAGGTTGCTTAACATGCTAAGCTGGAATATTAATTTAAACTGTAGTCACTTATAGTGTACAATGCTTGGACCAATGTATGCAATATTCCATGTCACCTGGGCCTAACATCTGGCATGTCCAGAACTAGACTTTGTGACCTATTAAAAACTAGATTAAAAAGTCTGTTCTACACTTCTAAAATGGTATCCATTTGGGGGCCAATGTCATTGCAAATAGCAAGCTTCAGTTAAAGAATAACTTGACAACATTCACTGTCTCTTTACTCCGCCTTCGTAGCTTAACGACCAATGCACCAGTCGATAAATCACACAAATTAAGAAATTATAAATCTACACTGCTTCAAATCTCTTGTTCAGAATATTTTATTTCAGTTTTATTTAGTTTAGCAAACTTTTCCATTTGGGAGGGAGACTTTGGCATCTGTCACTGACTAGCAAACTGAACTACTGTAAGTTGCCAAATTTCAAAGTTTCCATTTCATACCTTGACCTAATTGTTTTTAAGAGAAAAAAAGGCACAGGTGAGATAGCATCAAGAAGTAAGATTTCCTATTTTACTCTAGCCAAGATGCCAACAAGAATCCTTGATGGAAGATAGAATTTCATTCCCACTGTGACACTATTTTTTTTCTCTCTCTCTCCCTCCCTCTCCCTCTCCCTCCCTCCCTCCCTTCCTCTCTTTCTTTTTCTTCAAACAATGTAAGGTAATACGGATTTTGCTTTGATTGGGGTAAAATAAAACATGTCTGGAGTGGTAAATTCCCAGGATTCTATGTGAACCCTTTCCTTCCCCCTGCAGATCAATGGAAATTTACAAATCAGACTCAGAAAAAATAATTTTAAAAATGTTAGCTAACCTAAGTATAAAAAAGTCTTTAAAAAATGCAACCACCCCCAACCTCGATCACATTTTTGTATAGACATCATAATTATTTTCCTTTGAGTTTCTGGTTTCTATTTTGTCTTTGAGTGTTTATTTGCAAACCTAGGAAATCTTAATTATGACCAGCATAGGTTTTCCTCAGTATGAACAGTGAGCCTATTACAAAGCCACATCCTACTTTTCCTATATATGGTGCTCAAGGTGTTAAAAATAGAGTTGGTAACTGCATTCTTCTTTAAATAGAGCACTCAGTATTCCAGAATATGCAAGTAGGCTAAAGTAGATTGTTCCTAAAACATTTAAGGAATCAGTAAATACTAGAAGATCCTACCTTGGCTCGATCTGGGATTGGTTGAGCATTCAAGCAGGATGTTGCTTCATCATGTTGATGAGATAACTGAAGTCCTGTCAAAATCTGATTCAGAACCAAAGTAATAAGGAAATTTTGTAGCAAATCATGTACATATCAAGAGCAATTATAATGCATTAGTATTTCCCGTGTGTGAGAAGGTCTATATTATTTAAATTACCTCTGAAGTCCATACCATCACAGTTCTAGACATGTTTACTCATTTTTTTTCCTGACTAATGGCTGTAAGAAATTGAAATTTATGATCAACAGATTAAATTGAGACTCAGTATTTACTCCTAGCTGAGCATAGGTTGAACTCTAACATACATTGCACAGCCTTCTTTGTACACTCAGGGGTAATGTCATTAATGTATATCATTAATCAACCACACAACTTTGGTACCACCCAGAGAGGCAGATTGGTAGAAATTTGGGAAAGTATTGTGCCAATACCCGGAAAATTGCAATTAGCCCCATAATTCTTTTTCTTCTCACTCTTCTTTATGAAATGGTACCTTGATTTAAAAAACAAAACAAAAAACCAAGTGACAAAAAAGGGAAACAAGTATAACGATACAGGCTCAAATTATCAGAAAAAGGAAACCATGTTATACAGGTAGCCCTTGACTTACAACAGCTCATTTAGTGACCTTTCAAAGTTAAAGTGGCATTGAAAAAAGTGACATATGACCATTTTTCATGCTTGCAACTGTTGCAGCATCCTCATGGTCACATGATCGGAATTCGGACATTTGACAATTGACTCATATTTATGACAGTTGCAGTGTCCCAGGGTCATGTGCACCTTTGCCACCTTCTTACAAGCTAAGTCAACGGGGAAGCCAGATTCACTTAACCACCATGTTATTAACCTAACAACTGTAGTGTTTCACTTAACAACTGTGGCGGGGAAGGTTGTCAAATGTTTAGCTTAGCAACAGAAATTGTGGTCGTAAGTCAAGGACTATCTGTATATGTAAGGCTGTGTGATAGATTTGGAAAGGTTTCCATTTATATTCCAGAGAAGTAGTAATCATGTTTTCAGCCCAATCCTAAGTACCAGAAGCAAATGAAAACATTCCTGAAGACCTGGCTCTTTGAGCTTTCCAGCCCAGGCTGAGAGTTTTTAATTGGGGTTTTTTTTTCAGCGATTAAATTTAATCTTTTTAATTGTTTTTAATTTTTGTATCAATGTTTTAAGTACCCTGTAAACCGCCCTGAGTCCTTTGGGAAAGGGCGGTATATAAATTCAATAAAATAAAAATAAAATAAATAAAAATATTCAGAAAAAGTATGCTGTAACGAACATGTCATCCTTGAAGGTGCCACACAACTTTTGAGATTTTAATTCTGTTCTCACGTAAATTTTACTACTTAGAAGTGGAGCCAGGATCTTACCAAAGAATGATTAAATACATTTTTATGTATTCTGAGAATGCAATATTTTACCTGCCAGCTTATGTACTCTGAGAATATAATATTTCACCTCCCAGAAGGCTGGCTGAGGAATTCTGGGAGTTGAAGTCTGCACATATTAAAGTTACTGAGTTTGAGAAACACTAGTTTAAATGATAGGTTGGTCATTAAACGTCCTCTGTCAGCACTGGCGTTTTCACTGCTCTTCTGACCTCAGCACAGCAGCAATGTTTGCCAGAGTTTGCCTGTGCAAATAGGCAGTTCTTGGTGTAAACAAATCCCTTACGGAAGATCTCGTCCACTGTGCTAAATACGGGTAGCCACGTAGAAGAGATGTTTCACCATATTTGTTTTACTAATTGCAAGCACGCTCCTGGAACAGTTTTCTTTCTCCTCTTTGCCGGGTTACTATCTCCCTCTGTAGTTCCAAGTTCCTTTCTTATTTCCAGGGTTTCCCTTTCTCTGCTTGAACAGGGAAGGGCAAAGCCATCATCCTTAATACCATGTTGAATTGTACTTTTGAAAGAAAAATAACTTCATTTATTTCCCTGCAGGTTAGAGAGCTAGCCTTTCATATCACACAAAAGTGTATTTGCAACCCAGGTTTACCTGGTGCCCTGCCCAGCAGCATCAGCAGAGCCCTAATCCTAGATTAAATTTACAAGATTGCATAAGGACCTGGAGCTTATGGAGCAAAGGAACTGGATAAGGCTGTCGGCAGGCCCAGAGGAAGAGAGAGAGGCTTTTGGAGGAGTTGGTGGGGGCGGCAGCGTGCTCCAGGGGCGAAAAGAAGCAAGGCCTCTTTAAGGAAAAGGTGGAAGAGTCAGGATCAGAAAAAGGAAAGAAGGCGAGGTCAGAATAGAAGCAAATTTGAGGGCTAATCCACATGGAGCCCCATTTCCACCTGTCCTGTGTGCCATTGTTCACTCCCTAGAGACTAAAATGGACAATGTGAAATTTGAGCGGGATACAAACAAGAAGTATATATCAGAGGTGGTGACCCTTTGAGAGCTGTATGCAACGAAATTTCATTTTGATGTATGCCGATTGGTGTACATTCAAAGTGACAATAAAGTTATCATTATTGTATTTAATCAGGCTGGAGTATGTGCACATATCTCCCTTCTTGTTGAATCAAGCTTGCTGAGGTCGCAAATTGCTTTGATTGTAGCCAGCAGATAAAATCTCAGGGGGTGAAAGGACTGTACACTAAACTATCGCTAGGCAAACACCCTCATTACCTTTCACTGGTTATTTTTTTTAATCCCATTTATATCCCGCCCTTCTCCGAAGACTCAGGGCGGTTTACAATCTAAACCACAAATCAATGTGCTTAGCAATAGCCTTCATTCTATGTATATGCCTGCTTATTAGGGCTTCCCCCCCCCAAGCGGCATTTTTTACAGTCAGCTTCTTGCCCCCAACAATCTCGGTCCTCATTTTACCGACCTCGGAAGGATGGAAGGCTGAGTCAACCTTGAGCCTGGTGGGACTCGAACCTGCACTAATTGCAGGCAGCTGGTGTTACTTAAGGAGGCATTAGCCCACTGCTCCACCAAGGCTCTGGTTCATGCTGGGAGAAATACCTTCTTTATCCTTTGATGTAGTCTGACAGTAGAGGTTCAAGCATGGGTGTTATTGTAATAAATAAATGCCAACCCCCAATACGCTTTGTTACAATATACAATACAATAACAATAAACTCGGCTGAAGATGTTACCTAGCCTGGTAACAAAACATTCAGAAACCAACCCACAAGCTCGGAGAACGAACCTTCACCCTCATCTTACATCCCAGCTACAGATATTCGCCACTGTTACAGACAATAACAATGCTCAAATAAAATAACGCCAGTTGACTAAACTAAATTGGGATTCATTTCAGTCATTCTCTTTCTAATCGTGTGACTCTGGAGGAGTGGATTTGGCCCTCATTTAACCAGTTCGGATTGACTGCTAGCAGCTACAGAGTCCTAAGATGTCTGCATCATTACTCTATCTATCGCAAATACTCTAAGCCTAAGGCCTCTGAGTCTGCAGGCAAACACTGTCTGATGTAGAATCAGAAAGCATCACCTGTCTGGTCTGATGACAGCCTTCTTCCACACAGTTCAGGCACCTCCCTCCTTGAAAGAGTGCTACAGTGTCTTACCTCCTGTGGTTCCTGTCCCAGGTTGGGCTGAAATAAACCAGCCAAGAGCAAGGAGAGGATCCAGGCTCCTTTCAGTCTGCCCTTCATGGTTGGAGAGCAAGAGGGACAGGGCTCCTGCACCCCTGCCTGGCCTCGCTTCCACAAAAATCTGTGTTGCTGCTTGCTGTAGATGCTCTTTGTGTTTCTCTCCCTTTCTCTCTGTGTCAACACATTACCACCTTCCAGCTCAACAGCTAGTATAAAAAGGATGAAGCTAAGTACTGGTAGCCAATCATAAAGCAGCAGGGACGAGGGCTGGCCCTTTTGATATTAACCATGTGGTTTCTGGCTTCAGCATTCCTCAAAGTCTGAAGGGACAAATGCTGTCACCTGAATATGCACCATTGAACTGGAACTGTTATTGAGGAGAATTATACAGAGCTCCATGAGTAATATATTTATTCTCACACTTCTTTTATTAAAAATCAGGTGTGTATTTAGATACACCATCTGTGTCCAGTATTCCCTAGTGAGGCTTGGCTGCAGCGATGGGAAGTGTAGTCCAAAATGTCTAAAAAAGATTAAGTTTGGGGAAGGAAGGGACTTTGTTTAGAGCCAATGAGATGTAATAGATATCGGAGCTGTTCGGAGGAAACCTGGGTAAAAGTCTCCTTCAGTGTGGAAGTTCACTTGATGACTTTGGGCTATTCTTTTCATCCCAACCTGCCTCTCAGGATTGTTGTTATAAAGGAATTTGGTGCATGAATGCTATATTTGTTGCCTTGAGGCAGGAAATAATTCTAAAAAAACAAAAAAAGAACTAGATCAAGTCATAGCATTTACATCTAAATTGCCATTTCAAGAGGCATATTCCACAAAAAACGATCCTTAGAAATCCTTTACGCATGACTAATAGATTTCCTATCAAATTCCACAATAGTCCAGGACAACACTGTAAATTCTAGCCAATTCAAACTTATCGTTGGAATTGAACTGTAATTAAAGTACTCAGAAAGATGCTCATCTTACAATGTAGTGATCAGGACCGCCACAGGTCTTTTTTCTGTTATACAATTAAGGAACCATAGAATTGGAAGAGATCATTGAGTCCAACCTCTCAGGAATCCAAATTACAAGAAATGCTCATCATCTTACTTGTTTTTTTTTTAACTCTAAAATTCCAATAGAATGTCCCTTCCTGTATCTTAAAACTATTGTTTTCTGTCCTGTTCTCTGGAACGAAAGAGAACCGGTTTTGACCTATTTTTGAGTGACATTTCGTCAGATCTAACAATCTTGGAGACATTGGCTCACTGGAAACCTTTGGAGGAACACAAAAATAGGCCAGGATGATTTATCATGCTATTCATACTGTAGATGCAGAAGTAAAACAAACACCTGTTTGTCACATACACTCAAAGTTTGGGATGAAGGTTTAACCTTCATCCCTCCTTGTGATCTTGCTTAATATCCCTACCTCTTTTCTGCTTTTATCAGTATGGAATAAATTATCTTAATAAACATTGTGATGGAGAGAAGGGTATAATTTAATTTATCACTTTCTCAGTTTTGAACATAATTTTTCACATTTATCCAATAGATTAGAAGAAAAACTATTTATCTGTTTCTCATGAACAGGACTTAACAGTGACAATAGAACAAATCCTGGAAAAAAATGCAGTGGAGATTTCCAGGGAAGCAATGAACTGAAGACGATACCACTGAGAGCAGAGCTGATGACCACTGTGGAATAAAGAGCCAGTGAATGGACTGGCTTCTGGGAATTCTTCTCTGGACAAGAGAGATTCAGGAAAACAAAAACCTGATAAGATGGAACTTTGAAGGTTGTACACTAGTGGGAACAGTCAGAAATAAAGATTACAAGTAAAGGAAAAGAGACCCACTACTACAGAATAAGCCACAATATAATTTAAGGATATACAGTATGGGAACCATGCATTCAGATATTACTCTTAAGATTGTTTGCTTTCATAAAACTGGATATAAAAGAAGTTATAGAAGAGAAACACATTTTACTGGAGAAGACTGAGGCTGATTTAAATATGAATTTAAAAATGACAGGTTACAAGAATAATCTAGATAAATAAGATACATTAGATATATAAATGAAATGAAAAAGAGCCTTGGTGGAGCAGTGGGCTAATGCCGCCTTAAGTAACACCAGCTGCCTGCAATTAGTGCAGGTTCGAGTCCCACCAGGCTCAAGGTTGACTCAGCCTTCCAAATGAGGACCCAGATTGTTGGGGGCAATATGCTGACTTTGTAATAAAGCCGCTTGGGGGGGCGGGACGAAAGCCCTAATAAGCAGGCATATACATAGAATGAAGGCTATTGCTAAGCACATTGATTTGTACTTCTTAGATTGTAAGCCGTCCTGAGTCTTTGGAGAAGGGCGGGATATAAATAGGATTAAAAAAAAATTGGCTGATAGTTTTTAAAATTAAAAGGAATATATGAATAAGCCAGAAGAGTGACTGGGATAGCTTTCTTATTGTGGATTTACAAAAGAGATATCTCAAAGCTTTGAAGGGAATTTTGGGAAGAGATGAAGAAAAAAAAAGAAAAGAAATCAAAAGCTGTTATTTTTACAACAATTAAGTGAATTGTTCTATTAAGTACTAAAATGCTTTAGCAGAAGCCGAAGCTAATGAAATGAATACTCTTCTTTCCCAAATTCCCTACTTGATAAACCTGATCTACTTCCCCTGCCCCCACTCTCCCAAAATTGGCAGGACTTAAGATTAACATATGATTGTACTCAAAGAAAGGAATAACCTTCCACAAAGCTTATCACTGATCAGGAAAACATTTACAGTTCTTGATGGAAGACCCTGGGGGGGGTGAAGAACATGTTCTCTGTAGTCATTTAAATATTTGCAGGTAATGCTTGTAAGTGGATGGATTTATTTACTGTAGATATATTCTAATAAACCAACTTGTGTGCCAAGGACTTTTCTGTGTTTCAGTGATGAAAAAGACCAAGCTTGATTTTTTTCATGTCATCTTTCTTAATTATTTTATTTCCAGGATTACTTTTCTTGAATTTAAAATAAGAATTTTGATTATGTCCATGCATATATTTATACAATGTTCTAGTCTGGGAAGGATTTAGAAGAAAATGTATCACTCCCTATCTGCCATTGTCATTGGCACAACATTTAATACAACTAAAAAAAAAACCCACTAAAAATTTAGTTAACTTTGAATTAACTAAAATTGTAGAATAACTGGAAGAGTTCATAGAATTTTGTTCTGTGGGTGTCAGAATCCATTTTTATCTCATTTCTAACTCCCTCTCTGTGCAAAACCCAAATCTCACCCCCTTACTGGTTTCTGCCATTCCCAAGGAGGGAAAGAGAAGACAGGGTTGTTAATTGCCCATCTCTGTCCCTTAGATGCAAGGTTTGTTTATTCAGCCTGGAGGCCATCACAAAAGACCAGGGAAGAAACCCTCTGAACTATGAAGGACAAAGGGGGGGGGGAATTCTGGTTTGTATCTCCGAATAGAATGTGAAGGGGAGGAAGTAATAATGTTGCAAATGTACTGGTGGTTCTCTTTTCCCAGGGTTTTGACACCTGAAACTTGACTGATCCGGGACTGACCAAATGGACTGAGGGGTGGTGTTTTTACTCGGGGACACTTTAAAAGTATCGATCTGTGAGACAGTTTCCAGATCCTGTCTATCCTATCCACTGTCATCTATGTTTTAATAAAAGTTCCTGCTTGGACAAACTTGTCTCCAAGAGTTTTTCTTTCCTAAAATGTGGATTGGAGTGGGTTCTGATAGTGGGATTGTTTTCCAGACATTCCTATAATTTAAATCCATTATTCTGCCTCTGATTCAAAATATGTTTTTAGCATTGTTTGTAGCATTGTTTCAAGTAGTTTGGGGGACTAGTATCCTATTCCCCTTGGTCTTTATTCTCAAAGCTAAACATTCTCTGTTCAATTTTTCTTTGTTGAACTTCTATTCATGTTCTTTGCCCTTCTCTGAACCCTTCCATTTATCTGAAACCACAGAAAAAAAATTAGTCTCTCTTAGCAACCATGAATTCTAGCAAAAATGACAGGCTGATGAACGCTCCAGGCATGCTAAAAAACAGCAAGCGTCAACTTGCAGGCAGAGCAAATGAGCAGAAAGTAATTAACTCTGTTCCTATGTATTGCCTTTAATATGCAGAGACACCTACTTGTAGTGGGCAGTTCTGCTAGCCTGATCAACTTTACCATAATTAAATATTGTGAAAGAATAGTCCTTAATATAGGACTATAGCAATTTCCTATAATTTCAGTGATATTTTCTTCATGTGTGCAAATGGCTATGTTTGCATGAGACACTAAGCACAGACTAGCCACCATGTTCTACCCCAACATGTTGTCCAAACCCAGCCAATGTAATTAGGTAATAACAAAATAACAGTTTGAAGACACCTTGGAGACCTTCTAGTTCAACCCCCTGCTCAAACAGGAGACCCTATACCATTTCTGACAAGTAGCTGTACAGTCTCTTCTTGAAAGCCTACAGTGTTGGAGCACCCACAACTTCTGAAGGCAAGTTATCCCACTGGTTGATTGTTCTTAGTGTCAGGAAATCTTTCCTTACTTCTAGGTTGCTTCTCTTCTTGATTAGTTTCTTGTTTTGCCTTCTGATGCTTTGGAAAATAGGTTGATCCCTTCTTTTTTTATGGCACTGTCTTCTTTTTACACTGTGGTGACCAAACTTGAATGCAGTATTCCAAGTGTCGTCTTACCAAGGCATTATAAAGCAGTAGTATCATTTCTTGTGATCTTGATTCTGTCCCTCCATTAAAGCAGCCTAGGATTGCATTGGATATTTTGGCAGCTGCAGCACATTATTGGCTCATATTTAAGTGACTGTCAACTAAGACTCCAAGATCCCTCTCACAATTACCTGTACATTTGGTTTTTCTTGCTCAGGTGTTTTCTACATTTTCTACATTGAGTTTCATTTTGTTAGATAGGGTCCAGTGCAGTCATGGGATTCAGCCGGTTTGCACCAGTTCGGCAGAACCAGTAGCTAATTTTTTGTTGCCTAGGCCCAGAATGGACTTCCGGAAGCGACATCCACACAGAGAACCGGTTGTTCACATATTTGAAACCCACCACTGGTCCAGTGTTCAAGTCTATCTGGTTCACTACATTGAGATCTATCTGGCTCAGTACATTGTTAGAATTTACTTAGTGAGTAAATCAGGTTTAGATCAAATCATCCCAACACTGTTTCTATTTTTATACTACTGGATCACAATTTCCACATAACCGCAAATACATTTGAGATAGAAGAATCTAGAATTAGAGAGGTTGTAGTCATGCCTTATGGATGAGCCGGGACTGATTATCCAAAGTTCAGGAGTTAAAGAAAATTAAATTGGCAGCAAAATCCAAAGCAATAGGCCAGAAGCTCCACAATGGCATGGGTGTGTTAAGAAAGATTGAGATTTTTTTATCAATTACATTCTAAACCATAATCAATTTTTCTTTTCTTTTTTTGGTTTAAGATGTGGTGATGGTGGTTTGTAAGCCAGGGTTTATAACTTATACAAACCCAGCCATTTAAAAATTGTTCATGGCCTAGTACAATGGGCAAATCAGGTCATGAGATGAATTGAAAGCTTTATAAATTTTAAATCTTCTGTGAAGTGTATGAAGGTACTTGCTAGTGATGTGTTGACAGAGACAGAGATAAGCCTTAAGTTCTAGCTTGTTAATAAGATTATACAGTGAATTAATATTATCAGATTAGCTTTCGTACTCAGTATGAATTAAGTATCCTCTGGCAATATAACGAGGAAGCTGAAACTGGTGCTCCAGATCACTGATAAGTTTGATCTAAGTCTTTTTGCAACCTGTGATTGTTGGGTGTTTTTTTTTTGAGATATTAACGCTGAATACAATGAACAAATTGTCTCTAGTTATATCACTTGTTATCAAGGAGAAAGTTCCATCCTTTGTATGTTTTCAGTGCTATAAAAACGTAGAAATTTTATCTTAATAATTCAATATACCTGGCTAGGTTCCACTAATGCCCTGAAATCAATCCCCACTCCCCTTTTTTATTTGAAAACAAACATCAGGAATAAATCTTTTAGTGATATAAAAATAATGATTTCTCTAATCCAAATACAATGCTCTTTTCTATGGCTATAAAAAGGTAAAGGTTCCCCCGCACATGCGTGCTAGTCGTTTTCCAACTCTAGGGGCCAGTGCTCATCTCCGTTTCAAAGCCGAAGAGCCAGCGCTTGTCCGAGGACATCTCCGTGGTCATGTGGCATGACTAGATGCCAAAGGCAGACAGAACGCTGTTACCTTCCCGCCGTAGTGGTCCCTATTTATCTACTTGCATTTTTACGTGCTTTCGAACTGCTAGGTTGGCAGAAGCTGGGACAAGTAACAGGCGCTCACTCTGTTATGTGGCACTTGGGATTCGACCCGCCAAACTGCCAACCATCTGATCGACAAGCCCAGCGTCCTAACCCACTGAGCCACCGCGTCCCTTCTATGGCTATGCTCACATGTTATTGGATGCTTTAATTCTTCATTGCACTTCCCTACAAAATATAATGATGTGGAAAAAGATGATATACTGGATATAAAATTGAAACCAGTTGTTTTGATATCTGAAAAGAACATAGAAATATCAAATCAGAGTAATGATTTGCACAACTCTCCTCTACTGGATTTACAAAAGAGATCGTTAAAATTTTGTAGGGTTTGTTTAAAAGAGACAAAGAGAAGATTTTTTAAAAAATCAAATTTGAGAATATTATTTGAAGGGATTAAAAGCCAAGATTGTTAAAGTATAGGGAAGGAATATTGCATTGGCTTATTTGATGAAGATTAAAATGGATATATAGTTATTTCTGATAGACTTTACTAGACTTTTGCTGACTAGGAACAAATGATGAGGTTTTATGTTTCTGTTTACAGTCAAGAGAAGAGGTATGGAAAAAGCAACCATTTTAAAGAGACGGTAATAAACTATCAAAATGTTTTTCATTTGTAAAGATGAAGGGAAAATTACTTCTTTATATTTTTCTTCTTTTCTTTTTCTTCTGTTTTTCTATCTCTTTTTTCTTTTCTACATTTTCAGTTTCTTTTTGTATTTCTGGTAGTTTGTATTAATTTCTATTTTTTGAATAGAAATATTCAATAAAATTATCTTTAAAAAGTGAAAGCAGTATCAATTTGCATATTGTTTTTGAGCATTTTTTAAATACCCTCAATGTGCCAAATACATAAGAGATAGAAGTTTTATTTTGCGGTGGATCATTCATCTCATCCTTCCAAACTGCTATGTTCAGGTAGAAAACAACACACCCAAATTCAAACCCAACTATTATTTTTGAAAACATTAAGACCGCTGACAACAGCTACAGTTCTTTCAAAACTATATGAGATCTATTGCATCAAATGGTGTAACTAATACACAAAATGCATGCTGGTGACTGTTCCATTTCCTTTCCCCATCACACACCTGTGTATTTATTTATTTATCTATTCATTCATTTATTCATTCAATTTCTATAGCCACCCATCTCAATCAATGACTCTGGACTGTGTATAATTCTCATATAAGTTTAATGTATATTTAATGTATATAATTAATTTACATAATATATGTTTTGCCTCCCTTTCTGTCACTCAAAATTCCATAGACATGGAACATACTAAGTTTACATTGGGACCTACCAGTTAAGGAATGTACATTGCACCTGATGTGATGTTTTTTGAACTATGCATTATAATTCTATGACTAGTAAGACTTTTCCCTTATTCTTCTTGTTACCACCCTGCTTGATAGTAGCCACCCCTTTTCCTAGGACAAGGATAAAGTGACATAATACAGATGTTGACCATGGGTTAAGAAGAAGAGGTAGCCTAGGATTCAACCACAGCTGATAATGAGGTTTGCTGAAGGCTGCATGAAATTGTTTGTGGGCAACTGCAAATTAATTTATGCCACAGCAGACACCAAAGGAAATACCCAAAAGCTGTGTGTTAAATGCCTTTGAAGCATGATTTCTGTTCACCCCACCAAGGATCCAAGATTCTCCAGCAGAGCCAAATTATATATATTTTAAAAATAAACCAGATTGTGCAAAGAGGCTATCTGACTGAAAAAATGAAAGAGGACAGCACAGAACTGCTTCTCTGAGTCTAGCATAACCAGCCATCGACATGTAATAAATGCTTTGTAATGTATTGGGTTTTTGTCTTACTAAAGAGTATCACGTGGGGTTAATCGCTGGAAGGTTGTTTAAGCAGGGAAGCTGGCTAAGGCTCCCAGCTCCTCAGACAACCCGTCTCCTGCGCCGCCATTGGCTGCCTCTAGGGCAGCAATAGGTTGCTTTAAACCTATTGGCCGCCACCTAGAGGCCAGGGTATAGATAGCTGCATTCACAGCCCTGTTTCTCAGTTCAGTTCCAGTAAGCAAATAAAGAATGATTCTTGCTGAACTCACTCGCCTCATCTCTTCAATCAAGCAACGAACCCAGTATATATAACATGCTTTGTGGCTGAAAAAAAAAAGATAGAATGGCAAATGCTTCATGCAATGTAAAATGAACAGAGTTTGCATGTATTCCCTCCTACTCACAGCAACTGGAAACCACGTCTGGAGCATGTTATCAAAAGGAACAGAAGACTTTCTAAAGGCCTGACAGACAGGTAAGGGCCTGCTAAAGAGACAGAACGAGATAGCAAAATGATCAGATGACTTACTGTTCTAAGACTGACTGTCCCAACAGCCGGTGAACTGTTAGCACAACCTTTCCAGCTTTTCATTTGGCCTTTTAAACGGTTGGAAAGCTACATTAAATTGAGGTAAACAAAAATCCATTCCACTTTAATAATCAACCACTAATCTTCCCTCACAAGCCAACAATACCTTTCAGTCCTATTTATTTGCCTGCTGTCCTGAACCGGGAGGTGTGCAGCCTGAAGGCCCAGAATGACATGGCCTTCACCTTGATTTATAATACTCTGTGGTAATAAGGCCTCTGTTTTCCCCAAGGTTTACTACAAGAAAAGGTTCCTGGTTTTTTTTTCCTACCTTGTTCTAAGCTTTCTTTATTGTTGCTCAATCCAAAAGTTTTGTTTTTCAGTCGAACACCTCTCCAGATGTCTGCACTTCATGCTATAAAAAGCCCTGTGTGAGGAATTCCATTGTGATCACTTTCTTTGGGACTTATCTGAAGTCAGTTAAGGGGTTGCAGATCACTGAAAATGGGTAACGGACTGGATAAAGACAATGAACTGACAGATTCCCTTAGCGCCTTAATAAAATACACTTGACTTTAACAGTTTGTTTGGTGACTGTTCAAAGTTACAATGCACTGAAAAAAGTGACTTATGACCATTTTTCACAGTTACAACCTTTGTAGCATCCTCATGATTATGTGATCAAAATTCAGATGCCTGGCAACTGGTCCATATTTATGACAGTTGCCCTGTCCCACGGTCATGGGATCACCTTTTCTGAACTTCTGACAAGCAAAGTCAACCGGGAAGACAGATTCACTTAACCAGGTTACTAACTAATCAACCGCAGCGATTCATTTAGCAACTGTGGCAAGAAAGGTCATAAAATGGAGCAAAACCAGCTTAGCAAATGTCTCACTTAACAACAGAAATATTGGGCTCAATTGTGGCAGTAAGTCGAGAACTACTTGCATATGCCAGAACCTGCACCCCCACTCATGAATGTTACATCTATATTTTATTCAGTTTTAGGTAGCATTATCGGCTGACATCACCTGTGTTTTAATTGGTTACCAGTTGTCTTCCGGGTGAGATTCAAGGTACTGGTAATGGTGTTCAAGGCCCTACATGGCATGGGTACGGAGTACCTTAGGGAGCACCTGCTGCCGGCATCAACTTCCCTCTGCCCTGTGCGCTCCCACAGAGAGGGCCTCCTCAGGGTGCCACCGGTCAGAGAATGCTGTCTGGTGGCCCCCAGGGGGAGGGCTTTCTCTGTGGGCGCCCTGGAGCTATGGAATCGGTTGCCGGTTGAGCTCCGAATGGCGCCCGACCTTCGCTCCTTCTGTCGCGATCTGAAGACACATTTATTTGAACAAGCCGGCTTGGCCTGATGGGGGATGGGTTGGGTTTTTATTGTCATTTTTAATATATGTATTTACTGTTTTTAGCTTGGGCATATGTTTAATTCTTTTTAACTTTTGTATTTTTGTATTTTTTATATGTCTGCCCTGTTCACCGCCCTGAGTCCTTCGGGAGAAGGGCGGTATACAAATAAAATTATTATTATTATTATTATTATTATTATTATTATTATTATTATTATTATTATTATTATTATTATTATTATTATTATTATTATTAATATGACTCCAGATCCATTTCTGCAGATTGCAGATGCCTATGTTCTGGAAATGGCAAGAAGAGAAAGAACGGATAGAAGGGAAAAACCAGTAATTAAAAGTTGCAAGAGCAGATGAGATCCCCACTCCTACTCCATGTAGGACATTTGAAGGTTGTTTACCTAGTTAATAATATAATGGATGGGTGGGAAACAGAACCTACTAACGATATACCAAAACTGAAATGCTGACAAAGAATTTTACAGTTCATACTTTAAGAAATGACACCAACAATGTGTTTCAGCTAAACTCCTTTATTTTTTATTAGGAAGATAACGACAGGCAAATAAGAAGGGATCTCTGTGCATATAGCAGTGATTCCCTCACCTCCAAAAAGCTAGTGACTCGACTGTATATTACACTTGATCTTGTAATTAACTTTAGAGGCATCACACATTGATTCTCAAGCTATTCTGCACAAAATGAAATGAAACTTCAGACAAAAAAAAACACAGACTGATGCAATACTCCCTCCCTCGCCCCCGTGCACCTGCATGCCCTTAGATTCAAGAACACTGCAAAATAAATTCATTTAGGATGAAGCAGAAAACGTCCTTTGCATTAATATTGTTAAGTTTTTTTACTGGTTCATAAATAAATGAACAGAAAATAATGTGTTCTTCTGAGATGTGCTAATTCAGTTCCTTACGTTGTTTTGTTTGACACGATAGGTCACAATATAAAAACCAGCTGGATTCTTAATGAGTATCATTTGCACTGGCCTTTTAAAAGCAGCTTTGTAAGTGGACTGCTCCATATAGAGCCAGTTCTCGGATTATGATGGCATAATCTGTGTCTTGTTCAGCCTCATCATAAACTTTGAATGGTTGCTGACTGAGTGGTTGTAATCTGAGGACTACTCATAATCCTTCCCCTCCCCACTCCCATAGCTCTATCAGATATAAGGATTAAAAACCAAGCGCCATGACCTTGAAGCTAAGCACTATGAGGAACGGTTAAAAAATCTGGATATGAAACAAGGAAGATATCATAACAGTCTTAAAATATTTGAAGTGCTGTCACATTAAAGAGGAAGTAGATTTGCACTCTATTGTAACAGAGGGAACAGAACAAACATTAAAATTATAAGGAAGAAGCTTCAGGCAAGAACTGGAAGAACTTCCTGGCTCTATGAGCTGTCAGCGTGTGGAACAGGCTTAGTTCTTCACTGGAGGTTTTCAAGCAGAGTAGTCATCTGTTAATAATGCTACAGCAGATCCCCTACTGAGCAGGAATTTGGATTAGAAGACTTCTAAGACCTTCTCACTCTATGAGTCTATGAGTATTGGCTCTGCTATGCTGATAAACAGTATTTAGAGGAGAAATGATCCACAGGACAAGATAAGCCTAACAATATGTTTGCTGGAGTGTTAATTTATTTCATTTATACCCCACCTTTACAATGAAAGAAGAATCAGATTTTGTCACTGACTATTCTTCAAAGCCCGGCCAGAATCCAACTAAGGGGTGTAAGAATGACCTCGGACAGAATGCAACTAGTAACTAATTTATCAAATGGATTTCAAACTAAGTAGAATGAAGACACTGAAACACTGTTGAAATATATTTTGAAGAAATTTCTCAGCTGACAAAAGCACCATTTAAGGGCTGTTCAGCATAACCATTTTATTGTTGATTGATTATTTGTCATCAACTTGCCTAGAAATCATATTCTCCATGTCAACCTACCTCTAACTTGTTTTTTTTCAGATCAGTGCACGACTCACCACTATACTGTAACTGAGTCTCTCCACCTTGCTGCTAGTTGTCCTTTTCTCTTCCCTTCCATCCTTCTCAGCATTAGAGCTTCCTTCAGAGAGGTTGGTCTTCACATAATGTGTTCGAAGCAGGATAATTTGCACTTGATCACTTGTGCCTCGAGTGAGAGTTCTGGGTTGATCATTTTATTGTACATCAAAATATTCCAGAAACAAAATAAATAAATAATAAATAACATTTAATAAATAACATTTAATAAATGTTTAAATAAATAAACATTCCATTGTCCAGATAACCTATTATCAAGTAAGCAGGCAGAAACTGTGTACTCTTTTCCTTCCCCCATCTTTCTCTGCTGCACGTTTGTCCTTAGAAACATACACCATTCCTACAGTATTTCAATCACATTTTCTTGGCCACCTCCTCCGCTACCATTCAAACATCAACTTCCAGAGGGCTTAAGTTCATGTTGTAAATAATCAGAGACTGATTGCTTGCCAGCTCACTCCCACTGAGCTGGATTCTGAATGACTTTCTTTTACAATGTAAGTATCCAGATATTCACTAATAGATTCCAAGGGGGTTGTGTTCTGTTTACAGTGGACAATGGCTAAGGGAGAAGCAAAGGAAACTATTAGCAATTATTTTCTTGTCTTGCTACAGAAGGAAAGGGCTTTTGTCACTTTCACGACCCACAAATGCCACTGATGTGCAACAGGAAGGATTTGGCTTCTGGGAACTTGATTTAAATTACCTGGACGGTGAGCTCTTGTACAAGATGGATTACACTGCACAAAGAGTGGGACTACTATAGCATACCTGGTCAGGAGGGCTTTAAGGTTAGAAACCCAAGTTGCACAAAAGGAATGCAAAATGAGAGAGAGGATGACTATACTTAGGCCTTTTTTATTAATTTGCAATTTTTCAAACTGATTTTGATTTCTATGTATGCTTGCTTAGAGCATGAGAAATAGAGTTCAGCATGAGTTTGGACTTTTGTCCTGGAATAAGCACCTTATTCCAAAAGAAAAGGAAAGAAAGAAAGAAAGAAAGAAAGAAAGAAAGAAAGAAAGAAAGAAAGAAAGAAAGAAAGAAAGAAAGAAAGAAAGCAGGGCTATGCTTTCCTGTTTCCATATCATAGCCATTCTCCAAAAGAAGGGAATATTTGTAGTTTAGGTTGAACTGTGGAGTCAATAGCAATAGCACTATAGTGCTTTACTGGACTCTTCTAATGTTTTACAGAGCCCCAACAATCTGTGTCCTCATTTTACTGATCATGGAAGGATGAATCAATCTTGAGCTGGTCAGGATCGAAATCCTGGCTGTAGGCTGAGTTAGCCTGCAATACAGTATTCTAACCATTGCATCACTATGGCTCCTGGGTCATTGGTACTCTCTGAGCTTGTCTGTTTTCCTGCAGACTTTTCATTACCAAACTAGGTAACATCATCAGTGCTAGAAGGAACTGGAGTTTGCTCTCATTTTATATACTTGACCTGTCAGTGTTGGTGGGAGTGGTCTTGGTGGTTCCTTGATTGGGCTGTTGTTTGCTTCTTGATTGTTCGTCTAATGTTAATCTTGGTGCTAATCTCTACTCAGCTGGGTGTTCATTGCTAGTGAGATTAAGACAACTCAGGGAAATTGGCCATCAACAAGCACACAGACATAAACCAACATTTACATACCATTCAAAAGAAGCAATCAAAAATCCAAAAAGGAAATAAAAAGAGCAAACCACCTCCTCACTTGCAAACAATACCCAGTTCAAACCTACCATTCAACTGCAGGAAAAGAGGCCAAAAAAAGCAAGATCCTACAAAAACAGGACTTTTGTCAGAAGTTTGTAATGCTTGTCCATGTTACATTTCACAGACTTCTATCAGCCGTACAAGAATGACATAGCAGGGACAGGAAGTGGTGGGAGGCTGTATCCCACCAACTCTACTTCTGGCATCAACCCTAACTGGGTCACCACAGTTGGGTTGGGGTGGGGAGGAACTAAACAGCCACTTGACTAGAGCAGCTAAGTTACGCCAATCCTGCATTAGAGTGAAGTTTTTTTTTTTTGCAGCATAAGAGAGCTTTCCACCTGATTGTGCATGACCCTGGCATTCGTTGAACTTGGTGCAAATGGCTCACGTAGTTTTCCTCCTTGTTCCCCCACTGCACATTGTTTCATAAGCACTGTGGTTAGCAATTAGCTGTATGGCTACATTATTCATTGAGTGTTTTGTTTTCCATTTGAAAGAACTCTCTGTCTTCAGGACAAAAGGAAAGGGGTAAGATCATAACTTATAACCACAGGCTACCATGTCAGCCTATTCTATTATTTCATAAATGTGGTTATGAATACATCAACATGACATGGCTAATACTTTTCCTGGAAAGTCTTGTGTGGTAATGGGAATGTTGAATGTAGTGTTCATTGTGTGTGATATATGCTCTGAGGAGCTTTTGCTGTGATCTGTCAGCTCTAAGGCCTGCAGCAAACACAACATTTAGATCCACTATGTTTCTTCCTCCTTCCTTCCCTTTCCTTTCAGCTTAGTGACCAAACTTCATACAATTTGTTCCATCAGGCAAGAAATTTGGGTGTGATCGTGAAGTCATTTTCCCCATTAAGTTAAAAAAAATATGAAAAACTGAAAACCAAGCTCTTTAAGATACTGCAGACTTTGGTTTTTTCAGAAGTAAATTCAGCAAAACATACAGTATTTTAATTAGATTGGTTGATTGACAGGTACTTACTTACTGTAATCACTTTGGCAGCAAACGTTCTATTATTTTATTTATTGGCTGATTAGTGAATTTCCTGGACTTAGACAAAATTGTCTTTAAGAATCTCATTCTCTCAAGCATGAGGAATGGCTTTAAGACCTGTCACAAAGACAGCATTTATTAGATGAGGATTCCTTTTTTTGATAATAACAAGGTGCCATATGACATCCTTAAGTAACAAGAAAAAAATAGCTTTTGCGAGCTAGGATCTGCTTCATGTAACATTTGAAGAATACTCCTCAGATGGCAGCAGAGCAGACACAGACGTATAGAGCAGGGCTTTTCAACCTTTTCACCCATTGTACAACTTTTAGGATATGGCAACATCCGAGTACAGCCAGTCACCTAGCAAGGTGCCAAAAACGTGATGACCACAAAAAAAGAGGAAAAAAAATGATGAACTACAGGTAGTCCTCAACTTACAACAGTTCGCTTAGTGACTGTTCAAAGTTACAATGGCACTGAAAAAAGTGCCCCCCAAGCCACAGCCGAGCAAGACACCTGCCTGCCCACCCGGCAGTGCTCTTCCTCCTGTCCAAGGTTTTCATTGTTGTGAGCATTTCTGTTGAGGATTGGCAGCAGGGCTAGGGTAGGGTGTTTGGTTTTTATGTCCCCCCCATCTGCTGGGTGGTTGCAGCAGGTTTTGGTCACTTCACATGCCCCTGGGACACTGTGACCGTCATAAATATGAATCAGTTGCCAAGAATCGGAATGTAAATCCTGCTGCAACATTCCAGCTGATTGGTGCTTCTTCTGGGCTCTGCAGAAGTGCCAGGATCAGCGCTGAGCTCCAGCTGGATCCTGGCGCTGATCCTGGTGCTTCCGCTGAACCCTGATAACCCTGCAGCTCCAGCCATCTCTCACTCACGCTTGTGCGGTGCTGCGACTGGTTCAGCTCATGCCCCTCCTCCGCTACCACTTTTCTAAGATGGTTGCATACCACCTGTCAACCGTACCACTGGTTGAAAAACCCTGGTATACAGGAGGAAAACTCTGATGAAAATTTTCATATAATTCCCTGTACTCATACCTATTGTGCTATTTCCTTGTGGAAAAAGCAAGGCATAGAAAAAGAACAAGTAGTAGTGAGTTAAAATAATGAAAAATAATATTAATAGCAATAAGTTGGGTAAAATCACAAACAGGATTGGAACTGAAATGCCGAATGGCCAAATCTGTGAAACCTACAAATATCTAGACATTTTACAATGGGATAACATCAAGCACAGACAAGTTGAAAATGTGATTAGTAAAAAATATATTCAGAGAGTGAGAAAATTGCAAAAAAATAAACACACCCATCTATACTTGACCATACCTTTGACAAGATACACTATCGGCATTATTCCCCAAACAAAAACTGAACTGGACAGTTCGGACTGAAAAACAAGCAAATGAATGATGTGTATTATAACCCCATAGTGCTATTGATAGATTATACCTGCCCCGCATAAAAAGAAACAGAGGTTTATTTCAAGTTAAACTGTTGAGGAAGAACATCATGCACTGGCTGATTATGTAAAAGACAGCCATGAACAAACATTGCTGCAAGTTAAACACTGGAACTTACTGAGTGTACTGGAAACAAAACTTACATATCAAAATAAAGTAATGAAAACACAAACAGAATGCTACAGAGTATGAACAGTAAGCAGGGTGAACTAGAAATTCAGGTAAATGAGGGCGGATATGATATTGTTGCCATTACGGAAACATGGTGGGACGAAACCCACAAATGGAACACACAGCTAGAGGGATTTAAATTATTTAAAAGAAACAGACTAAACAAAAGAGGAGGTGGAGTTGCTCTCTATATAAGAAATAACTTTATCTCTACAGAAATAGAGCACAACAATGATGAAAACTGTAAACTTGAATGTATTTGGGTTAATATAAAAGGGGAAAAAAAGGACATTGTCATAGGTGTATACTATAGGCTGCCCAACCAAGCAGAGGAAATAGATGAACTTTTTGCTAGTCAGTTAACTAAGGTATGTAGGAAGCGCATCACAATAGTCATGGGGGACTTTAATTACCCTGATATCAACTGGGAGACAAATTCTGCACCAAGTGGAAGATCTAACAGATTCCTGACAAACCTAGCAGACAAAAAAACCCAACATAGGACATAGCCATCAGCCACAGCCCCAGGGAAGCAGGACATGACCTGTAGGACATAATAGGATTAACCCATCACCAATAGAATACCAGAAGGGCACACTGAACCTTAGGTCAAAGTTCATGCCACAGGAACAGGAACAACTTGAAACACAAAAGCCCAAGAAGGTATAAAAAGCCATCACTCCCAGCACCATGTGGTCAGCTGCTACAAAGCTACATCCTGTGGTGGTTCTGCTCTTCAATAAACTAGAATCTTCTTTCTAAAGCAGTCTTCATTTTGTTTATTCCTGGCTTGGACTGGACCCTGATGAAGATTTTTCTTTCAACAAACTATTTGTCTGAAATACTATAGGGTCTCGTGCTTGAGCAGGGGGTTGGAGTGGAAGACCTCCAAGGACCTTTCCAACTCTGTTATTCTGTTACTAAAAGTAATGGAAAAGAAAAGGAAATCTAGTTAAACCAAGACCAGTAAATCAGTATAGATAAGGAACCTACATAATGTTGAGATCAGGGATTTGTGAAACACCGGTTATGCGTAATATAGACAGATGCTTCTATTGAACCCAGGTGCCCTTTCTCTCCTGTCACCAAAACTAGAAGACCATGGAGGGAGGATCCCAGTAGCCAGAAGAGAAGAGGCTTATAGAAGCCAAAAGTGGGCAATGGTTGTTGGGCAGATCCTAGCCACTGGCTACTGCAAAAGCTACATCATCAACAGGATGTGGCAGATTACACAGATCAATCTGTGTGATCTCCTTCAATTAAGCTGACTTTGTAAAAAATGCCGCTTGGGTGTGTGTGTGAAAGCCCTAATAAGCAGACATATACATAGAATGAAGGCTACTGCTAAGCTTGTAAGCCGCCCTGAGTCTTCGGAGAAGGGCGGGATATAAATGGAATTAAAAATAAAATAAATAAAAATAAAATCTCCTTCCCACAAGGAGAGGGGGAAAAACAGTTTAAAACTACAGCAAATAAATTGGAATGAAGTGTTGCCTTTGTATATGAATAATGAAGAGACAGGATTTCTTCTTCCTTCTCTGTCTCTGTTTACTAACTATAGGATTATAACTATGGGCTCTTTTGACTATTGCATCATGGTTAGCCATACAAGTCTGTATTATGTTGTTCCATATAAAATGTGATTTCTCTGACGGATCTGTTTGGTATTGTCAGAAGGGCATTCATAGGAAACAGCAAATGAATCAAGTACATGTGTGCCTATTTTAAGAAGCACTGGGAATTACAGAAAATTACCAGGGAAATAAATATGCATATATGTATATATATGTACACACATATATATTGCTAAGCACATTGATTTGTGCTTAGATTGTAAGCCGCCCTGAGTCTTCGGAGAAGGGCGGGATATAAATGGGATAAAAAAAATGTCTAAAGGCTGTTTCTTTGATTACTAGAGAAGAATATTTTGTAGCCTGAAAGTCAAGGCAAAATGGCTAAACCCCAAAAGGAAGCAAAAAGAGATGCCCTTAAGATAAATGGTGCCCCTGGAACACCTCCAAGGTTTGAGCACACACAGACAATAGCAACATTTACATTGTCTTGAAACAATTCATTACAGTTGTTAATCATCAGCTTGACCAATGTAGTGGAGTTGGGGTGAGAATGAGGCCAGCTGAGAGGCTTTGCAGGAGCCCTGCCGATTAGGCAGGAAGTTGAGGAGCTCTGGTAGCTGCCATGGGTCTGGTGGTGGGGCGTGGCTTGGAGGAGGGAAGAAAAAGGAGGAGGGAGCCAATAGAAGGGAGGAAGAGAGAAGGTTTGGTGGAGTTTGCCATTCTGAGCCAGCTGATCGAAGAGAGAGTAAGAAGCTGGGATTTTTGCTTTTTTTTTTGCTTTATTACAGGCAAGGCGGTTGAAAGGGGGAGGAATAGAGAGAGAGAGAGTAGTTGCTTTAGCTGTTTGCTTGAAGCAGGCCAGGCGGCAGGGGGGAGAGAGAGTGGTAGTTGCTTGCCACAGCTGTTTGCCTGAAGCAGGCCAGGCAGAGAGAGAGAGAGGGTGAGAGTGGTTGATTGGATGTGGCAACATTTGTTCTCAAAAGATGAGTTTGACATGGATTGTGCTAGGAGTGCTCAACATGTAATCCGTTTGCAGGAAGATAAGTCTTTTCGGGAGAGATCCTGGAGGATCCCCTTGAGTGATTTAGATGATCTTAGAGAGCATTTAGTGGAAATGAAGAGGACTGGGGTCATCAAAGAATCTTGAAGCTCTTATGCTTCCCTCATAGTGGTGGTTCAGAAGAAGAATGGTTCCTTGAGAATGTGTATAGACTATCGCACTCTTAATTGGAGGACCATTTCATATCAGGATGCTTTGCAGTGTCTATCAGGGACAAAGTGGTTTAGTGTGCTGGATTTAAGGAGTGGCTATCATCAGATTCCAATGCATCCAGAAAATAGAAAGAAAACTGTTATATACTGGGCTTTTGTGATATACCACGTGGGTTGCTGGAGCAGCTAACGGCTCTCCAGCAACCCAGACTAACAGTCTCCTGTCCTGCAATTGGCTGGTTCCAGGCGGCAATGGTTGATTCAAACCTATTGGCTGCCAACTAGGGGCTAGACTATATATTGCGGCTGGTTGCAGCCCTTGTCTCAATACAGTTCCAGCAAGAAATAAAGTATGAGTTATCCTGTACTCAGCCTCGTGTCTTCATTCCTGCACCAAAGAACCCACTATTTAACAGTGGCAACGAAGGTGGGATCCTGCTTTGCTGATTAAGAGCTGAAGTCCACAAGGGAAAGGCAGCACACGCCGGAGGGAATAGGCATTCCCCATCCCTCAATGCCAGCTAGCAAGCTTTACTAGCAGCCTTGTGCTCAGTGGATGCATTACCTGAGCCTAGAAGCAAGATCCAAAGATCGCAGGAATCAGAAGAAGAATGCCAAAGGTCAGCAAATTAAGAGAATTTGACGTGAAACACCCAGAGGAATGGCCATCTTATCTTTCGCAAGTAGAAAACTATCTCAGAGCCAATCACATCGTGGAAGAAGGACTGAAGGCTGCAATGCTACTTTGCGTGTGCGGCCCTGCAACCTTTGATTTGGCTGAGAATCTTTTCATGCCGACACCAATCGAAGCGGTCTCCTACGCAGATCTAAAAAAGAAGCTAACCGGGCACTTCCAGCCCAGGATGTCTGAGATGGCTTGGCAGTTCAAGTTTGACCAAAGAGTGCAGCTAGCAGGGGAGACAGCTTTGGAGTTCATAGCAGGCCTAAGACAGGCCGCACACCTATGCAAGTTGTCAAATTTAGAAGAACAACTAAGAGACTGGCTCATCTGTGGCCTACAGGACAGAACGCTTCAGCAGATACTATTTGCTAGACCCAATTTAATGTTTTCTGAAGCACAGGACGAGGTGATGGCCGATGAAGCTGCCGGGGGCGCAGTGCAGACAGTTCAGCCTGCCAAAACTTCAAAAGTCGAAGAATCGGTCCATCTTGAGGTCACCAAATGCACCGGAGAATCATCAGAGGACGAAGAACCTGAAATCAAAAGCAACCCAACGCGCAACACTGCAACAGCCAGCAGCGAGAGGACGGTTACAAGGCAGTTCTCTTACCAAGATATAAGGGGTGCGGCAGCAACCATCTTCGCGCCAACTGCAGATTTCGTTCGGCCACATGTAGAGCTTACGGAAGAACAGGCCACATCGTGGTGGTTTGCAGAGCCTGCCAGAGAGACCGGCCACCCAAACACCAGTTGGAAGAACTGACTAGGAGAGGTACTGGGGCCTAGGGTCCAGTTAGTGTGGGATTCTTCAGAAGCCATAGAAGCGTATGCCACACCGGGGCTCGACGCCCCCTCAAACCCAAACTTAAGCTCTTAGTAGAGCTACAAGGAGTTTCATGTAAGATGGAATTGGACTCCGGCTCTGCAGTCTCAATCATTTCTCAAGACACATTTAACTTCGTGTGTAGGCACAGTAACAATTGGGCCAAACTAAGACCCTCAGATATTATTTTAATGGATTTTCAAAATGCTCATGTTAAAGTTAAGGGAGAAGCCACTTTATTGATAAAATTTAAAGGGTTTGGGGGCACCTGGATGTAATAGTAGTAGGGGGCCAGAGAATGAGTCTCATTGGACTTGATTGGTTTGATCCCTTAGGCATTCAGATTACTGGCATAAACCAGACACAAACTGCAGACCTCATGTCAGTGTGCGAAGAATACGCAGATGTTTTTGATTCAACCTTAGGGACATACACAGGCCTGCCTATCTCTTTTAAGTTAGATCCCAACGTAGTCCCAATCAGGGTTAAGCCTTGCAGGGTCCCCTTTGCGTTAAAACATAAAATTGATTCCGAAACTGATAAGCTTGTAGAACAGGGCGTGTTACAGCCTGTTGATGGGGAGGAGTAGGAAACTCCTATTGTCACTCCACTGAAAGCCAATGGCGAAATTCGCATTTGTGCTGACTATAAATGCACATTAAATAAGGCCCTCAAGCAATATGCTTACTCAGTCCCAGTGGTCAATCATATTTTAGCCTCCTTGCAAGGGGGGACTATTTTTTGCTAAACTTGATTTAGCACAGGCCTATCAGCAATTGCTGGTTGATGAGGCCACAGCCGTGGCTCAAATGATCGTGACTCACAGAGGGGCATTGAAGGTTAAACGCTTACAGTTTGGAGTCAGCGTTGCACCGGGTATTTTCCAAGGGATTATGGAACGTACACTTAAGGGTATTCAGGGCATCTGCCCTTATTTTGATGATGTTCTTATTGCAGGGGAATCCCCAGAAGTGTTGGCCAGTAGGCTCAGGGCTGTTTTGCAGAGGCTTCGTGAAGCAGGCCTCAAATTAAAAAAGAACAAGTGTAGCATTGGGGTTTCATCAACAGAATTCTTGGGTTTCCGCATTGATGCTAACGGTATTCACCCCGCTGATTCTAAAGTGAAGGCCATTAAAATAGCTCCTAGACCCAAATCAAAAGGAGAGCTTCAAGCATTTTTGGGTCTTCTAAATTTCTATCACACATTCCTACCTTATAAGGCAGCAATAGCTGAGCCCCTCCACAGGCTACTAGACAAAAAAGCTCCTTGGAAATGGACTAACTTTCACGAAAAAAGTTTCCAGGACTTAAAAGCAATACTGTCAGAAAAGTCCACTGTAACTCATTACATAGAGTCTAAACCTGTATGTCTTGCATGTGATGCATCTCCCTATGGGGTGGGGGCAGTCTTAAGCCACATAGAAAAAAATGGGAAACAGGTTCCTATAGCATTTTACTCAAGGACTTTGTCCTCTGCTGAGTGCAACTATGCTCAGATCGACTAAGAGGCTCTGGCCATCGTTGCTGCCATAAAAAAAAATCATGATTATTTATATGGCAGGGATTTCATTGTCTACACTGATCACAAACCTCTGTTGGGACTGTTCACAATAGACAAACAAATCCCACATATACTATCTTCAAAAATGTTGAGATGGTCTATTTTCCTATCTGCTTACAATTTTAAATTAATTCACAAACCGGGAAAGGAAATGGGCCATGCTGATGGCCTCAGCAGACTACCACTGCCACTAATGGATCCAGATCTGGCTCCTGCTGCTAGAATACTGTCCATACAGGACATTCCTGAGTTTCCCCTCCATGCAGGGGACGTTGCTGCTAAAACTGCCACAGATAAAATACTTAGTAGAGTGTTGTCATGGGTATACACGGGCTGGTTGGAAAAATTCCAGGGTCTGAATTTCAAAGCTATTTTGTCAAGAGACATGAGTTGTCTGCACATAAAGGGTGCATTTTATGGGGGAACAGAGTCATAATTCCCACTTCCCTAAGAGACAGGGTTTTACACTCATTACATGAAGGCCATCCAGGCATTGTCAGAATGAAAGCTTTAGCTAGAAGTTACCTTTGGTGACCTGGCCTTGATAAGGCCATTGAGGGTCACGTCCATGGTTGTTATACATGGCAGAAATCTAGGCCTGAAATGCCACAGGCTCCAGTTCACAGGTGGGAGGAAACACACACTCCCTGGTCTAGGATTCACATAGACTACGCTGGTCCTTTTTAGGGGCAGCTCTTCCTGAAAGTAGTGGATAGCTACTCAAAATGGCTGGAAGTAATTCCATTTCCTAACATGACTACTGCTAGGACCATCCAGGTGCTGAGAAAACTCTTTCCAACACATGGGTTGCCTGATGTCTTAGTTTCAGACAATGGGGCCCAATTCACTGCTGCTGAATTTCAGGCTTTCCTTAGAGCTAATCTCATCAGACATGCAACATCTGCATCTTTTCATCCATCTTCTAATGGTCAAGCTGAATGTATGGTGAGGACAACAAAGGAGGCATTGTCACAGGTGACTGGCATCACAGATTGGCAGATTTTTTACTCTGCCAGCATTCTACGCCTTGCATGGCCACAGGTAAAAGTCTATCTGGACAACAGTGGTCCCCCGCGACATAAGGTCTCCCGTATAACCACCACCACCCCACCGCCCCTGCCCTGAGCCCGAGGCTGGTGTAGCACACAGAAACCTTGAGGGCACAGTTCAACCAGAGGCACACCGCCCTCTGGGCCCAACCAGGTCTCTGTAATGCATGCCAGATCCGTGTGTTCCTCCTCGATCAATTCCCGGACAAGGGGAGCCTTGTTCACAATAGATCTGGCATTAAAATACACCAGTCTGAGCTCAGGGTCCTGGTCCCCCTCACCCCCGGACAAAAGGGTACTAACCGGAGGGTCAGAACACGTCACCGCTCAAAGACAGTGGGGGCGTGGTCCCAGATATTGATACGGCCCTCCGTGTAACCGCCTGCTGCCATTCCCAATCGTTGTGGGGATTTGGAATGCCACCCCAGTACCAGCGGAACCAAAGGGCCATGCCCCCAACCCTATCTCACCGGGAACTATTGTAGGCCCAGACTGATCGCCGGTTGATGAAACACACCCCATTTCCCTCCCCTCCCTCCTATTTCCCCTCCTCCCTAACTATTTAAAACAACCAGCTAAAAAATGTATTAGGGGCCTCTTAATGCATTTCCACCAGAGGCCCCTATTTAAGCCCAGCCACCTCTCAGGGTCCCAACAATTGGGCCCGTTCTTAAGGGAAGTAAGGGACATGGCTGCAGGTTGTATCCAGGAAGGAGGAGCCCCCCTGAGAGCGTATAGGACCGTGCTAGAATATTGAATATGAACCATAACATAATAAAAAACTGCATAGGGCAATAAACCAAATGAACAGTTAGATGACTGTAATGATGTTATAGAGCCAGGATATATATATCTCAGTCCTCCAACTCAGTTCCACTCGGCTCTCACCCGAGTCAACCAGGTGGAGCAACCGCAGCCGCTCTCTCACCGCCACTGAGAGAAGCCCATCTAAGGTAGACTGAGTCCAGAGTGCCAGGGAAGCCCATCCCACTGATCTCTCACATCAGTGGGAGGTTGAAGAACAATCCAGGCCGCCCTCTCACCACGGCCTGATCCCAGTACCATATCAGCTGGCAATAGGAAGTCTTAGGAGTGGGCACAAATGTTCGTATTCCACCCTGCTCCAACTAACCAGGAGTTAAGGAGGCATAATGCGTTAAGGAGGTAGTCCTTCGTGCCAAAACAGTATGCAACAGCCAATCCAGGGGAGTCAAACCAAAGCCCCCCCAACCGAACAAAGCACGAGGGCCATGCCACAGAAAGTCCACAGGCCATTAAACCACCATCCTCAGCAGAGAAATGCCCGGCAGCAGTCCAAATGGCAAGGCCACATCTTGGTCGATCTTCAGCCCAGCAGGCCTTCTGAAACGGAGAAAGAGGTCTCCACGCCCCCAAAAAGGGCGCCCGCCCACTGTCCATGTCTCTACAGAGCAAAAGCGTCCAGCAGCTGTCCAAACCGTAAAGCCACGCCCTGGCCGTTCTTCGGGCCGGGAGGCCTCCTAAGAGAGAAGGGAGCCTCCGCGCAGCTAAAAACGGTGCCTATCTGCTGTTGGTGGAAGCAGCAACAGTCCGAGCAGCACGGCCACGCCTTGGCTGATCTTCGGGCTGAAAGGCCTTCCAGAAGAGAGGAAAGCCCACCTGCTGCTTATGGAGACGGCAGCGCTCCAGGAGGGATGGGCAAACCTCGGCCGATCTTCAGGCCGGGAGGTCTTCTGGGGGGAGAAAAAGGAGCCCCCTAGTGTTCCTAGAAGTGGCAGCACACCGAATGACAAGGTCACACCTTCGCCTATCTTCAGGCCGGGAGGCCTTCCGGAGGGAGGGAGGAGAGAGCTCACCAGCTGATTGAAGGAAGCAACAACGCTCCGGAGGCATAACCACACCTCGGCCGATCTTCGGGCCAGCAGATTACAAAAGAAAGGAGAGCCTCCACGCTGCCAGAAAGTGGCCCCCAACTGCTGTTAATACCTCTAACTCTCCATCGGGTCACCACGCCACAGTTGGGCTTCCCCAAAAGCACATTTGGAGCCCATCACAGAGAGCACGGAACTCAAAGAACAACCATCGCCATCTTGGGCAAAAAAAAAAACAAAAACCTGGTGACCGGGTATTACTGAGGATCTGGGTCTCCCTGGGAAGCATAAACTGGCAGATCGATGGGGCTCTCAGCTCTACATTGTCAGCAAGAAGTTACAAGGATTGGCAGTATATTGGATTTGACCAGAGTGGAGCTCAGGGCCATTGAAAGCATGGCATTAAACCATTTATTGCCTTTATATGAGGCAACATGAGTCCCCCAGCCAGTTGTTGCAAAAGCAACTGAACCTTGCTCTATAGGGAGGAGATCAGAGACTCAAGCACAACCCGATCCACCCATGGAAGGAGAAGAGGAGGATTCTGAAGAGGAAGAGGGTTATATGGGCAGGTTGTGATCATTGGAAGATATTGGAGCCACCCTCCCTGCATTAGATGTTGAGGTGGGACTTGAACAGCTGAGACCAAATGCCCCTGAGGCAATACTTAAAGCTTGGGAATGGGGGGGGGGGAAGCCCTTAGAGAATCTGAGGCAGATGATCAGTTTGGGAGGCTGTCGGGACAGAGGTGCTGTTAGGTCCAGAGGCCCCAGGGCTAGAGGAGTCTACAGAGATAAGCCCAGTTATTCCACATACTACACAACTGCCAGAGTTAGATCATGGCCTCCAGCCCCGGAGACCCTTGGGGGTGGAAAGTCATGGGAGGATGACCCTCATATTATCACCAAGCCAAAGTACAGAGACCAAGACAGGTGATACAATGCCCTAGGCCAGAGCACAGAAGAAGTGATACTCACTACCAGGCGAAATTCTGACACCTCCGATTTAGGCAAGTTGCTGTCACCAGAGACTGATCACCCTTGTTCTAGGCAAGTTGCCATCACCAGAGGCTGATTAAATCATTCTGGACAAGTTGTTGTCATTAGAGATTGACTACCATCTTCCCTGTAAGTTCTTATTGCCTGAGATCAACCACCATCATCCCATGTGAATCACCATTGAGAGAGCGACCATCACTACCCCATGGGCGTGGCTGCAGATGGTGACTGAATACCACTGTGTTACGTGCCCTGTTAGGCAGAGGCACCAACATGAGAGACCTCTTTGGGCTGGTGACCACTTGGAGGGGAGGTTGGGAGGGCCTGGTCTTAAGTGGCTACCAAATTAGAAAGAAATTAAATTATTTTGTGTGGACAGGATCTGCAGGTGGGCAGAAAAATGAGAATAGAAGCACATCTTTTCTGTTTCGAACTTCATGGCATCTTGGAGCTGAGCTGGACTCAACTATTCATGAGGTGTCTAGAACATTATGGCTTTAATTTACTAGTATTTATTTGCTAGTATCTATGAATGATGTGGAGCTGCCATAACATAGCATAGCAAGGAGAAAGCAGACAGATTGTCCCAGAAATCGTTCCTTGTGGTTATTAATTGGAACCACACCCAGAAACAGAGCCAATTAAAATTTGTCTCTGGCTCGATATAAATAAGCTTAACTTTTCTATATTTTTCCTCTCATAATTTGAACTATGATGGAGTTCCTGGGTCCCATCCCTGCTCTGCCGAAAACTTGCTCTGCAATTGTTTTTTAACCATTTAAATTCAATTTGATGGGGGAAATCATTTATTTTATTGTAGTGTTTTATTCACAGAAGAAGAAAAGTTAGATTTTGATAATATGGGTTCTGTGTTTGGGAAGGAAATAACAATCCTATTTTGTTCCAGTTTTCCTGGCTTGACTTAAATCCAGGAGAAGCTGCTGTCTCTTCATCAGCTTTGCAGTCATCTAGTTTGGTATGAGAAAGCCCGACACATTACCCCATGCACACAGCATGATGGAGAACAACAACAAAAAAGATGCAGAACTGGCTTCTGGTTTGCATGTGTGGCGGCAGCGGACATTCTGAAAGGACGCTCTCCCATCTGTCTGGTTTTTCTTCCTTGGAGGATCCTGAAAAGGGTCGAATGTCACCCTGGAGGGGCGACCACTGTGAGGAGGCCCTCTGAGTGATCACAGAATGGCAGCAGCCCTCCGTTTTATCCCGAGCAGCTCCTCTGGCCAATCATTAAGCCATTCCCTGCCAAAAGCCAAAATCACCATCAAGCACAATGAAGCAATCTGGAGGATTTGGGTGGGACCTTACCTCTCTTATTTCCCTAATTATTTTCCTGTGGGACTCTTCTGAAAATTTTCTCCCCCTTTCTTGAAAGATCAGCGACTGCCTACTTGGGGAACTTTAAACTTTAAAGCCTCAAAAGAAATGGAAATAACTAAGCTAAATAATTAAGCAACCTTATTTGTACTTCTGGAATTTTTGGGCTACTAAAAAGTTCTTAATAATAATAATAAGTTGGAAGGGACCTTGGAGGTCATCTGGTCTTATTTCTGCAGAGACCTACTACCCTATTTACTGCTTAAGCTGTGAAAGAAGGGGAAAAGAAAAAAAATGGACTAACTGGATAAAAGCCTCATATTAGGCTGGAAAAAGATTTTACATGCTATTGAGGACATCTTGTGGCAAAACCTGGTATAGCGAGTAATTTTTTTCTTTATTGTGAGAACTGGCTGTAACTCAGATTTGTCCTTGACATTATCTTTAAAGATAAGAATTGGGAACACCTGGCACCGAAAAACAACTTTGCGGAATAGTGGAGGTGGACATTTACTGAGTCTTATTAAAATAGCCTCCACTAAAGACCTATTTGTAAACATCAAAGAAATGGAAGAATATTATCCACCACTTGATTATAAACTTTTACTTGAAACAATCCTGGCAATGACTGAGCAAATGAAAGCCAGACTGAAAGACAAATCTGACAGCATAAACTCACCAAATGAGACTGTGACTTCAACTGATGAATTGACAATCCAAAAACCAACAGAAGAGGAGGAAATCAACATCAAAATAGGGGACCCTAAAGAACAACAAGTACAATCTACTGAGAGCTGTGATACCCAAACCTCGATTTCAACTATAAAACCTACATTTCAACAAACAACAGAAGCTGAAAAAAGCAATACTAAGATGGAGAATGCCAAAAGCCTTCAAACACAGTATTTTGAGAATCTAGCCAATCAAACAATAACTATAACACTGGACATACCTCCTACCTAAGCCAGATGGGATTGGAAAAAGAAGAAGACCAGACTGAATTAATGACAACTATACTACGCCAAACATGGGGATTTGATCTATTAGAGCAACAATTCAATGACTATAAAGGGGTTGCTCTCTTTGATAAATTGACAACTAGATGGTCTCCCTGGATTCAAACAACATGTGTAGGAAGAAAGGGAGATACACTTGAGAAGCTAAAGGCACTGATATGGAAGCCTGCTTAGCACAAAAAGAAAGCTAGAGTTAGATTTAAAAAATGAGTTTTTTCTTAATGTTGGGATTTGTAATAATACAACTTAAAATTTCTTTTAATGGGTCAAGGGGAATTGTGAAAAGATATAAACTGATTTTATATTTAGGATCTAGATTTCTAAGGGAATGAAAATTAGCTACTAGAATATAACTTTGAATTATATTACATCTTCTGGAGTCTATTTAAGCTCACACCTACTGCTTCAGTATTGATATTAGATAAAATTTAAAAACAGGACGTGGATAAGTATATGTGAAACAATTGCTCTAATTGACTGTCACAACTAAAAATGTATTAATTCGATTTTGATATTGTAACTAAGGGAATTAGAGAGGGAATTTTTGTTGATGTACTCTGAGATATATACAAAAATATTTTGCTGTTGGACTTTTGACTACCCAATCACCACATTGCTTCATAAATATTTGGATGTAAAATTAGAAAATTAATAAAACTTGTTTTTTTTAAAAAAAGATGCAAAACTCTCTGCACCAACAATAATTATTCAAAAGCATCCTGGAACAGAGTTGGAAAACCAGATATATTGCAGAAGGAAGGAAAACCTGGGAATCTGATGGCAGATTTCTGCACAGTATCAAATTATATGACTTCTAGTGCCCTAGGTAGGTACTAGGAATATTTTTGGGGAGTTTCCTCCATGTGGTCTGTTGTAAATTTCTCTAAAAACCACCAAGTTTTCTAGCTCTAGTAAAACCAAATGAGTCAGAGAGTGCTAATATATCATAGCATCAACCTAAGAAATGGGTGATTGCTGATATTATCATTTTAGTCATGTAAATTTGATAACTAAATAAATCTTCATGAGCAAATACTTTTTTATGTCAAAGGAATGACTAGTCAGAGAAATGAATTATTTGAGCACCTCTCAGTGTTGGTACAAAAGCTAGTTGAAAGCAGTTAACCATATAAATCAACTTTTGGTTTTATTTTTTCAAAAAGCTTTTGGCTATTGGTTTTTTTAATTATTTTTTTGTTATTGGATTTTTCTTTGTTTTGCAGGTGGAGAACAAATGATTTCATATGATTTACGGTTTTCATATTTGCTATAAATTAACTAAGACTTTGAAGAGAGAAAGACCAAATATGATAAATCAATCAAATTTATCATTGTGGGAATGTAAATCTTTACCTTCCTAAATTCTTCAAGACAGAGGTGTACATATTTGTTTTGGTTCCAGGCCATACCAAACATTTGATGGTAATAAAAAATCCTACCACTGTAGGAGGAGAGTCATACTGAGTGGTGGGGGGAGGGCAGAAAGTCAAAAGAGTTTAATAAAAGACAAACAGTACGCTTATAGCATGCTTCACAAAGGAGAATTCAAAAGCTAGGTCCAGAAAATAAATAATTAAATTAAATACATTAAAGAAAGATAAATAAATCTAAAGGATAGTTTTCCGAAATAAAGGTTTGTCGTTTATAGCAGTGGCCCCCAACCTTTTGGGCACCAGGGACTAGTTCCATGGAGGGCAGTTTTTCTGTGGACCTGGGGTGTGTGTGAGTGTCTATCTCACCCATGCATGGATGGGAGTCTGCTCGCTTCTGTGGCCTGGTTCCTGCGGACCAGGGGTTGGGGACCCCTGCTTTATAGCAAAAGATGCATGGTCAGTGTAAATACAGTATGTTAATAAAGTTGATTAGTCTGGAAAGGTCTATTGGGCTTTTTCTATTTTTTTTCACTGTAAAAGGAGGGAGATCATATCAAGTTATAAAAATATGTGAGAAAAAATACTAATTGACCCAATCGTATTATTTGTATTTTTAATTCATTTAATTATTTGGTTGTTAAATTTCCTTTTTACACACCTCTAGCAATTCCTATATGTTCGCACCTCAATTTTATTTCCAGGTTACACTCATTAAGAAGTATTTTAAGAAAACAAGACCAAACCCACCCACCCCTATCCTTTTATTTATTTATTTATAAAATTTCTATTGGCCATCCACTCACTCTCAGTTACTCTGGGTAGCTTATTCACATACAGACTCTTTCTTGTCTTACACACACTGTAGGAAGTAAAATCCGGTCTGGTTCCAAGCTGGGAGAAAGACGCAGGAGCCAAAGAACTTGGAGACTGGTTACAGGAAAGGCAGTCTCCATTTATTTAGGAATCAGAAGCAAAGTGACCTAGCAATCAGTTTTGGGACAGTTGAAAGCTTGGCATTGGGAGTAGTGTGATTTTTATACCCTTTCAGACCTTTGAGTTTGAGATGCCTGGTGGGGTTATTTGATTAGTTTAGATTCTGTATTCTAATTGTCCCTACTTGGTTTCCTGGGTGGTGGTCAGGGTCAAGGCTGGCCTTGGGGGAAATGTAAATTCTGTGTGGCTTTGTGTCTTCTGATTTAATCCTTAATCCTGTCAATTCAGCCTGACTCAGTCTTCTAACGGGGTTACTTGAGGCTATTCTGGCTGGGAGGCAGGAATTGCTTTAGCTTCTATGGATGGTGTTGTTGTTGTTGTTGTTGTTGTTTTGCCTTATCTGAGGTTATGGAAATAAAAAGAGGTGTGTGCAGTGGTGGGATTCAGCTGGTAGTTAATTTATTGTTGACTTCAGCAAACCAGCTGATGCCCTAGCCTTTTTTGCAAGACTCAGAACAGATTGCCAGAAGTGCATCCACGCCACTTCCAGAAGTCCGTTCTGAGCCGAGGAGGCCTCCCAGGCACAGAATGGACTTCTGGAACTGGTGTCTATGCAGAGTAAAGGTTGTTCAGGTATTTGAATCCCACCACTGGGTGTACGTCTTATGATTCTTCCTACAAAACACACACACACACACACACACACACACACACACACAGAGAGAGAGAGAATGTATGTGATGGTGGGAGTATGTATGTATGTGGGAATGACCTTGGGAGACAGGAAGAAATGCTGCAGACTAGACAATGGCCAGGCAAGTGGCACTGAAACTGCATAAGGAATAGTGGGGTGGCCAATGTCTCAGAAGAGACCTTCCCTAGTTTCTTTGGCTGTAAATGTGAGGAGGGTGAGGAGAGAGAGATATACTTTCAGACCTACAAATTTCTGTTAATGTAAACTAACAATAAAGCTAGAGTGGTGCTCCTGGGTGTGCTTCATGCCTAGACTACCTTATAAGGCTGACAATGTAGATCAGAGAGGAAACGCAGTCAGATTTGCTAATATTACTTTAACAGAACCTTGCAAATCTGAAAGCACAAACCTCCCACTGTCTCTTTTAAAGCTAGTTGAGTACAGTCCCTTCTGAGTCTTTCACCTGTTAGGCAGGTGGTAGGTAGCAGAGAGTGTAGGGCATAAAGGGACACACCTGGCTCCCTGAACAGTCTTCCTGTAGTTCTGGGCCAAAAAATGTGCAGCTACATCTAAATGTAATTCATAAAGACATTGGTAGCATATTCAATGAGCATATAGCAATTCATGATATTAGCTCTCCAGTGTACAATCAACACAGCAGACTATAAGGCAGAGCTAACAGATAGGGGCTGCCAAAATCTGGATTATCATAGATGACAAAAATGAGATAAGAAAGCTGTATTTTGTTGCTGCCATCTTGTGATCTTCCAAGGATTGACAGTTCAGATGTGGTCTTATTTTAGGGAGACACACTTGTATCCTTAACATTCTTCTAAAGAACAAGATGTCTCTCAGCTATTTAAAAGCATTTTCAAAGATTAAATTAACAATAGGGAAAATTGCATGCATGGCACTATCCTTTACTAGTCCTGAAAAGACTATTAAGAGTCATTGGCTTAACGCTGTGGGATTATACTAGATTATATTAGTTTAAACAGTTTTGGATTCCTACTAATCCTATATTAATGAGTTGTGATAGGCCCCTAAATGGTAATTTCTTGGTCACCCTCTTCCTCAGCACATTTCAGTAAAATATATTCAGCCAACTAGTAGAGCACACCCATGGAAGGATTATAAAGCACATAATGAAGCCAAATAATATGAGTCAGTCAGTCATATGTCTTTGTCTATAAAAAAAATGATTCCAAGCAATGTCCAATTCATTTTTTGTTACAAGGAATCCCAGGCTTCCTGGCGTGTCATTTGTGTCTCCTTGTATAAACTCAGTTCACCATCAGCAACTCTGGCAGCAAAGACCTACTCCTAGTTTGACTAGGAAAGGCTCGCTTGAAGCTAAATATTGATAAATACAATTTACTTGAAATAACATTCCTCTTCAAAACAGTTTCTCCCTTCCTTTTCTAGTGTGTTTTAGTCTTTGTATTTACATTATAGGTATTTTTTTAAAAAAAACTCTTAACCCAGACTATGAATTTGACTAATTACAGTAGAAAATCCTTGGAGCTGCCATTTGAAACAGTTACATTGCTAATGTAATGAAACTGAATCTGTTTTGATATTAAACTTTTCTCCGTAGCAACTCAAATTCCCGCTTTAATAAATACTGCAACTTCATGGTCCAGCTGTGTGGAACAGTTGTAGAAAACATGTTCCGTTCAGTTAATACACCTCAATGATGACCTGGACATACAAATGAAATGAAATTGGATAAAATAATATCCAGTAATTAAAGAATATAAAATAGTAAATAAAAGAATCAAACTATGCTCCCTAATATAGTGTTTGTCATGGCTGGCTGGGGAATTCTGGGAGTTGAAGTTCACACATCTTGAAGATGCCAAGGTTGCAAAACTCTGTCCTAGTCGCTTACTCAGACATTTATTCATTGTATTTATATTCCCCCTCTCTTTTTCTTTTTTTTTTCTCTCTCTCTAGACTCATATACACTCAAACTGGCAAATATGATCAGACTTCTTTCCTTATTGGCAGTTGACTTGTAATGTCTATCATGGTTGGCTACAGAAAATATTGTACTGGAGCTTCTTTGTTGGGGCTACTAGATCTGAGCTGTAAAATTCTAGATAACCACATGATGACAGCATATATATATGTATGTATATATATGTATATGTGTGTATGTATGTATGTGTGTGTGTGTATATATATGCATGTGTGTATATGTGTGTTTGTGTATATATGTGTAGTATGTGTACATGTGTATGTATGTGTATATATAAAACACACACAGACACACACAGATATATGCATATATATATATATATATATATATATATATATATATATATATATTGGCGTATTCGGGTCTTTTCCCATGTAAGATTGAGAGTATCTTGGCGACATTTCAACGAGGCTCCACTCGTCATCTTCAGGCTGATGTCTTAGGCTTTGCACAATTGAACAATTGCCTAAGGTGCAATCGGCCCAGGTTCGAATCTCAGAAGGGTATGGCTGACTGATGAGAACAAATAAGTTTGAAATGATCATATCAGTTTCCCTTTAATTCTTTGTTAGCAATCCAAAAAGTTTACATATATATATATATATATAAAATACATTATATATATATATATATATATATATATATATATATATATATATATATATATATATAAAATACATTATATATATATAATGTGTGTATATATATACTGTGTGTGTGTGTGTATGTGTATATATATATATATATATATATATATATATATATATATATATATAAAATACATTATATATATATAATGTGTGTATATATATACTGTGTGTGTGTGTGTATGTGTATATATATATATATATATATATATATATATATATATATATATATATATATATATATATATATATATATACTGTGCAAATTATCCAAATTGCTAATAAAGAATTTGGGAGGCTAAGATGATAATTTTGAACTATTTATGTTCTCATCAGTTAGTCATTGAAAAAACCTTGACAAATACTTAAACATATATATACTGTGTGTATACACACACACAGTATATATATATATATATATACACACAGAGAGAGTATATATATATATATATATACACACACACACATGTACACATATATATGCACATGTACATGTATACATGCATACATATAGTCAATAGGGAGAAGAAAAAAATTGGTTGCTGTCCACTTCCTGTCTGGCTATGATGCAAGAGCAGACGTTTAGACATAGCAGTGGTTATGGGCTGTACTGAAATAATATGCCAGGCTGTAGTTCCACATTTGCTTCCTAATAAATATGAATAAACATTGGAGTAACCTGCAATATTTCTAAAATGGGGCATATGGTTTACTGTTACAAATTTTAAGTCTTCTTTCTGCTATTTCATTTATTTGGAGGAAGTTGTTCAGAGTTGTCCATAAATGTTTTCCTTTGTTTTGACAAGAGTTTATGAAATTAGAAAAAAAATATGCTAGTTTGGCTTCAAGCTCCCTTCCTTTTACTGTACTTCAGCATTTCCTTCAGCATGCAGGAAGATGACTCATGATGTCTGGGATCAGAATATCATTTCCTAGTTAGCAGAAAGCTCATTTAAAACCTATTGCAACTACCTTGCTATTACACAGTTATTCCCATAATAAACCTGTGAAACAGGAAGGCTCCATAAATTGTTTAAATAACAAATAAATAAATACCTAAATCTTTAAACATTGTGCCCCAGGTCTGTCCTAATAAGGGTTCCCAGGCATGAAGAGAAGCATACATATATTACTTGCAGTTTAATTGATTGTTCTAGGAAATGTAAATGTAAATACCCTGTTTTGTCATTACTTTAAAATGTGGAGCCACTCTAGGTCTTAAGAGAAAGTGGCTACAACTTATATGAAAAACATTGAATTTGGGGTTCAAGTGCCAAGAAAGGGGATTGATACAAATCCTAGACCCTTTTTGGGAATGAATTATATTGCAGGAATTAGAATAGCTGAAGGCAATCTGTAAAATAATAGCAGCAGTGTTTTACTTCTGATGTAACAGCAATTTATCTGAATTTCCCTTCTGCCTTTCAGTTCTAACTGAAATGATGATATATTGGAGGCACAAAATTAATAACCATGATGATTTAAAGGTCACCAGCTGTCATTTCTGTTTTGGTCTAGTGCTGATGTCTGTTATTTATTAAAAAACATTTGTTTCCTCTGTATATTTCCTGTCTAATGAAATGGGAGGAGATCAGAGGTTGTGTTCTATTACTGCAGAGATTTTTTCTGAAGGAAGGAAGGAAGGAAGGAAGGAAGGAAGGAAGGAAGGAAGGAAGGAAGGAAGGAAGGAAGGAAGGTTATTCAGTACCTATTGTTTTTCTTCTGTTTTATGAGATCCATACTAAAGCCAGTGCAGAGAACTATATGAATGTTAGTTCCAATTTTTATTTGGATATTTTATTTATTATTAAATATTTTTTCTTCTGCTGGTCAACCAGACTTAGGAACATAGTGCTATGCTGTCAGATTGCAAGGATTTTCAAACAACCAGACCAAGAAAATTGCTCCCAATGTCTCCAACCCCTTCCAAAAGGAATCCCTGCCAGTTTAAACCAATAATCTGCTTAGAAATTCAGGTAATCCTCAATTTACAACAGTTAATTTAGAAACCATTCAAAGTTAAAACGGGATTGAAAAAAGTTATTTATGACTGTTTTTCACACTTATGACTATAGCAGCTTCCCCATTGGTCACGTGATCAAAATTCAGTTGCTTGGCAACTGACTCATATTTATGACAGTTTTAGTGTCCTGTGGCCGTGTGATCAACTTTGGAGATCTTCTGACAAGCAAAGACAATGGGGAAGCCAGGTTCACTTAACAATCACATTACTAACTTAATAACTGCCCTGATTCAGTTAATGAAGTCATAAAATGGGGCAAAACTCACTTAACAAATGTTTCCCTTAGCAACAGAAATCGGATTGTGGTTGTAAGTCGAGGAATTGTGGTTATAAATTGAGGTTGTAAAATGCTCCAAGAACATTTTAATGTTAGATGTTATATCTGATAATAAGAACCATACTTGGTGCAATTCGGGTGCAGTATTTTTTGTTACTCATAAATTTGCAGATTTTTCCTCAATACTCCACTTTAATTGAGGGATAATCAACACTGAAAGTTTAATATTTTGGTCTTGGATAATAATTGCTTCAATGTATCCTATATTCAAATTTCTTTTTGCTGACAAAGAGTTAAATGGGACTAGCTTCTTTGCTCTCATCAGCTAGCCATACCCTTTGTGGGATTTGAACCTAGGCAAAAAGAAATTTGAATACACAATGTATCACAGTAGCAACTTGAGCCCTGCTTAACGCTCCTAGGTTGGAGCTGCAAGGCAAAAGAAATCATATATATATATATATATATATATATATATATATATATATATATATATATATATATATATATATAAGTATTTGTCAAGGCTTTTTTTTGAATGGACCTTGCTAATTAACTCTTTCATTCCTGTTTTGGCCCGGCTCAGGGCTTATCCACAGGAACTAGTCAACTTATGACAGCTCATTATTTGTGCAAATTATTCAAATTGCTAATAAAGAATTTGGGAGGCTAAGATGATCATTTCGAACTTTTTATGTTCTCATCAGTTAGTCATACCCTTTATATATAGTATTATCTATCCAGCAGTGCAAAATGGCCATATCAGATGATGGATGTTTGAGGAAATTTTCTGAGCATCAGAGCAGTTCCCCTCTTCCTGTCTAGGTACCAGAGTTTAAATATTTTCTTGTTGCTACTCTGTCATTTCGTCATGCATAGATCTCTTCTTTCACTAAAGCAGATGCCCTAAAACAAAACGGTTTTCTGATTTTTGGCCACCATGTGGCCCTCCTCCAACAGAATCTTCAAGGAGGAACTTGTTTCATTTTATAGCTTAGTTTAGTGGAGCTGCCCAATGTTAACTCTGTAGCCCTCAGACAATTAATATACATTTTCATTCTGTCCTAATCTTATTCAAAAGAGCAGATGTTTAAAATGGAAACTTAGAGGAATTAAATCCAGCTCTTTGCACATCCCGCAGTTGAAACCAGGAGCAAGAGCAATCACCTGTCTTTTCCAGCCTTTGTGTAGATCTTAAGTGAAGAATCTGTTTTCCTGACACTCATGAAAGAAAAAGCATTCCAGCATTTCAACCACACTTCCCCTGGTTGATTTATTGTTGCTTTAAAAGCCTTTTGGTTATCACTGACCAATTTCTCATCAGAATAGATGGAGTCACTTAAAGTAGCTTCAGAATACTGAACATTTGTCATGCATTCACTGGAACATTTGTTGTGCTTCACTGGAAAGAATTTAGATCCTATTTCAACCTCACCACATTTGTCCCCCTTTAACCTCTGTGGTCTTTGGCTTTAGCCAAGAGTCCAAAAGACTTCTTTATCTTAAAGTAAACTTTATTTTTCTTTCCTTCTTGGAGGAAAACAACAACTCTAATGTTCTTGGCAGTCAGAAATAGTATCTTCTCTGCCTTCTTGCCTCTCTCCATATCTCCCCATTCCACAAATGTTATTTAGATCAACATATTAATGGTCCTTTAGTGAACCATGTAAAAATATTCTTTAGAAATAGAAATAATTTTATTTCTATTCCAAACAATACCTATCAAATTTGAGAAAAATCTTTGAAGATTTAAATTCATTAATTTTGAAATTCATTTGGCAAGGAAAGAAAGCTAGAATCAAAGCTAGAATCAAGATGAAAATGTTACAAGAAGCCAAGGAAAATGGAGGTTTTGGTTTGCCAGAGTGGGTCTTATATTATCAAGCCTCTTTAGTAACATGGGTAAAAGAATGGATAACTCTTAGAAACAAAAGGTTGTTATATTTGGAGGGACATGATTTACAACTGGGTTGGCATGCTTTTTAATGGCATGGAAAAAATAAAATCCATAAGTACTTTCAAAACCACTATATAAGAAATGCATTATCATTAACATGGGAAAAAATAAAATGTAAAATATACATGAAAATTCCAGGATGGCTTTCAACAATAGAAGCATTTGTACATCTAAATTTAGTTAATTTTGAAAAAAATCAGACATACAGAGATATTTTAAATTCTGAAAGGAACTTAAAATCTAAACAAGAAATGGAAAATCAGGGTATTAAATCTATCACGGTGAGCATACTTACAAATACAAGTTAGATATGATAAAGATGTTAAACTGTATGGATTTTATAAGGAGCAAACCTTGTTTGATAAGATATTATTAACCTCTGATGAGAAATTAATTAAGAAAATTTACAATTTTCTATTGAATTTGAAAATGGAAAGTGAACAAGTTAAAGAAACAATGATAATATAGGCAAAACTTTTTGGATATAATATAGAATTAAAAATTGGCAAAACGTGGGGAAAAATTTATAAATTAACAATATTAACTTCTTATAAAGAAAACTTATATAAAATGTTTTATAGATGGCACTTTCCACCAGCAAGATTAGCAAAAATGGTTAAAAACATGTCAGATAGATGTTGGAAAAATAAACACAAGTCAGGTACTTATGTTTGGTGGGCATGTGGCAAAGCAAAGAGTTATTGGAAAAAATACATAGGTGGCTTAAAAAGATGTTGGGAAAACATGTAGATTTTAAACCTGAACTTTTTAAATTAGGTATGATGCCAGAAAAGAGTGATAAACAAAGCATATATTTGATTTCACATGTAACAACAGTGACAAGAATTATATTCACACAATATTGGAAAAATGAAGGAATACCATCAGATGAAGAAATAATTAAAAAAACACTAGAATGTGTGGAGATGGACAGACTGACTTTTTTGAGATTGAAAGAAAAAGAAGAAACAGAATATTATCGAATTTGGGAGTAATTTTATCAATGGCTAGAGGAAAGAATAAAGGATTAGGAATTAAATTTGCATTAGTGAATGTAAAACTCAGACAACACGTTTGTTGAACAAGTACTATTGAATGTATGAAAAAAATCAATAAAAATCTTATAAAAAATAAAAAAAAATATTCTTTAATATTGGTAGGAAAAATATGTAAACATACATTCAATGCCACATCATCCATCAGCCCAGCTGGCCATGGGTACAGGAGTCAACATTGCTGTGCAAGCTATCGTGGAAGCATATTGCTTCCTTTCTCTAAAGTAAAAGAAGTCAAGAGCCTTGTTATGTAACAAAAACGTAAAGAAGTATTTACGCAATTAGATATACAACATGCTACCATATTTTCAAAGGAGAATCTCCATTTAAGTGTTCCTTTGGCCATATTCTCCTTGCTTGCAATGTTCCTCTTTTTTGAAAACAGCTTTTCCTGTTCTGGTTTCCTGCATAAGAGATGTTATATTCTTAAATTCTTATTTTCTTATTTATTTCTTATTTATTATATTTGTATACCACCCTTCTCCCGAAGGACTCAGGGCAGTGAACAGGGCACATATAAAAATACGGAATACAAAAATTAAAAAAGAATTAAATAGGAGCCCGATCTAAAACAATAGATGGTAATAAAAAATCCACAATAAAAACCCCAACACACCCCCCATCAGGCCAGGCCGGCTTGTTCAAATAGATAGGTCTTCAAGTCGCGTCGGAAGGAGCGAAGGTCAGGTGCCATCCGGAGCTCAACCGGCAGCTGATTCCATAAAGCCGGGGCTTTTTTAATATCAGCTAAATTCATTAGCTGATATTAAAAAAGCTTCCTCTGCAAACCTTTAAGAATGCTTAAGGGAATATACAGATCTTATAGTGAAACTGGCTATGTTAATTATAGCAGTGGAGTAGCATGAGCATCTTTACCAATATTGATTATCTCAACGGGCTGTTGAGATATGGGAATGACAGGGTTATGATTTAGATGAAAGCTGAAAAGGGACAATAACTTTAAACTTTTGCTTTTTTTAAAAAAAAAAATTAGTCTAACTTTCTCTCTCTCTTTTTTTCAATGTTAAAATTATGACTAGGGAACTCAAAAGCTCAAAGGGGCTCAATGAAAACTCTTTCTGGATTTCTGAGGTGGCCTAAGGAAGAATCTGAAAACAAAGCAATCCAACGGTGGTGGGTGCCCAGGGATTCTCTAACTTAGTGGGTTTGTTCAGGGGATAACCTGGCCAAAATCGGCTCGGAAAATGCAAGCGCCTGATGCATTCGAATATTTGGAAAGGATTTGTCAGCTATGATAGGCAAGGTGATAATTTGGACAGTTCCAAGAAGCCTACTCACAGCAATAAAAGCAAAGCCCTTTATACCTCCAGGAGCAGGGCATCTCTCCAAGTCTTCATTCCTCTCTTGAAAAGGCCTTTAAAAGGGAGGCTTTGATGAGCCATTCGCTTCTCCTTCCCTGGGATACTTTTAGTCCGGCTTGTCAGCACCGACAGGCTAGTGTGAAGTTATGAAGACCATGTGTGAAGGGGGGCGAGATCCTCCTGGAGCATTTATCTCGGAGATAAAGATCCCCGTGCTGTTGAATAAAGGCTCCTGACTCAGTGGATCTGGGTAAGTGGGTGGTGATTGAGGCACCATCACAATGCCTTTGCCCTTAAACACTCAGGTCTGACCAGATCCTGCTCATCCGTACCAAAGTTGAATTTCCACCAAAAGCAAAAGAGAGACAGTGTGCGTAAAGTCGGGCTCGTCTGAAAGCTACCAATTTGCATATATAAAGAAAGTAATGGCCTTTTTAGTGCTGCTAAATGTATGGATTCAAAGATTCGATAGAAATGTCCATTTTAAAACCCGATCTTGTGGCTATAATGGTTATAGATAAGAGTACTTAGCATAGTATAGCTCATTTCTTCTGGGGCAGCCAAAGACACCCCCCACACCTCCCCATCCTTTTCACTCTCAACTATAAGGATGTTTTATTTTGCCACATATTTATTTTATGCATTAGGCTCTTGTGCAAGAGTCATGCCACCTACTGGACAATACCCAAACCATCCCTTGAATGAACAAGAGGCTACTGTGTGGAACATTCATTTGGCTGAATTGTCAGTTTCCTCCTGTACATAAGAAATGCCATTTATCTTCATATCATTTGTATTTGAAAATGGAAAACTATGAACTGTAGGGGCAAAGGTCTAGCTCTGGCTTTTACTGGTTCTGCTTTTAGATTTTCTTGGAAATTAAAAAAAAGGATAAAAAAAGTTACTCCATCCATTCACTGAAAATTTAAATACAGTCCAACATGGGCCAAAAAAGCCAACACAGTGCATTAACAGAAGGATAGAATCAAGATCATGTGAAGTGTTAATACCACTTTACAATACCTTGGTAAGGCCACACTTGGAATATTGCATCCAGTTTTGGTCACCACAATGTAAAAAAGATGTTGAGACTCTAGAACAGGGGTGTCAAACTGCCAGCCCACGGGCTGGATGCATCACGCGGTAGCCATGCCCAGCCCATTGCTGGCAAAGGCAAAACTGTCCAGATATTTTGCGCGAGATCACGTGATGTCGCAAGTTTGACATGTCTGCTCTAGAAAGAGTACAGAGAAGAGCAACAAAGATGATCAGGGGATTGGAGGCTAAAAACATATAAGGAACGGCTGCTGGAATTGAGTATGTCTAGTTTAATGAAGAGAAGGATGAGGGGTGACATGATAGCAGTGTTCCAATATCTCAGGGGTTGCCATAAAGAAGAGGGAGTCAAGTTATTCTCCAAAGCTCCTGAAGGCAGGACAAGAAGCAACAGATGGAAACTAACCAAAGAGAGAAGCAACCTAGAATTAAGGAGAAATTTCCTGACAGTTAGAACAATTAATCAGTGGAACAATCTGATTCCAGAAGCTGTGAATGCTCCAACACAGGAAGTTTTAAGGAGAAACTGGACAGCCATTTGTCTGAAATGGTATAGGGTTTCTTGCCTGAGCAGTAGGTTGGACTTAGATAACCTTCAAGGTCCCTTCTAACTTTATCATCATCATCATCATCATCATCATCATCATCATCATCATCATCATTATTATTATTATTATTATTATTATTATTATTATTATTATTATTATTATTTCCTGCATTATTACAAGAATATACCTTCAATGGAATCAGACTTAGCATTAACTATCATTAGGTCTTCACTACTAGTCCCCAGGCTTTATTGGATTGGACTATAGCCCTAACATCATCCCCAGGTAGCATGGCAATGTCGAAAATTATAATCGGCAAATCAAAAGGACAAAATTAAGGATTTCTGGCAATAATCTTCCAGGGCTGCAGACAAGAGACCTACTCTAGAGATGGAAGCCAAGGGTTCCAGCTGAGAAGTTTTATACTCAGATCATATATTCTGTTCCTGAGTCACAATTTTATCAGAGCATTCCCTAGCATGCAAGGCTGAATGAGAAAATTCTCAATGTTCCAGACACTAATAACTACCATGCTTTACTGCAAAGTTTTATTGTGCATACTCAATAACTATAATAAATAATGTGCCAGTAAATACCACTGCTGTATATAGCAAGCTTCAGATTTCTTATGAATTTTGAAATTAAAAATTTCATCTCTCTCTCTCATATAAATCAAGACATTTACTAGATTTAGGTAAATACCAGTGAAAAGCTAAAAATAAAATCCAGGGATATTTTATTTTCTGTAAAATGCTATTCTGCTATTTTCTCTTAACAGAAGTAACTCTGCCAGATTTATGCCTTAGGAAGACATTTATTATAACATGCCAGGATATTTAGAAATGTTCTAACTCTGTGGTGGCGAACCTATGGCACGCATGCCACAAGAAAAACACAGAGCCCTCTGTGTAGGCACGTGCACAGTCGCCCCAGTTCTAGGCCTTCAGCTGAGTTTTATAAAACCTTTTCGTTTTAGGCCTCCATTGCTGTGTGAAAAAAAAAGGTTCAATCAATGAATCAATTTCAACTTCTTGTGAGAAAAAAAAGATCGCGCAAAGTTGGAATTGATTGATTGAACTTTTTAGTCCCACCCAGTCTGCCGTTATCACCACAGCCACACTCACCCAATTGGCCACGCCCACCCAATGGCCCACACCCACCCAATGGGCCACGCCCACCTGATGATATTTAAGTGGGTTCTGGGTTGCTGTTTGGGCACACAGTCTCTAAAAGGTTCGCCATCACTGTTCTAACTCATTAATTTTAAAACAGGTGCTTCTTACATTCTTCTTAGAGTTATTTAAAAATAATATTCTCACACTGATCTTTTGGCATTAGTCTTTATCTAATAATGTGCATTAACAAACAGAAAAAAGTCTATAAACAACTGACTTCTTTTTTCTTATTTATTATTAGCAAATTACAGCCATTAAACTGAATATATAAAAAGAGTCTATTCTTCTCAATAGGAGGTTTATCTGCCTATGATATACAATTTTAAGTCTTAGGCAAGATCATAGCAGACTTTTAACATGGCATTTTTTTATGGAGCTTTTAGGTGATGTCAGTACAGTGTAGAAAACAACCCATGTTTTGTCTCTTGTTAATCTTTTACTTAAAACAAAAGAAAAGTCTGAAATGCCATTTGCTAACCCTGCAAATGTGCAAGAACATTTGAAGAACAGTTTGAGTGGCAGAGGCTCCTGAGATGTTCCTTCATGCCTCAGCCCTCTCCACGTTGATGTCTACAGCTTAGTAAGACACACTGTTTGCAGTGCATTTATTTTGATGTCCCAGATACTGACATCTCAGTTTAAAATCAAACTCGAAAAGCATTCTGTCTGCAAGACTGATCAATTGTGCAGAAGCTCTCTAATATTGCCAATGAATGAGGCAAGGAACAAGCCATCAGAAAATAAACATTCCAGCATGAGTTGTCTATGGTTGGGCTGAAAAACAGTGGAGTTCCCAATGGCAAAAATATAGGTGAAATGTGTCAGCATCACAAAATACTGTAAGACTACTTTAACAGAATCTTGCAAAATTCTGTTAAAGTAGCCTTACAATAAAGCAGAATCGGCTCATCTGGTCTACCTGGTCAGACGACAGTAAGAGAAGTGCCTCCTGATTTAGGAATGGGGTTACTGCCACGATTTATGAAATAACCCTGCTGGCCATAAGTCCACACATGTCCACACATGTTCTTTGAGGAGGAACCACAAATCTAGGAGCACTCCCAGATTGTGTGCCGACTTTGCCTGGGGAAATTTTCCTTTACTGAATATAATGGAAAATCTCCAAAATTGTGAGGCTCTAAAACCCACAGCCAGTCAGTCTGGTTACATTGTGCCAAAGCCAATGTCTTTCTCTGTGTTTGTCTTCACCCAGACCCACGTAACCTTTAGGTACTTCATGAACTTCATGAACTTCAGTAGTATCACTTAGATAACCCAGCACAGAAATATATAACTAAATATCATCATGGATTCAAACCCATGCTGATGGGTGACTTCAGCCATTGCTTAATATGGATGTTAAATTGGAGCATGGAGAGTCAAGGCCAACAAAATAGAGGTCTAGGGTTGGACCTCACATTTTACCAACAGAAGTCTTCAAGAATTGAACTTCATTCAAGGGAATCTTTAATAACTTCCTGTTTGGATTATTGCTATGCATTATATATGGGCCTGCTGTCAAGGTTCTGACTGATTAAGCATCAGCAAGATGATCCAATCTGTTAATGCAAAACTTTATTGAGTACATCATTTTGGCATGAATGAAAGCATAACCAGCTCTGGTTATTTCCTGCGCAATCTACTATAGTTAAAATATAGAATCCTCCTTTCTGCTATTAGTGCAGGTCACATTGCCCAATCAAGTAACAAAATATTATTATGAGAAAATGTCTCTGTGGGTTAACAACCACCTGTTGAAACGTCCTTGATTCCCATGGCTTGACTTCTTGTTGTCCAAAGCCTGCATTCCATTTCCCCCTCTCCTCCCCCCAGTGTGTTTGCAAGCTAAGAAGCAGTAATGGTAGCAATATCATCTGTGTATTTCTAGTTTGACACCTGCCTTGGAACAAAGAAGAGGGCGTCAAACTATTCTCCAAAGCACCAGAGGGCAAGATAAGAAACAATGGTTGGACCAAAGAGAGAAGCAACCTGGAATTAAGGAGAAACTTCCTAACAGTGAGGACAATTAACCAGTGGAACAGCTTGCCTCCAGAAATCGTGGGCGCTCCTTCACTGGAGATTTTTAAGAAGAGACTGGATAGTCACTTGTCTGAAATGGTATAGGTTCTCCTGCTCGAGCAGGGGGCTGGACTAGAAGACCTCCAAGGTCCCTTCCAGCTCTATTCTATTCTAAGTTGTAAAGTTAAAGATTGGAGCTGACCGCCCAATCATCCTTATTCCTGCCTACATTAGAAGTGAGTGAATTGGTGCTCTTCCTACTGTTGACAAAGAGGAACAAGTAAAAAGAAGTCAGCGCCCTGCCTAAGCTACTGAAATCCAGGAATATTTATTTAAAAATAGTCTCAACTCTACTCAATCGAAAAAAATAAATTCTGAACATAAACCACTGGGATATCTCCTTTCCAGAGTCGACCCTTTCAATATATGTTTGTGCCCTCTAGTGAGGTCACTCGTAATAGGATGCAGCTGTCCAGCTACCCAGTTACTTCTTTATTAATAATCCTGCTGAGACAGGAAAGCCTCAGTTTTTCCACCAAATGCCTTTTCCAGTGCTAAACTGAAATGAAAGACGGGCAATTTATTCCATGCAAAATGCTTGTTTTTCAGGCTACAGGAGCAGCAACTGATTGTAAGAGCATTTCCTTGCTGCCAGTCTTTTCACTTCACTGAAATAATCTGAAAGTTCCTCCTCCCTTCCTCTTTTCACATAAAAGAGAAAACAACAAGACAAAAACACAAAACGACTAGCTTTGCATGCATGTTCAGTCATCCACTGCTGAAAAGAAAAGGACAGTTTTGAACTTTTGTTCATTTAATCCTTGCTAATGCTCCCCTGAAGGTCCTCTTGTGGCAAGAATAGCAGCCAATCAATTGTGCAAAATCCCTGAAGACCTTTATCGGGATTTATATTTTATTTTGATTTTTCCATTTGGGTTATGCTACAGCTGAGCTGGAAATAAATCTTCTCTGTTGCCAGATCTAGGTGGTGTCATGGGATCACAGAAGTCTGGAGTTGTTTTGATACAGTGTACTGCAGTTATTTATTAAATGTATCTGCTGCTGATCTCACTGCATACTGTCATAAATAGCAGTATAAAACAATTAGAAGAGTAAAACATTAAACATTGGGGATTAAAAGTAAAAGCATTAAAATCAATAACAAAGAGGATAAAAAAGGACCAATACATAAATGGGGTGGAGGTGGGATCTTCTCCTAATCTACTACCGGTAGCCACATCCAGAGTGGAACATCCAAATTGGGGCTCCAAGCTAGTTGGCAAAGACGGTTTTCCAGGCCCTTTCAGAAGACCAAGAAAGTGAAATGGATTTCATCTCAGTGGGATGGGGTGGTGATGGTGTAAGATGTTCCAAAGGGCTGGACCACAACAGAAAAGGCTTTTCTTCTGGACCCTCCAGCCACAATTCTTTAGCTGATGGGATCCGTAGCATGCCCCTTCTGCCAGAGGGACTAAGGCGGAGCAATCCCATTGGTGTGAGATGGTTCTTCAGGTGGACCCATGCCATAAAGACAGTGGTGGGACTCAAATATGTGAACAACCAGTTCTCTATGTGGATGCTGCTTCCAGAAGTCCATTCTGGGCCTGGGCAACAAAACATTAGCTCCTGGTTCTGCCGAACTGGTGCGAACTGGCTGAATCCCACCACCGCATAAAGAGCTTTAACGGTCTTAACCAACAACTATACAAAAAGTATAAAAATGCTTTCTAGCAAGCAATACTACTGCTTGTTGTTTTTTCTTCCAGTTTATAGCAGTTTGGTTGTTTATGCTTGTTTGCATTCCTCAGATACAGTATCCATACAATTCTTACTACCGGTATTTGTGAAACAAATGAGTATAATCCCAGTCTCTTGAATATGGAACTCATAATGTTAAGTCGCCATTTATGAAACCGATGCTCTGTTTACTGAAGGAAAAAGGGAGAGTGAAATATTCCTGCTTTCTCTTTGTCTCTGATTCTTACAACTTTCTCCGTCAACGAAGGGTGAAAATATTCATCCGCCTGTGCAAGTGCCAACAAAAATATCCCTGCCTCATTTATCTATGTGGTTGCCATATATAACAAAGTTCACAGGGTTTGCCTATGCTGCTATGACTCCATCCAAACAATGGGAAACATGTTTACTTATTTCATACTGATATTAATTAAGGAAGACATTCACTTAACCATAAGCAAAGGAAATTGCTTTCCAAATGATGGATCTCTCTGCCTGCCTACAAGAGTTTATTAGAAGCAGGGACCAACAAGTCAAATGAAGAAACGGAGCTGGTGTTTTCCAGATGGGCTGGGTATGAATATTAGGAATTAAAGTTCAACATATCTGAAGGCCAGTGCTTGAGGAAGGCTAACTTAATCCAGAAAAGCAATCCTCATTTGAAAATTCAGAATGCCTTTCTTTAAATGTTTGTATTTTCAAACATTTTAAATTATACACTGTGAAGTCAGTGGAGTAATGGCATGATACAAGGTAGCACACCCCCTGGGTTTTTTATAGTAGGAATGATGACATTTTTTGTTTCCTTGTCCTAAAAGTAAATGGGATGCTCACGGACCTTTCCTGTTGCATTCATTTTCAAATAAGGCAGCATAGAGGCATCCAGGGAAGAGACCCAAGGGGAGGCTGGATATTTATTTATTTTTTGATAGCATGCCTATCTCAGTATAAAATAAATAGTAACTCACTTAAAAGCACATCTTTGTAAGATTGTTTGCACTTTTAATTTAGTTTCTCATAGCTCAATGTACTTAACATGTCGAATTTCTGCAGACTAAAGTACTGCAGTTCAACGGAATTTAAGACTGAGCCTCCTTTTAGTTGAATTTGACCTGATTCAATAAGTCTAGGAGCTTTGTTAATTTCCTTAGCACTTATGAGTTGCCACTACAATTTTCTGGATTTCCCAACCCCATCTGCCCCCAAATTCCATGTCTTAACCCAAAGCTCTGATGTTTTCAATCAAATTACTGACCACGTCTGAATTTGCCTAGCATTTTGAGACCAGCCAGAAATGGCTAAGTCACTGGGTGAGTCTATTTATTCCAGTGTAAATCTTGATTTTCTTACTAACAGGCCCCAGTATGTGAGCTGGAACAAGTATTTCTAACACATTTTCCTGAGCACAGATTCTCCTCATGGCTGCATCCTAAGTCCACTGCTGATCACCCTGTTGACCCACGACTGTTGTGTTAGGTTTGCCACCAACCATATTGTGAAATATGCAGATGATACAATGGTAGTGGGCCTTATTCAAGATGACAATGAGGGTGCTTACCACAATGAAGTTGAGGGCTTTGTGAACTGGTGTAAGAAAAACATTGGTAAAATCAAAGAGATCATTGTCGATTTCAGAAAAGGCAGGCACAGACACACTCCTGTGTGTACTAATGATTCACCTGTGAAGATGGTTTCCAGCATCAAATTTCTGGGTGTACAGTAGGCTGGCTTGGTCACTAAGGGTGAGACACTGATAAAGCGAGCACAGCAGCGCCTGCATTTTCTGTGTCGCATGAGAAAAACACTACACACCTGGAACACTACACATCTTCTTCATGACCTGTTTTCTTCGTTATCTTGTGGGAGGAGGCTCTGTGGTATCCGAAGCAGAACATCCAGATTCAGTCACACTTTTGTTCCACACAGTGTTAATCTTGTGAATTCTCAAGCATCCTCTTTCCGCTATTTATTCAAGATGGACAGTTATTAATATTTATATGTTATTTATATGTAAAGGTGTAGGTTTATACATATGTTGCACATAGCATGTTTAAATGTGTGTTATGTATGTGTACACTTTTGAGAGCAAGCAACAAAATTTCATTTTTAATGTGTGCCAAAGCGCCCATAGGAAAAGATGACAATAAAGGTTATCGTCTAAATATATTCATTGTTGGGATATGATGTGGTTTTTCCACAAAGTTGTTTCATTGAATATAAATAATGCTAAATGTTAAAAAGTTAATGAAAGTGTTTGACCATTGCTGGGAATGCTCAAACTAAAAAAAAAAGTCATTCATTCTTGTTGGTTAGTGTGCTGCATTAGTATAGGGATAGTATAGGCTGCTCCCCCACAATCTTTATGTAATCCAGAGGAAAGGGTGATAAAATATTTGATGAATTGTAACCTAATTACTTCTGTTTCTCCATAAAATTGATCTTTTTTATCCCTTTTCTTAAAGATGGTCACTAGATTTTGAGGCCACTTTTGCATTAAGATTTATTATATAAAGCATTCCATATGTTCCATAAAGCATTGCTGGAACATAAAACAAATTTTGTGTCAGCAAATTAAATATTTCATATGCCCTTCAGTAAAAATAAAATAAAAAGCAAAACAAAATGGAATATGGCTGCTGTAAAAAAAATTGAATTCTTCCTCCTAAAAAATGTTTTTGTTTACTTTCTATTCTGGTTTGGCCTGAATCAGATTAAGGCAATTTATTAGTAAACACAGAAGGACATACTTTGCTTTAGAGGTTTTTCAAGGATGAATAGTTTCTATCAAACAGTTTGTGCACTCCTCAGAGACGCTAGCAGTTCTTTTCACAGTGGTATGCCTGCAGAGAAAAGACAAATATAATTCTGGGGAAGAAATTGAACAGATTTGGGTATAAAACTATTTGGGGTAAAGCACATTATTTTTCTGAGTATTGTATTTCATTTTCTGTAATTGTCTCCTTGGTCTCCCCTGCTCCTCTGTGATTGAAACCAGTCATTAAGCAGCATTTTTTTTATCCTAATTGAGTCTCTTATTAATTCCTTGGAGAAAAAAATGTTTCCTCATAATTAAGACTAATAGGAGACCAGGCGTATCACATATCTTAATTGGATTTATCCTTAGCATACTTCCTTATGATACTTTAGACTAGAGACTCAAACAGCCCTTGACTTTTTCATAAAAATGTAGAGTTCATGGTTTAACTGATAATATATCTGAGCTGTGAACCAGGACATTTCATCTTCAAATCTCTCCATAGCTGCATTGGCAGTATGTGCACTAAAACTGGAATAATACAAAAAGATTTGCATGATCACATATGCACTATAGCAGGCATGTCAAACTTGTGATGTCATGTGATGTCGCACGACATATTGTGACACTTTCCCCATTACCGGCAATAGGGAGGGAGCGGTTTCGTTGTGATGCATCCAGCCCGCAGGCCACATTTTGACATGCGTGCACTATAGCTATTTTTGAGTGTACAAACATTGTCAACTGCTTAGAGTTCCAGAGGATTTGGCTGTATACAAGTTGAGATACTGAATTTTAGATCTCTCCTCACTTGAGATTAATTTTGGAGAAAAAATGACCAAAGGTGTCTGTAAAATGATATATTTTGGTCAGTTCACCTTTCCTATTTATCTTACTATTGTGTTTTGAATGCAGCACTTTTTCCAGATGGCACCCAGGATTGTATATAGTTAGTTAGTCCAATGTTAGTTCAATTATTGAATTTTGACTCTAGAGGATAGCTCTTAGGGAGAAGTGGAGAGGATATGAATATGGATATGAATTGTTGTCTGGCTGTAAATAAATGCAGAATTAACTTTGGGAATAGAGAAGGATTCTGTGAGTCATTAAAGGAAAACTTGCAGAAAAGATTACACTGTCCTGAAAGAAACTCAAAACTTGTGGTTTTGAAAACAAAACAAACTCTGTTTTTAATTTAAGATGGGGTCCACAGAAGCTTAGTGAAGTCTTTAAGATTTGGTTATTTTACTAAAATAAAGCACATTCTTTTCTAAAGGAAAGGGGGAAAAGGAAGTGGAAGAGCAGCTGAGAACAGATGTGTCACAATGGCATTGATGGTGGAGGTATGAAGAGAGAAAGTGAGATAAGGGGTAAGCTGAAAGGCCGTATGTAGACTACAGGTAATCCTCAGCTTACAACACAGTTCATTTAGTGACTGTTCAAAGTTACAACAGCACTGAAATGCTGGGCTTTATGACTGTTTTTCCACACTTACAACTGTTGCAGCACCCCCCATGGTCACAAAATCAAAATTCAGATGCTTGGGAACTGGTTCATATTTGTGACAGTTGCAGTGTCCCGAGGTCATGTGGTCTCTCCCTTTGTGACCTTCTGATAGCAAAGTCAATGGGGAAGCCTGCTCCACATAACAACTGTGCTAACTTGACAACTGCAGTGATTCACTTAACAACTGTGGCAAGAAAGGTCATAAAATGTGGTAAACTTCACTTAACAAATGTCTCACTTAGCAACAGACATTTGGGGCTCAATTGTGGTCATAAGTCGAGGACTACCTGTATATGAGGGTTGACAACTCTGGTCCTTACTGCTGGGTTGTGTTTGCTCATAAGGCATTGGAGAAAGAGCTGTACCCATTGGTGTCCAAGGATCTGAACAGCTTAATTGTCAACGTTGGGGAACATAAAGAAATGGGTGGCTGCTGCCATCACTGTCTGAGAAGTGCCCAAAATGGAGACAAAGATGAATGAAAAATGTGAAGGATCCATGGCAGCATACATGTGGTGAGAAAAGGTGTTGTAGCTAAGATCAAAAGTAGTACAAGATATGAGGTTTCTTGTGTATTATTTTCTGAAATCCTGACTCTTTTTTTAAGCATAGGTCTGATCTTCAACAATTTTTCTTTCCTTTTTTTAAAAAAAAAATCCTACAGGAAAAACCTGAATTCAGTGATTTACAGAAAGCAAGCATAAATAAATGGAAGCACAACTTCTAACAATATTGTTATGTTCCTGTACTAATTTCAATGTCCTTATTGTTTAATGTCATTCTTAGCATGAAGCTTATCAATTAATTTTTACCACCTCCAAACAGGGCCTTTGCCACTAAGTATTTGTGAGAGGAAAAGGAAGAAGCTGGTAAGACCATCCCAGAAATCTTCTCAAATGGACTTCTACTTCTTACCTTATTTCCAACTACTCGGTGGGAATAGTGTAGTCTTAGATGTCGATCAGAAGGTCGGCAGTTTGGTGGGTCAAATCCCGAGTGCTGCGTAACAGAGTGAGCGCCTGTTACTCGTCCCAGCTTCTGCCAACCTAGCAGTTCGAAAGCACGTAAAAATGCAAGTAGAAAAATAGGGACCACTACAGGTGGGAAGGTAACAGCGTTCCATGCGCCTTTGGCATCTAGTCATGCCGGCCACATGACCACGGAGACGTCCTCGGACAAGCGCTGGCTCTTCAGCTTTGAAACGGAGATGAGCACCGGCTCCTAGAGTTGGAAACGACTAGCACACATGTGCGGGGGAACCTTTACCTTTACCTTAGATGTTTTCTTGATTTCTCATTTATTGTTTTGTTTGTTGTATTTTTACTTACAATTAAATGTCCTTCAATCGCTGACATGCTTCAGTGGCTCTTCTTATAATCCTCACCCTAACTGGTGTCTCTCTGTTCCTCTTCCTTTAAATTCATAAAATGAACAGTCCTTCAAAATCACCAAGATTAGATTAAAGGCATCTTAATTTTATGAGAGGAGAGAACATAGAGAAAGGGAAAGAGATGCTTGATTGAGTATAGCCAGGCCTCTAGCCCTCAGGTGCACAGTTCGTAGGCACTCTGTGAGACACAAATCATAACACAATCTGGTTTTGCACAATGTGTTACCATTTCCACTTGGAAATCAGAGCCCATCGTTATATAGCAGAATAAGAAAAGTTCATTCCTCCATTTTGAGAGCAAACCACTTGTGCATGCAATACAGTTAAGCTAATTTTTGTATTAAATATATGTTTATTTAATTCCTCTGAATTATACTCCGCCCCTAGGCTTCACTGTGCAGGAAACAGGATGTAGTAAATAAACATCTTCTATCTCTTTCTCCTAGGCTAAAGGCCGACACATCTCACTATTGAGGGCTTCCATCCAATTCCGCAGCTCATACCACATCTAACCTAGACTATATGAGAAAATGCTACAAAGTGACCCTAAGACAGTGTCATGACACAAAGCAGCTATGGAATCAAAACCTCATCCTGTACAAAACAAGCATGATCTCAGAGTTTCAAAGACTCAGATATCAGGTTTTGTATTTTCTGTAATTCTAGCCTCTATCTAATATTGCTGTAAGCTTGTTTCTTCCTTTCCAACTAAACCTACAATCTTGTACCCTTGCAAGATTCTCATCTCAAGTGTCCACCAATTACTGCTCAATTTCTCCCTAGCAGCATCTGTTTTCCCTTGGCATTTAACACACACTTTGGGCTTACATACAGTATACCGTATATATTTCCTGCTTCAAGGACAATTGGCGATAAGTTTGCATTATGATCTTAGCTTTGTTTGAGCATTTTGAAGCTTGACCAAACAGATAAGGGAGGACTAGAATGATATGAAGTTACACAATAAAATACTAGAATACTGTAAGATATTTCAAGGCCAAACAGGAAGAAGGAAACCAATATTCAAACATCAAAATTCAGAGACAGGCCCCAATAATAGTTTATCACATGGCATTGTACAATATTGTAATTTAATATAACCATTTTCTCATGATATGCTGACTGGAAATGAATTCGGTGTCAGTTGATATGTATATGAATACTGATTGTGTCATTTCTTAAACATTATAATATTAGTATTTTTCACCTACAAAAATATTTCCTTTAAGACATGAACCAAAATCTCTGCTAAATGTTTCTGTTTGCTGTAGATCTTAGAGGTCTAACAACCCATCAGGATGAAAGACTCCATGCTCTACTGTGCAAAGGAATGGAAAACAAGTGAGACTCAAATGTGCTCATTCTTGATACCAGCAGTAACTATGAGGGGAAAAAAGGGACATTAAATTGACTTGTCCTTGAAAATGCTCAGCCAGATAAATGAAATGTATAGAATGGCTGTCCCCAAGAAATCTGAATGATTTTGTTCCAACTATCAAATTGAGGAAGCTGCTGTGGTCCTTCTAAGAAGCCAATTACTAAAAAGAGAACATATTTTAAAAGGTTTGATGACTGGAATCAATCTCCTAAAATAATAAAAAAAACTCCATCATAATACTATTTGTATAGCACAATGACTGTAAAATATTTTTAGATAGACCTTCTTATCATAAAATCTAGTTTCAGAAATGAAAAGTTTTTTTATTTTCCTTTTCCTACACAAATCCCTTACAGTAAAATATTTTTTACAAAATCTTAACCTCCCCCTTCGCTTTCTCTATGTTATGTTCAATTTCTTTAAAATAAACCTCCCATTATAAATGTACTGTTCAACTGCACTAGATACCAAATATGATTTCCACCAGCCACTTATCTGCTGACTTCTCATTTCTCCCTTTTAATCCTCTTTAACTGCTGCTGCTTGAAACAGAGGGTGCTGGGAGAAAAGAAGGACCACAAATATATCTGTTCTGTACCAGCCTGCTACCGGCCCTGCAGAAAAGGCAGGGACAACCCCTTTTACAAGAAGGCAAGAAGCTGGAATACGCCTGCCAAATTTATTACCACAAAAACAAACGGAACAAGACAAACCAAGAAACAGGAGCTTTAAGAAACATGAACTATCCAAGCGGTTGCCTTCAGCAAACCAGCCCTCCCACACATTCCCCTTATATAGAGTTCAGGGCGTGGCTTCTCTGTGCCTCCTTCCGAGGAGCCCCATTGCCTTCCTCTGTTTACTCCTAATTGACTGCCTCCTGCGTCGGGCATCCTTGAACAGGGCCAGCTGTGGGTCATCTTCATCCACACTGTCAGGCTCACACAGCTGGGTCTTCGTGGTGACCAAGTGGGAGGGGCCTGGCTGAGGGCTCTCATCAGCAAGATCTTCAACCCCCTCAGCAAGGTCTTCAACACCCCCCTCCTCCTCTGAGTCATCCGACCCAACTGCCAAACCCACAGACTGACCCTGAATCACAACAATATCAGCTAAAACCTCTAGCTCTCCATCTCATCTGATTTGTGTGGAGTGAAGACTGTTTGGATCATCAAGTTGCTTAGGCAAAGCAGCCCCTATTTAATTTTTACTAAAGTGTCCTTTTCAGCACTTTGATTCTGCCATCTCCTTATTCCTTTGGAATAGTTTGCTAAGTAAACATGAAGAGTCATTTTGAATGAAGTACACACACCAGAAACCAAAACTGGAATGATCTGGAATTCTGTAGCAGTTTAGCTGATTCCACAAGTGGGGATAAAGTCCAGGATGTAATGTTCTGTGGACATCGGCCAAATAGATAAGCAGGCTTGAAGATATTTTTTGTGACCTGTAGCATTCTTATCACATGTTGACAGCAGATGTGTTGCTACCATATCCTTGCTGACAATTTACCAATGTCTGCTCAGGGATCAACCTAATCTTGAAAACCGCCAAATAAATTGGCTGCTTTTCCTGTTCCATTTAGCTCGTGTTCCTCAAAAGCAGAGTCCAAACAGTGACAAGGAGGCCCAAACTCATTCAGCACCATTGTGGTGCATAGGATGTGTCCAGACCCTATAAATAATCACCGTTGTTGCTGGGCACAATACTAATAAAGTCATGATGACAATGGTGCCCAGGATGATTAAGACAATGGCCCAAATGTCCAGAATGTGCTTTGGAAGGGCGAGTTGGGTAGATTCCATGCTCTCTGAGTTACCCATCATCTTCCTGAATTCTTCCCTAAATCAAGAAGAAGGGAAGAAAAGTTATCAAATAGACAGGAAATAAAGCAAAAAACCCATTTAGGGTTAGTATGGTCCTCCAGAGACTGCAACATCCAACAATCCTTACCATTGACCGTGATGGTTCAATTCAAGGTGTAGTACATTAATCCATGGAAAGAACAGTTCAAACCAGCATATATTTATCAAATTCCTTAACTGCCCATCTCCCTCACTGAGTCTTTTCTCTACAGCAGTACTGGAATTTCTTTTAAGCAGAGTAGAGCATTTTTCGATACCTTACAAATAGTAAGATGTAAACTAAGTGTTTACACAATTAAATCTTTAAAAGTAGAAATATCCAGTTTGTGCCAGCAAGGTTAAACAAGCCTAATGGGATAGAATTCCTCAAGCTTGGCAAGTTGAAGATGTCCAGACTTCAACTCCCAGAATTCTTGCCAAGTTGAGAAACACTGGAATAGATCACTTTGAGGACAGAGACTTGCCCTTATATCATATAGAATTTGATGTAATTTGCTATTTGATTTGCTAAATAAACAAAGAAATCCATTTGTGCATTGTAAGATAAAATGGATATATCAGAATGTCCACATTTTTTCTCTTTTTATGGAAGCTGGCAATCATTTGTCAGATAGCAACAGGCAACCTTTATGTGCAGAATGGTAGGATATATGACAGAATGACAGGGAAGCAACTTTTAAAGTTGGGTTACTGTTTATACACTTATTTCCTTCCATTCAATTATGTCGATTTCTCAGAGACTGCTTGGACAAATCCAAGAAGTTTTCTTGGCAAAGTTTTTCAGAAGTGTTTGCCACTGCTTCTTTCCTAGGGCTGAAAGAAAGTGACTGGTCAAAGGTGACTGAGTTGCCTTTGTTCCTAATGCACAGCTAGAATTCATGGTCCCCTAGTTTCTAGCTTGATGCCTTAATCACTACACCAAAAGGTTTCTCTACTTGTACACAGGTAGTCCTTGACTTACCACAGTTTATTTAGACTGTTCAAAGTTACAACGGCACTGAATAAAGTGACTTATGACCATTTTTCAGACTGTTGCAGCATCCCCATGGCCAGGTGATCAAAATTCAGATGCTTGGCAATTGGTTCATATTTATGATGATTGCAGTGTCCCACGGTCATGTGATCATCTTTTGCAACCTTCTGACAAACAAAGCCAATGGGGAAGCTAGATTCACTTAACAACTGTGTTATTAAGTGTTATTAAGTTTATAACTGCAGTGATTCACTGAACAACTGTGGCAAGAAAGGTGGTAAAATCGGTCAAAATTCACTTAATAGATGTTTCACTTAGCAACAGAAATTTTGGGCTCAAAATCGAGGACTACCTGTTCTAAACCATTACAAAATATTCTTTTCAATGGGAGGATCTTTGAAGGAGTGGAAAACCATGTATTCTGATACTCTTCAATAAACTATGTTGTAAAAGTATTTACTATATGTAATTATTATTTTAATTAACCTTTGGTTTATAATCTGATGTGGAGGATCACTGCCCTTTCAGTCCACACACACTGCTTTGTAACTAAATAGAGAAGAGACAGCTGTTTTAACAATAATGCCTTCGGGAAAGGCTTAACAGGGTTGTTGTTGGAAAAATAGGAGAAAGAAGGAATGTCATGTATGCTGACTGCTTTGAGTTATTTATAAAAATAATAAAGACTGGATAAAAATAAATAAAAATAAATTCAAAGAACACAAGAAAAGTGGAAATAGATAATTGCTCAGAGTAAACAAGGACTTATTCACCTGACAAGTACATTCCTCACCATTAATGTCAAATAATACTTTCTTACTGTACTTCAGAGATTAATTTGATACTTATGATGAAGTACTGCTGAGTTGTCTCAAGGCTGCATGAGAGCTGGGAGTTGCCATAATATATAGTTTACATCAATTAATATTATTAACATTATTATTATCATTATTATTAACATTGTTATTAACAACATATAAGAGACTAGACAGGAGATAGAGAGCTTAGCAATAATTTTCATCCCCTTGTGTTAATTTTTTCAAAGCCAAACTTTCCATATCACTCTGCTAGCAAGAATCGGATAAGAGAAATCTTGAAGCTTGAATTTGAAAATGATTCAACAATAAAAAAAATCATTAAAAGCTGCAGCAAATTTCCAGCACTGGATATGTTCCTATTAGTGTATTAGTAGACTTCAGATCCCTCCAAAGGCTAGGCTGGCTTGGCATTCTGGGAATTGCAAATCCAACACATTTGGAGGATAGCAGATCAAGGAAAACGGGTTTAGATTAGAGTAGTTAATTTGATATTCTGATCCTATTGCATCAGAAGAAGGTGCAATTCTGAGAGTGAGGTGAAATAAGTTCCTTACTATCAAATGACACTGTAATTGGAAACTTATAGTTGGAAGTGATGGCATTGCCAGTAACCCAAGTTCTAGTAATGCTATTAAAAAAAAGCTTTTTTAAAAAAAAAAACTGCAGTGTATTTCTATCTTGCACCTGATGGAGAATCTCAGATTTGGAACCCCACTAGAGTAGCATTTACTGCTATAATTAGGAGAAGAACCCTAAGTATTGTGATGGGCAAGGCGATGTGATGGACTACAGTGAAGCAGCAATTTCCCAGGGATGATGGAACACATTCCAAAGGAGGGTGGATGGGTGGGTGAGACAAGCGACAGCACAGTCCACAGCTGGATTGTGAGAAGAGAAAGAGATTTGGGATAGCCACTCTCTAGAACAGACATGTCAAACACAAGGCCCGGGGGCCGGATCCGGCCCGCGAAGTGGTTTCATGGGGCCCACGAAGCCATCCTGGAAACAGTGAGGGAACGGCCCCCACTGCCTTGGCCCTGGCCCAGAGACCCTCCTCCTGCCAGAGACCCTCAGATCTGTCCCACTCCTGCCCAGGCCCCCATAGGCACCCTTGATGCGAACCATGTAGAGCTGGCCATGCCCACCCAGTAGGCCATACGCACTTTAGCTACGCCCACCCAGAAGGCCATGCCCACCCAGGCCACCCCCCCACCCCCCTGAGGGCAACCGCAATGCTGATGCGGCCCTCAATGAAATTGAGTTTGACACCCCTGCTCTAGAATCTGCCAGGGTATAGTTGTTAGGTTAGAGTAGTATAGGTTTAGTCTGGAAAGATTCTGTCTACATGGTGTAAACAAGTAAAGAATTGAATTTTGACTGAATTGTGTTATGTCGTTCTTGGACTAAACCTGACAAGTACATGCCAGCATTTGGCATTTGGGATAGTGGTGAAGTTTGATCTTTCTTTCTAGGAAGGTTTTGATAGTTATTAAGACATTTTAGATGTTTATTCTTTCTAACTAAATGAAACATCAGAAATAAATCACATAAAAGGGCTCGACCCTTTGTTTGCTCATCAACAAGATCACTGTGACTCTGGGTGTTTTTGCCAAAGAGAAAGAAATCAGGAGGGGGGAAAAAAGAATGGGTCTGAAAATGAGTCAAATCCAGCAAGGAGATATGGAAGGGGAAAAAACCAGGGGAAAAATTATTGCTCCATTCTAACCTCACCTTTCTTCCTCCTGGTCATATGATCCATATCAAAGCTTGTGCAGCTTTCAACTATACCCAGCTGTACACAGGCACAGTACATTATTTTGTTCTGCAGAAAAAAACTCAGGCGCTTCCTATAGAATATATATAGATGCTATTAGTAAAGGAACTGGAAAACTTCCAACATCTACCCCCTCTTGTATAGTTTCTCTTCCAACTTTTTTGCAAACCAAGGAATGAATGTTTACAAATATATGCACAGAAATACATATACATCTTTCTTTGCATCATTTTTTTTGCGTGCGATAGGGAGGAGGGATAGTTTTAGCCAGTGCTTTTTTTTGAAAAAAAAAAAAAAGGTGCCGGAACTCACACACGTCATACAACCCGCTTTGCCTACCCTACAAGTTTCCATCCAAAAAAGGTGCCGGAACTCTGTTCTGGGCGTTCTATGACAAAAAAAGTCCTGGTTTTAGCCATGACCCACTGAAACAAAGGCCATGCACTCAGCTATTATCCAACTTGAAAAGATGACAATTTGAGTTCTGATTGGCTGGCAACTCTCTGTGCTCATCTGTGCTACAAAGGGCAAACTAGTGATCAGCAGTTTTATGTGACTCCTTGACTCAGATACATAGAGCCATGACTATGTCCACATCATCTCAATATTTGAATAGATCTGCAAATTTTGTCCTAAACAGGATTGAGAGGCACAGAAAGGGTAGTCATCTTGAAGAGATCCATGAATAAGAAGCATTTCAAAACATTCAATCATTGTGTTATCAAAAGCACAAACAATACTAGCCCATCCTATCAGTCCCCCGACAGAAAATTGGCTTTGCTACTCTAGGTTTGTAAACTGTGACACTACTCCTAACTAGATGCAATAGTACGTGAGAATCACCTTGAGGGACAAAGGGAAGAGACGCTGCCTAGGAAATAATGGAAGAAAAGAGGAGGGAACCTTAATGTTCAGAAGGAGAAATTTAGGAAGGAAATCTCCTCCTACCCACGGATCAAGCAGTTGAAAATGGCGGAAAGAGATTTGTATCTTCAGATTTGCAAGGTTCTATTCACGTAGCCTTACAATAAAGTAGAATGAGCTCGTTTAGTTATGTTTCACTTGGAAGGATTGACACTAGATCAGGGTGACGTATCTTTGTAATACCTGGCTTATCTGTGTAAAGCCAGTCCCTACGTTACGGACAGCAAAACAAACACCCAACCTTTCACTGATCTCAAACCACACATACATGCCATTTTCTTGTCAACAATATAGAAATTTGTCATTGTCAGCTTCCAGGATGTTTTCTTCAATTTCCCAGGTAACCTACAATTGTAGCCTTCCTAAATCCTGATATTGTTATTTATTTATTTAGTATCATCCCGGTGATGGACAGAGTGGATGCACTCCAGTTTCCCTAAATAAGCTGTGGCTATCTTGAAGGACCAAGGAAGTTGCCTCTGCCTCTGAAATAGCCTGAAAGCCTGAAGAGCCAGCTTTGTTCCCAGAGCTGGGGTTACTGTATTTGGGAGACCCCGTCAGGTTTTTTTGGTCCTGGGATTTTTTTTTTAAAAAAACTGTTTTAACTGTGTATTTGGATTCTGTAAGTCACGCAGAATCCAATGGAATGGGCAGCCATAACAATGTGACTTGTTTTTAGTCCAGCATTGCATGTCAACTATAAGTATTCCTGCTGCTTTAACTGCAACTTCTCACTTTTAAATTTTTTCTCTAAAGTCCTTCTCTGTATGAAAATTAGAAAATTAGTTGAATTTTCAACTAATAAAAGAAATATTTTTTTACTACGTGAACTAAGTTATTTAAAGATATTGCTAACTGCGGAAGAAAGCAGTTTTAAAATGTAAGGTGAAACTAAATGCATATATACAGGAAATGTAAGCACTGAATAAATAAATAAATAAATGCCATTTCTGGAAAATTATGTAAACGGTATAGATATATGTGTTTATTCAAAGTAAATCCTTTTGACTTCAATGAGCTTTATTCTTATGTAGGGACTGCAATTTTCAAACATGCATGGCTCAGGAATTCTGGGAGTTGAAGTCCACGAGCCATAAAAGAGCCAAGGTTGCCTACCCCTGCTCTGTGTCCTCAACAGGCACTTTTGCTAAGAGGAGAGTCTCTCCCTTTTTGAAACTTCTCTCCTTGTTCATGGTAATCCCGATCCATGTCAAGATCCTGCACATTTATGCTGTAGAAAAGAAATATACAATGGACAGCTTCATGCTACATGATTGATTTAATATTTAATGTTTTGCTTTACTTTGCACTGGAATCTTCTCTCAATTTAACTGCATTTAAATCTGATTGGCCCATAAATCCAAAGAAAGGCATACAATAAATAATTTTTTTATTGAGATGTAATTGATTTAACAGATATGAAAGGAGACCTGGATAAAAATTCCTATAACCCCCTCCCCCCACTTTTTAACTCTAAACTGACTAATTTGACACCCCTTTTGCATATAGATAATATAGACTTTGCAGAAGCCTGTTGTGACTTTGAAGTCAGAATGAGCAGGTTAAGCTGGAGTCAGGATAAAGATTTTCTCAAGCAATCAAGAGCAAAGATAACATTGTTACATCAAAGTTTGTGTGGATTCAAAGGCCAGCTACACCCATCTTCATGTCTCAGAGAGATGACTTGTTAAAACATAGGCATTTTGTAAAAAAGCTGCAAGCAAATCGAAAAATGAATAAACATCCTACTTTGATTTCTCATATTTAATAAGGAGCGATTTAACCACATCTCAAAATTCTATTAACTGACCATATTAACAACCATCTCCCCATTTGTTGTGAAAAGAGAATATGGAAGCCTTACTGCCCAATCTTTTGTACATATGTGTATTTCTAGAGCACTTTTGTGCCCATTGCTAGGATTTAAAAAGGGGGTGCACACATGTACAGTTATAATTGGAAAATTACTCATAACTGGGAAAGTGGATAAGTTGATAGTGTTGCACCTTGCTGATTGCTACTAAGTGGCAATTTACTTAGTTATTTAAGAAAATGTATATGCCTGTCCAACTCACTCTCAGGACTCCAGGCAGCTTACAAAGATAAAAACCCAATAAACAAACAATAAAAAGCAATACTCTCCTCCCTCACACACACTACCCTGACAACATCAGTCAAATAAGCCACTTGATGGGCTCCATCCCATTCTGGGTTTCCCAAGCCTCTTGACAAAACATGGCCCTGTAAAAGAGTGTCAAAGTGGGGTGGGGGGCAATCTTATCTCTGCAGGGATGATGTTGCACAGGTAGAGAGGCACCATGGAGACGGCCCTTCTTGGTCACAGTAGATATACCACCTTAGGAGAGGAGACCTGTAGCATTCCCTGCCTCCATGTTCTGGTAGATTGGGTAGATGTGACTGGGAAAAGATGGTCCTTCAAATAACCTGGTCCCAAGACAAGCAGGGCTTTGAAAGTGGCAATCAGCACCTTGATTGGACCTGGAAACAGCAAATTCAGCTCCCGGAGGAGAGATGACACATGTGCACATCTAAGCCTGCACAAAACCATACAAACCACTGCATTTTGAACCAATTGAAGTTTCCAGATACTTTGCAAAGGCGGCCTCATGTACAGTGGGTTGTAATAGTCAAGATGGGAGGGGAGGTGACTAGGGCAGGAATGACTACTTTTTTTAAATTCCATTTATATCCCACCCTTCTCCGAAGACTCAGGGCGGCTTACAAGCTTAGCAGTGAACAGGGATTGTTCATCCAGGAAATGGCATAACTGGTACATCACCCACAGTTGCACAAAGGCCCTCCTGGCTAAAACTGCCACCTGTTCCTTGAACAGGAGCCATGAATCCAGAAGAATCCCCAGAATGCACACTGGATCTTGTCTGGGAGGATGCCACCCATCCAAGACCAGAGATGGCAATTGTTCATGGACAAAAGAACCCCAAACCCAGAGCCATTTGGCTTTGCCAAGGTTCAGTTTCAGTCTGTTGCTCCCCATCCAGCCTCCAAGCATTAAGAGAGGGAGGTCATGGCATCAGTTAACTCACCAGGGGCCAAGACATAGATGGATGTTATCAGCATGTTGATGATATTTCAGCCCATGGTGGCAGATGATCTCACCCAGCGGATTCATGTAGATATTAAACAGAAGCAGAGAAAGTGCTAAGCCCTGTAGGGCCCCACAAAGCAGGGGATGAGAGCTATACCTCTCACTTCCTATCAACACCAACTGAGCCTGAACACAGAGGAAGGAAGTGAACCAGAATAGCACAGGGGCACCCCACTCCCAATCCTCGAAGCTGCTCCGAAGCATACCATGGTCAATGATATAGAAGGTTGCTGAGAGGTCAAGTTGACTATAGCAAGGACAGAGATCATCAAAAAGGCCCTTTCCGTCCCATATCCAGTCCTGAACTCTAACTAAAAAGGGTCCAGATAATCCATTTCATTCAGAAATCCCTGGAGCTGCTGTGCAAGCATTTTCTCAACAACCTTCTCTCGAAAGGGAAGACAGGAGATATAAAATAGTAAAAAAATAAATTAGTTAATTTAGGATAGGTTTTCTCTATCTAGTGACAACTTAGCAACCAGTCATTAGAACCACAATTATATAGGAACAGGGCTCTCACACCAGAAATGCAAAAATTTAAACAATAAATTGATGACAGCAAACAGGAATGTCTACGTTTCTTTGCTTCATTTAATGACTGCTTGGAGTTCTTTAGCCCTTATATTGATAGGCTAGTGGTAAGATCAGATTCAAGATCAGATTTAAGCCTATTCCTAATAGAATCATAAAGATACAGTAGCACTGATCCTCAATAGTAACATAAACCCATTTTTTGAAGTAGTAAAACTTCTACGGTTGCTGGAATTGGGTATGTGTAGTTTAACGAAGAGAAGAGTGAGGGGTGACATTGTCCAAAGTTGTCCACTATATCTTAGAAAGAGGCAGCACAGAAGAAAGAGAAACAAACTCATACTGGAAATTTCCAGTAGGAAATTAGAATCAGATTGCTGCCAAGCATCATAATAATGAAGCAATTAGAAACATGTCTCTTCCTCTAGCAATTCTGGACAAAAAAATATGAATGTCAACACGATATTTAACAGGAACTAATTGCTATTTGTTCATTACCCTGTCTTAAGCTAATGGATAGGGACACCTTCCTTACTTTACACAGTGCTACCATAAAGGTCCAAGTGAGAAAGGATCTTAAGGGGCTTCTTTTCAGTGATTATCAAACTTCACAAAATAAATATTTTCTCCCTATGATTACCACCATAGCAACCCCTGGAAACTTATTCTGACTGTAGAAATGAATAACGGAGACTGCAAAAGAATCCATAGTGGGCAGTCAAAAGTCAAAAGCCTTTATCCTTTCTAACTACATAAAGAAACTTATAGCATGTTTTCTACAAATTTTCTACACATTTTATTTTGTCAAATCAATATACGTCCTCCAACAGCACCAACGCAGGCCCAGGCACACACAAGATTAGAAGAGCCATTACATCTTATGTGATACTTGTCATGCTCTTCCAGCAATGCCCCTTACCTAGGACAAACAGGATAAACTTTGGACAAAAGAATAAATGGGCACAAGTTTGACATCAGACTCAAAACAAGGACAAAGAAATTTCAGAGTGATTCAACCTCTCAAACCTTCTACTGTGGATCTCAAAGTGGTTATTTTGAAAAAAAAGAGGTTTTAACAGCATCTTTGAAATGATTGAGCTTACATACATCAGAAGGTTTAAGGCTTTCTCAAAAGGCCTCACTGAATACAATGTTTTAACACATTACAATAGGTACTTAATATAACAAAAGACATCTAAATTGATCAAGTAATCTGCATAATCAACCTATCTTCCCCTCCCTTCTCCTGCCCTCACATCCTTCTAGTCACTGCAGCTCTCAAAAGTGTATGTCTTTAATAAAATTTGTTAGTCAGAAAAATTGTCTAGTCACTGCAGCTCTCAAAAGTGTATGTCTTTAATAAAATTTGTTTGTCAGAAAAATTGCTATCAGACTCCTCCTGATTTATGCTAACACAGCTCTCCTCCTACAATGCCTCCCGAACCACAAGAATTTTCAGTCATCCCACAGCCAAGTGCTGTGATGAGAAAAAAAAACAACAACCCTACAGCACAGAACTGGCTAAGACATCTCAGCAAAAATAACTGGATATATTTGTAGCGTGCAATAAGGGCTTTCAGGTAAAAGTCTCACCAAGAATGTTCTTTAAAATGAGAAAACAAAGCAGCCGTAAATCCAGCATCCAGAGACTGCATCAACATGTCGTTTCACCTATATGCCTCAAGGCTTGTATGTCTCAAAGGTTCACCTAGAAAAAAAAACGCTCCTGGAAATATAATGGAGCGCTACTTTTTGGGAGCCAAATAAAATTACTGACAAGACAACCCTATCCGGGAAAAAAAAACTGACTAAAAACGCTCAAACCAGAAAAGGGAACTTCTGAAAAGCGAACCAAAGATGGACTTTTAATTTTTTATTTATTTAACAGCGTGGAGTTTCCCGTGGGACCGAAAAATAGAGAAATGAGTCCAATGGAAGAGGAAAGGCAATCGTGCAAGCGGGAAAGGAAGTGTGAAAGCTGTATGTTAAAAAAAATCGCGTTTTTTTCCCCTAAGGATCCACCAAGTCGTCCAAAATTTACTGGAGTTCTCCCTTAATGGCCACGGACCAGTTCCTGCTTACCCTGAAATTGCATCGCAATCCGAATCAAAACTCTGTGTCTGTGTGTGTGTGTGTGTGTGTGTGTGTGTGTGTGTGTGTGTGTGTGTGTGTGTGCAGCATTGCTACCTACTGACTGACTTACCCAAGTTAGTTCGTTGTTGGAGGTAAGCCGCCCGTGGGCTGCATCCACTTTCCTGGGAGGAAGCCCCGCGGACTTAGAGGGTAAAATGTTCAAGCGCCCCTCGCGCTCGAGAACCGGTACCTTCCCGCCTCCGCGCCCGCCCCCTCCTTCGAAAAATAATAATCATCATCATAATAATAATTAATAATAAATCACCTGCTCGGCTCGGGTCAAAGGGGCAGGAGGCCCTTCGCGCCCATCAGCGGGAAGGTCGCCTTGCCTTCAGGCAGGAAGAGGCGAGTTTCCGGGCGCTGGAGCCGTCCGCCGCCCGACGTGATGCTTCCCTTCTCAAGACAGGAGGATAAAGCGCCGCACAAGGGTTTTTCTCGTCCGGCGTAAAAGTGACAGAATAATTCTGTTTAGCTTGGCTCGCAGGAGAGGCCGGCTGGCCGGCTGGCCGGCTGGCTGGCAGCCTTAGGTAGCCCCGTCCAGAGCTTCCCTTCTACTCTCAAGAGAGAGAAGAATGAATTCCAAGACTCGAACAGCTCTCGTCTGCAGGGCTTCGTTTGTTCTCCTTGCCCACCGAGCCACCTAGTGGTGGGTAAAGGCGTGAAGATCCCTCGACAGGCGTTTAGTGCCAAAGGGAGGGAGGGGTGCGTGATTGGTGATGTGCCCCCAAGTTGGTGTCGACTCCTAGATCAGTGTTTCCCAACCTCGGGAACTGTAAGATGCGTGGACTTCAACTCCCAGAATTCCCCAGCCAGCATAGAGTTGAAGTCCACGCATCTTACAGTACCTGAGGTTGGGAAACACTGTCCTAGATAGTTGTTCTTTCTCTGTGACGATCTTTCCCTAATGTTTTTCAGGTCTCCCAACAGTGCACACCCATCGCTACTGTAACTGAATCCACCCACCTTGTGCTGGCCTTCCACTTTTTCCTTCCTTCCACCTTTCCCGGCAACAGAGTCTTTTCCACAGAGCCATTGTCCTCAATTAATCTCCTCAAGAAACAATGGATGGAAACTAACCAGGGAGAGAAGCAACCTGGAATTAAGGAGAAACATTCTAATAAAGAGGAAATATTTCACTAAAATAATAGTGAAATAAATGTATTCTTGTCCTTAGAACAGATGCTGATCAAGGAAGCCATAATCCTGTTAGCGTAACTACACGTATTCCCCCCCCATGACTGTCTTAAAGAGGAATGTATTAAAGTCCTTGTTTAAGCAAACATAGTCTTGTCCTTAAGGCAGATGATGATTGGGATAATTATATCCTGTCTACACGTACTACAAGTAATTTTCTTCTGTAAACTGTCTTGGGATAAGAATGTGTAGAATATTAACCACATAAGTAACAATGTATAACAATGTATAACAATGTATAACTAGGAATTAGAGGTGTATAAAAATGTCTGTTGATGAGCCCTTTGGGGTTCAGACCTTTTGCTTTGTTCAAGCCTTCTGAACCTGCGCATTAAACTTTTCCTTTCCTGAAGAGCTGGCGTGAGTCTCTTGTTTTTACAACACTGACAGTGAGAACAATTAATCAGTGGAGCAGTTTGCTTTCAGAAATTGTGGGTGCTTCATCAGTGGAGGTCTTTAAGAAGAGACTGGACAGCCATTTGTCTGAAATGGTATAGGGTCTCCTGCCTGAGCATGGGGTTGGACTAGATGACCTATAAGGTGCCTTCCAACTCTATTTTATTCTAATATGTCAGAAGTAGGATAATTTGAGCCTCATCATTTGGGCCTCGGGTGGGAACTCTAGATTGATTTGTGTTGGGGAGACTCAAATAATACCAAATTATTATTTATTAAAATAATATTTACATTTTGCTTCATTTTCTCTCTATATATATATGGCCGGTCATTATTTTCTATGACCTTCTCTAATGTAACTTTTATCAATTTAAAACAATAAATGTTAAGAAATAGCTTTTATTTAGATACTTATTCAGTTAATTTGTATATTGCTTCTCATATCAAAGACAGCTCAAGGCATGGTATGGGAAGCATTTCAAGGAAAAAAAATAACTAAACATGTTTAATACATTTTTTAAAAAAATACATCTTGAGAATCTTGTTGCAAATTTCCTCAAAGGCCAATTTATTGATTTCTATTGAATTGCTTTGATGAAACAGAAGATTGTTTCACAATGCATGTACACATTTAACATCTAGTGACAACTTTGCTTATATAAGTTCGAGACGTCACCATCTGCCATATGACATATTTGTCTCATTACCATACTTTCAAAGATATATGTGTTTTTCCCATTGTTTTTCAATTGCTAAGTTGTGTCTGACTTTTCGCAACCCCATGGACCACAGCATGCCAGCCTCTCCTATCATCCACTCTCTCCTGGAGTTTGCCCAAATCTGAGTGTGTGTGAGGATTTTAAGACTCAAGGTCTGTCGTCTGCTTGTAATGTCATGAATCACTCCTACAACACATGAAAGAATAATAAAAGAATTACAGGTTCTTTATTTGCATAATGAAAAGCCCTCCTCCTCCTCCTCCTCTTCCTCCTCCCCCCCCCCCGCTCCTCCTCCTTTCACTACCAAGACTCTATGAAAATGCATGCATAAAATGGAACAACTGAATGAGGAAGCTTGTAGTTTCCTGGAACCTAGAACTGCAGATGAATTATAATGATTCATGCTTTCCAAATCATTTTTGTTTGATATCCAGAAAGCAAAAGAAAACCAAACGTTCTAAAAAGACTACGGTATGTTTTTGATATTCATGACTTTATTCAAAACCTTAGTTCCCTGACAGCAGTAAGGGTTTCTTAAATGGCAGGTGTTCTTAAAATGGCATTCCCTTACATGGGGGAAGGTGGGAGATAGTTCCCAGTCTAGCTGCAATATTTTGCTGCTTCTGTTACCTCAGAACAGCTTTTAAACAGCCTGGAAACTGGCTACAGTATCCCCCTGGCTAGAATGATCATAGAAACACTTTTCTAGATTCTCTGCTAATGGTTCTTCTCCCAAGAAAAAAATGACTTTTCCTACAGGGATTAAAGCCAAAAGCAGAAACAGCAGTACCCAGCTTTCACCCTGAGCCAAACTTTGTCTGATCATAACTCGTACTGGGATGATGCCCGTTTGCCTGAGACAAAGAAGTTTAAAGAACTTCTGGATTCATCTAGAAAAACATCCCCCACCCACTCCAGCTCTGAGTCTTTGTAGAGAGGAACTTGCTTAATGAATTCCAGAAACAATGAGTGACTGACTGATTCAGGAAAGATTGACAGCCAGTATTATGTGGTTTTTTGTAAATAAATCAATAAGTGGTCGGGTGAAATATATTCTGTTCAGCCTCCACTCACTACGTTTATATCATACAGGAAACGGAATATGATGCTTGTCTTATTTCCAAGACTATGTAGTCTTTCAGAATAACCATGATTTTTATTCAGCTTCTCCAAAAGGACGCTTTTAAAGTTTTCATTTCTATGTTAGTTTCATAATTCCAAAAGACCAAGGAAGGCAGCTTTTCATTTAATCCCAGCATGAGACAAATAAGTTACATCACTGTTTCTCACAATATATTTTTAATTTGTAACAAATATGAATAGATTAGAAAAGGATTAATACTATTGAAATGCCTAGAATACTGACAAACAATTACTGGTTCAGACTGCTGGCACAAACAATTAAAACACAGGAAAATAATGTATTCTCTGTGTGTTTTTCTCAGAAATCAAGTCATATGGAAACCATTACAGTTACGTCAACAAAAAGGAGATATATTGAATGGATTCCCAGTTATCCTTAAGAGAATTATTCTGAATAAATCTTTGGAACATGAATGAAGCTGAAGTAATTCTACATTACGTTCCCAGAAAGAAGATAAAAATCAACACTGAGCACTTTGCTAGAATGTGTCTATGATCGTAAACTGTTTGTTTTGCTGAAATACCACAGAGGCATCATTCATGATGTAAAAGAAACCAAAACAAAAATGAAAAAAAACACAACTGATTCCATTGTGAGAAACTGACTTGCTTTCCTTCTTATGGAATATTCCACCATTAACAGCTACCTACTTTCTCTTGGAATATTCCACTGTTCCATGAGGTTAAAAGGTCCAAGAAAATTCTTTGATTTTGGGCTGTTTCTCATGATGAAAGATAGTGCATATGCACTCTGTCAGGGAAAAAAAAAGTAACTATGGAAAAAAGGTAACAGTTCAGTTTTCAACAGCCCTGCTTACTACATATAAATTTGGGGAAGAGCAGTTGGTCTGCAGGTGTGAGAAATAAATAAATAAATAAATAAATAAATAAATAAATAAATAAATAAATAAATAAATAAAAGAAAAAGGGGAAAAAAAGGAAAAGTAGGTGCAATTCAGTATCATTTGTGATTTGACATGCAGCAGATATTATTTAAGAGGACAACACCAAATGCAGCAGCCTCTCTGGGTTATACTGTATGCTTAGCTGATACTTTTGCACATGTTCTTTTCAGGAGAGAATGCTTTGTTTTCTGATCAAACTCGTGCACTGTTCTGTAGTTTAGTCTATCATGTAGGAACAAAGATAATGTGTTCCTATGCTTGCTTTTCTTTATAGGTGGCAAAAAAAACCCCATAACAAAAATAATTTACATTGTTTCCCTTGTAAAATAAAGCAACTGTATTAAAAATATCTTTTCCTGATCACACTGAAGACTAAATTTCCTAATTTGGCAGTTCCTAGATCAGGGGTAGGCAACCTCGGCTCTATTATGACTCATGGACTTCAACTCTCAGAATTCCTGAGCCAGCATGACTCAGCTTGGAAACCTCTCCTTTTCCCTCAGCATGGCTGGCTCAGGAATTCTGGGAGTTGAAGTCCATGAGTCATAAAAAAGCCGAGGTTGCCTACCCGTGTCCTAGATCAATATCCATAGGTGCATATCCGGTTCAATTTAGATGGCCAAAGCATGTGCTTTATAAATTAGAAGTGAGATGCACATTCTTCAGCTGAACTGATCTTCAAAGAGCATAATATTGTTAATTTCATTTGTGACAAAGGAAATTGTGCCTTCTATATGTGCCATGTATGTAAGTGAAACTCTGAAGATTGTGAGTGGAATTTGAACTATTCTAAAGTAAACTGCAAGAAATAAATAGCAATGACAATATACCGTATTTTCCGGCGTATAAGACGACTGGGCGTATAAGACGACCCCTGACTTTTGAGAAGATTTTCAAGATTTTTCGTCTTATACGCCGGAAAATACTTACATGCCAGTTGCCAAGTGTCCGACACAAGCCCGATTCAGCCCCGTCTGATGCAAATGGTGCAAAGCCACGCACTCTTCTGGGCCAGACTCTGCAAGCAGCATGCCAGAAGCCGCAACCACCGCAGGAACTCTGAGTCCCCGCCTTTCGGCAGCCTGCACAACCAAGCGCGATCTGGCTTTGAGATAGCATTTGCAGATGGAGCAGCTGCCGCGTCTGGAGCCAAGCCCTGCCCAGGAGACGGTTGGCCAGGTGGGCCTGGAAGATGCGCTAGAGAGCTGGGCTTGGGGCGGCCATGCCGAGGCTGGCTGGCGAGGGCCGCTGCATGGTCTGCGGGCAAGAGGGGCGCCAAGTACCGCTGTTCCGCACTCCATGACCAGGCAAGCGATTCTTCCGGTCAGCACGGGTCAGGCGGTGCCTCGGCAGGAGCAAAGGTGCTCCCTTCCTACTGTCGAGCAGCGCACCTCTGGGGACCGCCTGCCCCTCCTCTTTTCGGGGACCTGACAGCCAGCATTGGAAGTGCCAGCATGGCCAGTCCTACAGAGAGCAACGGCGGTGGCTGCAGTAGCCGCCCCAGGAGCTGACGAGAGTTTGCCCTCCATCACCCGTTCGCCATCGGCCGCTTAACCACGGGTCGCCATTGCCTACCTCCATTCACCCAGCGATCCCACTGTCCAGCAGAAAAGAGAAAAGATCAGAGAGGTGAATAGTATTTTCCGGCGTATAAGACGACCCCCAACTTTTGAGAAGATTTTCGTGGGTTAAAAAGTCATCTTATACGCCGGAAAATACGGTAGCTGTCCTTGAGCTCTAGAGTCCCTTGCAGAAATTGAAACATTTCTGGATCATACAGAAAAGACGTCTGAGAACTCTTCGCAAATGGTCTCTAGCGTGCGGCAGCCCTGCATCTGGTGAATCCCCACGATCCTGATTCCCAGTGCTTTGAACCAGCCCAGCCCCACAAGGCTGGTGCGTTGCCCTTCTACCACCAGTACATCCAACACTCCCTTGAAACCCTTGTACTGCACCTCCACTGACGCCTCCCCCCGGACGTTTATCGGTGTGTTCTGGAAGTCAGTGAGGGTCAGTCTGGATGACCTCAATGGAACCCACTGGCTGCTCTGCCTGCATACTGTCTTAAAGGTTTCAACCGAGATAATGGAGACAGACGACCCTGAATCCAGTTCCATTTTGCATGGAACTCCTTGCAGCTTTACTGCCAGCTTTATTTTCAGGGTGATGGGTTTCGGACCCCCCGTTGTGCAGACGGCTGCCCTGCCCTCTGTATGGCTGACAGTCAATCGCCGATGCCGTTCCCCAGTACCTGTGGCTGTCTGGAACTCTGCTTCCACCTCGTGCAGGTTGTCTCGTAGCTTGCTTCGGCAAACAGACGCAATGTGCCCGGTCTTTCCGCATGCCCGGCACTTGGCTGACTTGAACCGGCAGGTAGACCGAGGGTGCTGTCCGCCGCAGCTCGAACATCTGGTAGACCGGGGGCTGTTCGCGCCGCAACCAGGGCAATGGGTAGACCGGGTTTGTCTGTGTCCACAGCCGCAGTGCTGGGTAGACCGGGGGTGGTTTGCTCCGCAGCCGGGGAACTGGGTAGACCGGGGGTTGTTCGCTCCGCACCTGCATTCCGGGCATCTCTGTTCCATTGTTGATGGCCTCGTCTCTCTCGTGTTGTCTTGTTTAGTGTCGGATGGTCGTGGGCCGCGGGGGATTGCGTCGACCTCGGTCGCTGGTCCCTTGTCTCTGCTGCAACTGCTCACCTGATGGATGGCTCTGCCGGTGCCGCACCCTTGTGGTTCCTTCAGGTCCGTCCCCTCTGCAACGTCCCAGGCTAGGAACTCCTCCTGGACTTGCCGGAGCGTTAGCTTTGACCTGGACAACAGCTTTTGCCGCAGTTTTTTTTCACGTAGGCCGAAGACTATGCGGTCCCTCAGCCTTACTTTGAGATTCTCTAAGTTGCAGAGGCGGGCTGCCTGTCTGAGTGTGGCCATGTATTGCTTAGCCGACTCCCCCGCACGTTGGTCCCGCTTCTTAAATTGGTACCTCCAAGCGATTTTGGACATGTCGGGTCGGAGGTGTGTGGTCAAGTTGTCCAGGAGGTCCTTGTAGCTGACGGAGTCGACTTCCTCTGGTGAGCACAGACCGACCGCCAGCTGGTGTCTGTCCCACAGCTACACAGCAACGCCACCGCTTTCTGGCCGTTGTCCACAACCCCGTTTGCCCATAGGTAGCATTCTAGCTGCCCCACGAACGATTCCCATTCTTCCGGGCGACCGCTGTTAAAAAGGGGATACTGACCAAGCTGAGCCATGCCGCTGTCACGGGTTGTCCTGTTCCGACGCCGCTGCGCTCCCTCGGTTGCTGCAGCCAATCGTGATTTCCTCCGCTGTTATTGCTTCTCGGGGCAGGATCCCACCTTCGTCGCCAGTGTAAGATCACGTGGACACACAAGAGGAACACTTAGGTAGGCGTGAAAGATTATTTATTGAAGTCAGGACTCACAAGCTTGCAAGGGGTTTACCTGGCATGCTTTTATACCTGCCCAGGTGAATGCCAACCAACAGCTTCAAACCTGGGCTTCCCGCCAGTGCAGGTAGCCAATCGTTTTAAACCCTGGCTTCCCGCCAGGTCTGGCTATAGCCCGGGGCTGTCATACCTGTTTAAACCAGGCTTTCCCGCCAAATGCGGTTATAGCCTGGAGCTGTCCAGCCCCGCGCCTCCTGCTGTGCTGACAGTTTGTGTATGCTGGAACTGCATACACTACAGTTATAATAACTAAAATACAGTAAATCTGTTTGAAAATATGAAATTGCAATATTTACTTTAGCACTGTTACACAATGATTATTTTGCAATCAAATAAATCAATTTGTTAGAAGTAACTCTTAGAGGTTTAAAGGTTATCTTCTTTTTTTGGAGGAAAAAAGCAACACTTTTGAATTGGTTTGAAGCACAGCTCACTTTTTATTTCTTTCTTCCTTTTTGAAAGCATGAGTTCCAATTATACAACCTGCTGCAACCAACCAGCAGAGGGGGGGTGGGGAAATAAAAACCAAACACCCCCCCCCCCCACCTCCGTTGCCAATCCTCAACAGAAATGCTCACAACAATGAAAACCTTGGACAGGAGGAAGAGCGCCGCTGGGTGGGCAGGCAGGTGTCTTGTTCGGCTGTGGCTTGGGGGGCACTTTTTTCTGTGCCATTGTAACTTTGAACAGTCACTAAGCGAACTGTTGTAAGTTGTGGACTACCTGCACTTCATCACTTTTTTTTCCTTCTTTCTCCTTTTTTCCCCTTTCATCAAGTTTTTGACACCTTGCTAGGCGACTGGTGGTACTCGGATGTTGCCATATCCTAAAAGTGGTACAATGGGTGAAAAGGTTGAAAAGCCCTGTTCTAAATAATGCTTGCTGGGGATAGAACATTTTGGAAAAAGCCTTACCGGCAGCTTGATCAAACTTCTCCCTCCCTGCCCCCCCTCCCGAAAAAAACAAGCTACAACACATTGACTGTTAGTTCCACATACTGTACTTTTCAAAGAGGCAACTCATTTAGTCTGTTGCTCTCTCCTGAAGTCACTTGATTCCAAAATAACAATGCCAATCTTTTCCAAGTGAGTGATCTGCAATGTATTTGATCATAGTTTTCAAAATTGCAACCAACCTCGCCTAATTTCCTTGCCTCCCAGAGGAACGGATTACAACCAACCATTAGTCGGAAAATGGGAATTAGTCTAAGCAGGGGTAGGGACCCTTGGCTCTTTTATGACTTGTGGACTTCAATACCCAGAATTCCTGAACCAGCCATGCTGACTCAGGATTTCTGGGAATTGAAGTCCACAAGTCATAAAAGAGCCAAGATTCCCTACTCCTGGAAGGTGCCTGGTACACAGACTGGAGAAGATAAATGTATCGAATTGCCATAAGACGCGCTAATTTTAAATTTGGCAACTAATTCTCAATGCGTTGACACCGAAAACCCAACGGAACCTCAACCTTCCATTTCTACGTTTCCTCTGTTTTACATCCCTGTCTGATCTCACTTTAGAGCAGAGGTAGGCAACCTCGGCTCTTTTATGACTCATGGACTTCAACTCCCAGAATTCCTGAGCCAGCTGGCTCAGGAATTCTGGGAGTTGAAGTCCATGAGTCATAAAAGAGCCGAGGTTGCCTACCCCTGCTTTAGAGAACTGGCGGAAGTGACGATGCGTTGGTTATCGCGGCCCATGCACGAGACCTAATGTTTCCGGGTCACGTGGCGGAAATCCGGATAGTTGGGTGCGGCGGGGCGCGGAAGAGCTGGGCCAGCTCTCTTCTCCCAAGATGGCTTCTCTTCTTCAGTCAGACCGCGTCTCCTACCTGGTGCGCGGCGAAAAGGAGATCCGCATGCCGCTTTCGCAGCTGTATTTCTGTCGCTACTGCAGTGAACTCCGTTCCCTTGAGTGTGTCTCGCATGAGGTAAATTAGCCCGTGTTATAGAGCCTGGGGTGTTTGATAGGACGCCAGCGGTGTGGATTGGCTAACCCTGCTGCCACTCGTTAGTCCCCCTTCAAACAATTGGCTGAGGGATGTGTGCCACATTGCCCGTTGTTCTGACTTGGAGCTCGGAGAACAGAGCCTTGATTGTCCCTCTGTCAGTGTCCTTTTGTGCTGCCTTGGCTAGGTGGAAAGGGAATAAATTCTGGGTAGGAAGAGATTTATAGGAAGGGTGGAGGAATCTTTTAGCATATGTATTTGAAATAACACTTCTTCCCGTGCCGTTGTTGCTTTTCCTATGTAAATTGCCACCACTCATTGTTCAGACATAGTATGTTGTGCTTCCCAGTTGGTTACTGTTGCATCCTTTAATCTGTTTAAACCACATCCTTATTCTCCCCCTCCCTACGTTTATATATTTATGTCATGTCTGCCTGCCAGCCTGCCTCTGTCCAACTGGATTCTAGGTGATAATGTTGCAATCAGGTACTATTACCCATCTAACTGTATGAAGCTTGTATTTGCAAAAAAACGGTGGGCAATTAATTATGAGTGGGCTACAAGCTTGATTCATAATGTGGGGCCTGTAAGTTGCAACATTCTTGGGGATGTATTTTATGATATGTCCCACTTTATTTTAATTTTAGGTTTTTTTTTAATGGGACACTAGGGTGCTGCAAAGCACAAACAGTATTCCAAAGACTGCTTCTAGTCCCCAGATATATTGTGGAGGCATTCTTAAAAGATGAAAATGATTGAGGATTACTTAAGTGTTTTGTTTTGAAGTGTATCCGCAGGTCCAGAAAAGGGTAGTAATACAGTGAAAGACTTAAAAAAAGTGTGTGCCAAGGAACAAACTCACCCGTTTCTGTCTAGTACAGTGATTTTTGTGTGAGCATTCCCATGACATTTTCTCATAGTTCCAGATGTGCTGTCCAGTTTGCAAAGCTAGGGGGCCCTTGGAATTCAGTGCTGTATTTTGTAATACTGAAAATCAATTTATTAAACAATATTATTCAGTTACAATTTAGAATTAATCTTTTGATATTCTGAGAAGTGAGTGTACCAATAAAAATATGCAGCTTTTGTTCAAATTTTACAGGGGCTCTCAGATTTAAACAAGCGTCCCATTGGTTAAACACAAAATAGTAAAGGAACTCTGCTGCTCCAAACATTCTAGAACTCTCCGAAGATTTCTACTTCCTGCACTTAATTTTGACATTGTTTGGGTTGCAGGCCCAACACTGTAAAAGCCTGTTTTTAAATCCATTTTGTTTATGAACATGAATGAAGAAGAATATTTTACTTTTATCTTACTCTGTTACTGTAGTGTGTTTTTGAATGTGAACCAATTTCCATTTTAAAACTATAAGCACTGAACAAGAAATATCTTAGTCATTATGATTAAGTGGTCTTAATCTGAAGTATTAGTTTTTGAATTACTTATTTTTCAGTTGTTCAGTTTTGAAATAAAGCTAAATAATAATTAAAGAAGGCAACAAGCTATTGGAACCCAGTTGGATAAGGAAATAAATTTTAAGAATTGGTTCATGACAGGACAATTTCCAAATTTGATCTTTGGCATCTTCTGTTCAAAATACTAATAGTTGAGAATGAGAAAAAAATCTAGAAAATTCATGGAATCACCGCTGATTTTAAGTTTGTTTTTCATCCCAGTTATAATGCCAATTTCAATTGTCATTAATAATCCTGGGGATTGAACTTTAATGACAGCGCTGACTATTTTTCTGGTACAGACCTAAATTTCCTCTCAATAATAATATCTAGAATAGAAAGAAATGCTGCATTGTCAGCCCTTCTGAATGACCTTATGCCTCCTGAGCGTGACATTTGATGTTACATTTTAACATTTCATTTTAAAATGAGATAAATTTTCTCTACAATTAAAATGCCTATCTGATCTTTGAGAGTAAAATCTGAAATAACAATAATCAAATTTAAGGTTTTGTGGTTTATAAGTCAGTCTTGGATATTGTCCTGTCGCAGCCCCTAAAAATCAAAATGTCTTTTTTGTTGCAAAGATAAGAAGCAGCACTAGTTTAAGTATAATGATGAAGAAAGATGACTTTTAAAAATTATTCTTGTATAGGTGGATTCTCACTACTGTCCCAGCTGCTTGGAGAATATGCCTTCAGCTGAAGCCAAGCTGAAAAAAAATAGGTAAGACTATATTGTCCTTTCTTTTCCTAAAAAAATCTTTTGTGTTTTTCATGATGTCTTTATATTTGACCACATACTTATTAATATGAAACCCTCTTTGAATTTAATAGTACAGGTAGTCCTCGATTTATGACCGTAACTGAATCCAAAATTTCTGTTGCTGAGACATTTGTGAGGGGGAGGGTTGCATCATTTTACGACCTTTCTTGCCAGTTGTTAAGTGAATCACTGCAATTGTTAAGTTAGTAACACGGTTGCCACATGTTTAAGTGAATCTTGACTTCCCCATTGACTTTGCTTGTCAGAAGGTTACAAAAGGTGATCACATGACCCTGGGACACTACAACTGTCTGAATTTTGATCATGTGACCATGGGGATGCTACAATGATTGTAAGTGTGAAAAACGATCATCAATCACTTTTTTCAGTGCTGTTGCAACTTCACAAGTTACAACAGCACTGAAAACCGTTGTAAGTCGAGGACTACCTATATAGAATCTTAATGGATTGATTATTACAGAATCTGAAGGATTGTGCATGACAGGATCTTTGTCTTTTTATAAAGGAAAAGATAACGTGAATTGGCTTCCTGTTGGTTGCCGCAATGAGTTTTTCTCAGCCAAAAATACTATTTTAAATTTATTGTTAGGAGGAATTATATGTACATTTATAAATCAAGAACCTTGACCCCAATTTCTATACAGCTTTTAATTTCAAGAAATCAATATGGTTTACATAATAATGAGCATTGTCACTAAATACAATCAAATCCATTCAATTAAAAAGCTATTACTGGTATCTTCTTGCTTAGGTGTGCTAACTGTTTTGATTGCCCTTGCTGTATGCATACCCTTTCTACTCGAGCAACAAGCATTCCTGCTCCATTGCCTGATGATCCAGCTAAGACTACAATGAAAAAAGCTTATTATCTGGCCTGTGGATTTTGCCGCTGGACATCCAGGGATGTTGGCATGGCAGATAAATCGGTTGGTGAGTGTCATATCTAAAATAAATGGGACAAAAAACTATATATTATGCACAGTTATTGGTCAAAAGGGGAATGTTGTTGTATTATGCTAAAAACTGGTAGTACACACCAAAGGATTTAGAGAATTTGAATGGAATTACATTCAATGACTAATGGGGTCTTTGCCTTTGCCACAAAAAGAAATGTGTTCTATAAATATATGTTTTGTCACTTCAGTTGATAATGAGGGTCCCCAAATACTGTATGTTAGTGAAATAATACCTATTGAAGGCATTTAAACATTTTGCTGAATTGGATCAAAAGTTTATTTTGTCCAATTTTTGTACCAATTGGAAAATATTTTTCTTTGCAACAATCATTTAGAGGTAGCACTATCCAGCATGACTAATTGGTTTAAGAGCCTGAGTCATTAATTCTTTTAATTCCTTTTTCAAGACATCTAAATTAGTGTCATTATATATGAAGAAGTAAACTCCATAATTAAACTGCATGCTTTTTTGTCCTAATTTCCCACTATTCATTGTTAGCAGATGAACCAGGCGCTAGTTTTATGAGAGACAACAAAGGACTGTTTTGTCCACACTCTTCACACTATACATACAAATCTTCTTCAATATCTTTTCTTCTGAATGAAATATTCTGGAATTTTGTAAGAGAATTGCTTCTTTCCATAATAATTGTGCAAAAGGAAGCTGATGAATAGTAGAACAAAGCAAAAGAAAAACAATGGACATAATTTCAATCATTTCAGCAGTATAGTCTCTTATGCTCGTCCTTTACAATGGTTCCATAATTAGCAGACGCTAGATATTCCTAACATAAGACATATAAGAATGGGAACCCTTACTAATGGCAAGAAATTTGAAGGAAAAACCAATTTCTGCCTTCCACTTTTCTTTCAGGGAGGGCCGGTCTCCACTATGTGCAGAAAATATTATCAACTCAGCAAAATCCTCTTGTTATCTATATAGATATCTGTCTTCTCCCCCCCCCCCCCGCCCAGATATGTTTTGAAGATGCATATGAGAGTGGAATGTTTTGTAATATTTCGTTCTGTAACATTGTACATTGTTGTTACCCACTATGTGGAATGCTTTTTTCTATCTGCTGATTTTCCTTAAGGAAGTCTTTTTCACTGTGTACTAATTGTAACAATAAAATTCCCTTGCAATAGGGAAATTTGCAAGGGAAAAATGGAAGGTACAAGGTAGATTTTTATCACCTGTGTTTGATTTGCTGATGTATCATTGATATTTTATGTCCCTGTTAACATTAACCAACTTTCAATTATTAGATAAGAAACACAAGCTGCTTTCTGAGTCATCTTATACAGTGATTATTATGTCATATTATTATTATTAGGTATTATGTCATTCTAAGGGGACGTGGTGGCTCAGTGGGTTGGGACGCTGAGCTTGTCGATCAGAAGGTCGGCAGTTTGGCAGTCGAATCCCGAGTGCCGCGTAACAGAGTGAGCGCCTGTTACTCGTCCCAGTTTCTGCCAACCTAGCAGTTCAAAAGCACGTAAAAATGCAAGTAGAAAAATAGGGACCACTACAGTGGGAAGGTAACAGCGTTCCGTGCGCCTTTGGCGTCTAGTCATGCCGGCCACATGACCACGGAGACGTCCTCGGACAAGTGCTGGCTCTTCGGCTTTGAAACGGAGATGAGCACTGGCCCCTAGAGTCGGAAACGACTAGCATGCATGTGCGGGGGAATATTTACCTTATTAGGCCAGGGATGGATTTAGCAGAGGAGAAGAGCAGACAGTTACTTTCTGTATAGTTTATTTTTTACTAGAACATGTGTTTCATGATTTGCTTCTTAATCGTTCATGTTATTTTTTGTTACATTGCAGCCAGTGGAGGTTGGCAGGAACCTGAAAATCCTTATACACAAAAGGTAACTAAAAGAAACATATTCAGGAATAAATTAATTTACTAGGAAATATGAAAGTGAAATAAATCAGGAATGAATTGATTTGTTCCATTTCTGTGTGTTTAGCCTCTACTAAAAAACAGTAAAGTCCATTCAAATGGGTAAATATGTAGGAATAGTGGCACAAATTAAACATAAAATATTCTATAAAGAAAATAAATAGGGGGAGAAAGAGTTGCTAGGAAGAGAGAGTGTAAATTTTAAACTCCACTATGTGAAGATTTGTAAATGCAGTGAAAGGTTTTTTAAAAAAATGTTCAGAATGAATTGAGGAAAAAAATTATTGTAAAGAATGTGCCTTCGCATGTTTAAAATGTTTCTTTTTATATAGATTAATAAACTGGTGGAATATTATCAACAGTTGGCTCAGAAGGAGAAGATGGAAAGAGATCGTAAAAAATTAGTTCGACGGCGTCCATACATGCCACTGGCTTTTTCGGTAAGCTAGGAAAACAGCACACAAATTGTTGAGATCACACAGTGAACACCAGATGTAACATTCTAAAGTACAGTGATTTTATAGCTGACATTTCTAAAACTGAAGCAAGAAAATTTAAAAAATGATAAATGGAACTTATCTGAAGTTTTCATAGCTTGTGTTTTATTAAAAGATACCATTTACAGGTAGTCTTCGACTTACATTTCATTTAGTGACTGTTTGACATTATAACGGCACTGAAAAAAATGACTTATGACAATTTTCACACTTATGTCCATTGCACCATTCCCATGGTCTTGTGATCAAAATTCAGATACTTGATAATTGACTCATATTTATGACAGTTGCAGTGTTCTGGAGTCATGTGATTCCCTTTTTGCTACCTTTTGACACAAAGTCAATAGGGAAGCCAAATTCACTTAACAACTGCAGTGATTCACTTAACAACTGTGGCAAGATAGGTCATAACATTGACTTAACTTTCTTGCTTAGCAGTAGGAATTTTGGGCTGAATTGTGGCCGTAAGTCGAGGACTACCTATATTTGAAATAAATGTAGGCATTCATACTTTTAAATCATAAAGTAACTTGGCTTGTATTTTACAATGAAGGTTCAGATTTGGAAATGGGCCCCAATACATTCAGCTTTCAAATGCTGGATTATTGTTATTCTGTATACAGTGATTTAGCTCAGAGTTGGCACAAATGTAATGTCTGTGAGATATTTAGATTTAAATATGTATTTTATTTTAATTTTCAGCTATGCATTCAGTGTCATATGAAAAGCTTATGTTTTTCTTGGCTAAATAATTTTGCATATGCTTGCTGCCTTTTGGATAACTGTATAACTTGCTTGTTCTGTGCAATGCTTTTGTCTTTATTGGTGCATTTTTTTTTATCTCCGTTGCTACCTGCTGCTAATTTGGGGGCTCTCCACAGCAACATACTATACATGTAGTGGTAAGTTCCTTTAGCTGGTTTTCCTTTAGCCGGATTCAGCTAGTTAAATTGTCTTTATTGCATTTGGGTAACTAACAAGCTCATAGTAGGAAAGTTCACATTCAGTCTGAATGAATTAATACGTATTTAAGTTTAGCAATCGTAACTTGGTGTACTCCGTAGAATTTTTTTTACATAAAACCAAAATTGTTCAGTGTAAGACCCTATAAATGTACTGTGTGGTCACAATCTTTGATGAACTTGAACATTGTTAAGAACAATGGGTAGGATTAGCCTGGACAAGTATGTTTTGTGCTTCCCCTGTCTATGATTCTTTGACACATTTTAGTCCTCTTGAACTATAGATTGCCTATAAATACAATACTCCCTGTCCACAATTTTGCCACTTAAATATTTCTTTCCCTGTTAAAAAACATGTCCTTTTAAATAGCATTGCTGTATAACAATTTTAATATAGATTTTATTTGATACGCCACCCACCAAAGCTTTACAAAATAATAGGTGAGCTAGAGAGGCAAATTAATATCACAAAGTATTTAGCAATTTTACTTATGGTATAGAGCTAAACCTTCTATCCTTACTTTGAAGATAACACAGGCCTAACTATTAAAAGTGGCAGGGAGATAAGTGAAATAATTCAAACCACCTGATCAGTAAAATTGCCATATAAATTGTGCTTTTAACATTGGATTCAGTGAACTATGGCAATTACTATACTTTTCTGAGAATTTGCATGACCTCTTGACCATGGAGAAATTTAGTTTCATTTTAGATTTCACTTTTTAGTGCATTGGTCTGGCACTAATGGGGAAAAAAACTGTTTCAGTTGTTTTCTGTATGCAGAGGAACATTTTTGAATTTAGCCTACTTTTCTTTAGAAATTAGCAACCTTCAGTTTTAATATCTGCTGTCACAACTCAGAATGTTAATCAATTTGTTGGCAAGTACCTCAGCTGACTGTTGTTAACTCAGGTATGGTGTAATGGTGTGATTTCAGACCATTATAGTGATTATATATTTGTCATTTCTATATTTTCTTCAGGTCTATTGCAGTAGGGGGCATTTGGCCACAAAAGTACTTTTCCTCCTAGAATGTAAACTATGTTGTAAGTTGCCCAGAGTCATTGGATACGAGATAGGCAGCAAATTAAATATATATTTAATATTTATATGTTCCAAGCTAGGAGACTTTTATATCAAATGAAATTTAAATGAAAGCACTAAATCACTTTATTGTAGAATAGACAGTGATTGAAGGTCTTGTTCCTTTTTTGCTTTTGTATGTTTGCTTTTTGTTAGTCAAACTATCAAAACTTTTATCTGAACAGAGAAGACTTCCAAATTTGCTTTTCTTGTAATTGATACATCTTGTTTTTAAGCTGCCTCAAATCCCAAGATGGTATGTTTTCATTTACCGACTCACCTCTTGTTGTTGACAGGTAATCCTTGACTTACAACCACAGTTGGGACCAGAATTTTGGTTTTACCTAATTGTGGTAGTAAGATGAGGTAGCACATGACCAGACTCATTTTTAATGACTGTTTTTATGACAGTCGTTGAATTAGTCACTGTGGTAGTTAAAGCAAAACAGTGTTTGTAAAGGTGGTTGTAAAAGTGAAACCACTTTATGGACACAATTTTGCTGGAAAATGGCAAAAAAGGAGCAAAATGTGATGTGACTGTGGGACACTGCAAACTAATTGTAAAAGTGAGCTTATTGTCAAGCACCTGAAATGCATCACTGTGGGGTTGGTGTGGCAATCATAACTTCATGGATGGGTCACAAGTAACTTTTTTTCAGTCTGGTTACTCTGAAGGGTTGTTAAGCAACCAGTCAAAAGTCAAGGATTACCTGTATCTCTTTTGTAGGACAAATATGGCCTTGGAACCAGGCTCCAACGTCAGAGGCCTGGGGCCCCCATCAGTGCCCTTACTGGACTTTCGTGAGTACTAGTTCTTTCATATCAGTGACTGATAAAGTTACATTGCTTAATACCAATCATATAAAATGGAAATAGCCTCAGAGTCAAGGATAACTCTGGGTTTTCCTTAGCTGATTAGTTAAATGATTAGTTAAATGCTGTACTTTCAATACCAGTGTGTGGACATCTAAGCCAGACATGTAAAACACAAGGCCCTGGGGGGGGCAGATCCGGCCCGCGAAGTGGTTTCATGCGGCCCGCGAAGCCATCCTGGAAACAGTGAGGGAACGGCCCCCACTGCCTTGGCCCTGGCCCAGAGACCCTCCTTCTGCCAGAGACCCTCAATCAGTCCCACTCCTGCCCAGGCCCCCATAGGCACCCTTGATGCGAATGACGTAGAGCTGGCCACGCCCACCCAGTAGGCCATACACACTCTAGCCACGCCCACCCAGTAGGCCACACCCACCCAGGCCACACCCACCCGGCCCCCTGAGGGCAACCGCAATGCTGATGTGGCACTCAATGAAATTGAGTTTGACACCCCTGATCTAAGCTGTATCTGCAATCTTGTCTAAAGTGTCATTTTATATTATTTTTTTAAAAAAAACCCTACAGCTCATTTTCTTACCTCTAAAATTTGCTATTTATATTAATTCAGTGATAAAATGTAAAGCTTAAATTAGGTTGAGTGTTACAGCTTGGTACGACTATTCCAAATGCTGCAAGAATATCTGAATATAAGTAAAGAATTAGTCTCTAGCAGCTCTACACGGCTTCATTTGAACCAGCAATTTAGTACTGGTCAGGCTTTTATGACTTCTTTCAAAAGCAATCGATCCATTCCTTTTGCCTCAGGCTGAAAGAAGGGGAAGACCACAAGGAGATAAAAATTGAACCAGCTCAGGCTGTGGAAGAAGTAGAACCTTTACCTGAGGATTATTACACAAGGCCAGTCAATCTAACGGAAGGTAATAGTTTAGCTTGTCTTTGGCACATTTTGGCCCAAGCTGATTGATTCAAATAATGCTTGTTCTTGTTATTCAAAATCATTAACTGAGATTGTGAATTTTCTGAACTTCCTGTGTTGTGAATAGTGACAACCTTAAAGCAGCGCCTCCTACAGCCAGATTTTCAGCCCATCTGTGCTTCTCAACTTTATCCACGTCATAAGCACCTTCTGATCAAACGCTCACTGCGATGCAGGGTATGTAATCGCTATGAAAAACTACTACCATCACACCGTCATTTTTGGCAAAATCAGAGATCGTATGCAAATTCCAGAATTCCCTGGAATTGTTCCAATTCTCTTTCATGTAACTTTCAGCTTTGGCCCTTGGCTGATTTTGAATGTAATTGACACGGGTATGCATGTTTTGAGAATTCTTAGATTACAATAAATTTGTATTACTTCAGTAGGAAAATATTACTTCTCTCTGACTATACAACGAGGCAGTGTGCTTTATAAATGCATTTTACAGTGTTGAAACCCAACTGTAAAGTTATTTTGCTTTGTGAGGTCACAAAGATGCAATGTGTTTATTCCAGTGGCTACTGTTAATAGTGGTAAGGAGTAATGTGGAATACTGACAATTCCAGGCAATAATACATGGCCAAAATTAAACTGAATGAGGTAGACGCTAAGTGCTTTATTTCAACTACAAGCATATTATCATTGAGTTGAATTAGTTCTTTAGTTCTTATTTGAATATGAGAACTAACGACCAAAGAAAAGACCGATAACTAAGCTGCAAAGATGTAAAGAACCTTACCCTGAAAGATACATTTAGAATAAAAATTTGTATAGTTATTTGTAGAATTCATTGTCCAAATGAATGTAGGTTTAAATGTTACATTGGATAAATTTGTGATGCAGAATAACTTGACATTTGGGTTTCAACTCTGTAAAATGCATTTATAAAGCACACTGCCTCGTTGTATAGTCAAGAGACGCAGAAGGTAATCTAGATATTCTGCATAGTGGTTATATTTATACCAGTTCCTAGGCAAGGTATGTTTCCATGTTATCTTCTCAAAGGCTTGTGGCTAGCTGTTACAGGAAACAACATCCTGAACTCAGTAAACCTTGATTGACAGTTGTGTTGGAATATGTCTGTGAAGGGGGAGGTGATGTGGTGGATTAAAATAACAGCAGGTTCCCAGGAAGGAGGGGCCACATTCCAAGGGTGGAACAACAGGAAGCACAGTTTGGAGCTGGACTATGGAAAGAGATTTAGGATAGCCCCTCCCTAGAATTTCCCAGGGTATCTCCACTAGGTTAGAGTAGCATAAGATTAAGCTGACAAGATTCTGTCTATACAGTATTATGCAAATAAAGAACTGAAGTTTGACTGGCTTTTTTTTTTACTTCTTCTTGGGCTAGGTCTGATAATAGAGCAGGTTCTTTTTTTAGGAAACAAAGTTACCTTTCTGAATGTCCAAATTAAAACTTTCAGCATTTTTATAGGCTACTTCCATTGTTAAGGAAATACTTTATATTCATATGGATGAATGCCCTTGTTTTTCCCCACATGCTCATGCCCCTTCCTTCCTTCGTATCTATTCTGGAGAATACTGGGTTCTCTGCAGCAGATTTGAGATCCACTTAAGGCTTCAGTTCAGGAGGAATCCATCCCAGGAGAAGTTTCCATTCTACTCTCAACAGCCACTCTTGGATACAGTCCAGCCCTTACATTCTGTTTAGTGAATTGAGTAAAATAAAATGATTCTGCAGTGGTATTTATAATTCTTAAGCATAGCTTTGCAAACTTCTTATTCTCATTTTTTTCTTTTGTTTGTAGAAATGTGAACACAATTTGAGTAAACCAGAGTTCAATCCCACATCAATAAAATTCAAAATTCAATTGGCTGCTGTGTAAGTAATTTGAAAACAGTGACTGCAAGAAATCAAAAGACCTGAAGCAAATTCTCATGGCTGGTATAAATCTATATCTGCTGTATACAATTTCTTCTGGAAAATAAAGGTTCTCACAATCCAAGTACCAGCACGCAGAAAACTAATCTGCTAGTAGCAAATTTTCTATTTTAGCCTTTCTTATGAATATAGATACAATAAATGTGTGAATATATGTATTTTTAATTCCATTTTTATTAAGCAATGCAGCGCAGTCAGCTAGACATTATGTTAAGTGTTATGTTTTTCTTTCACAAAAGGCTACAATAGCCATTTAATTCAAGTATGTGTGCTTCTGATAGTTCAGTTGGTTTCTGCTCTGGCAGATTGAAAATTAGTATTACTTATCTTACTGGCAGGTAAGATTTATTCTACTGATCCTAGCCAGAAGATAAGATTACTTCTATCCCATGGAGGAAACCACTTCCTTCAGTCTTTAGCCTTGATTTCTAGAAAAAGCCAACTTTCAGCTCTACGGTAAGGGTTGAGAAAGAGAAAAAATGGAATTGGGAAAAGCCATGCTTAGTCGCTTTATCAGCAAGATGGGTGGCATATAAATGTAATAAATAAATTAATAAATAAACAGTGAGGTGTTGATGCTGACACCATGAAGTGTGAGTAATCAAGCTATGTGATTCTGGCAAGTATAGCAGATCTGTGCTGAAAAGAGATCGCACCTCAGGATCAGTGACTGGGGGAAGGACATTGCTCATTCAGAAATAGAGCTGAATTGTGGAGAATTGGTCTCCAAAGCAGTGGAACACAACAGAGGAAGCAAGCACCTGTGTTAGTGTTGAACACCTCTGTAGTACAGCCAAATAATCTCCCCGTGCAGGCCTTGATAGCTATAGCCAGCTTGCCTGAGCAAGCCAGATCTTAGTTGTACCCAATGCTGAAACAGTTGCTGGTAATTCACAATCTCTTTCATGCTCAATGGAAAAAGGGGGAAAAGGATGACATAGGAAGGGGCCATCTGGTAGCATCAGAGGTAAAGACTCTATAACAGCAAGGAGAGGGCTGCTTATACTTTGAGATAAGTATGTGAAATAATGAAGAGTCCTCACATCCCACGATGAGAGAAGCAGATGTTTATTGATAGACCCAACAATCCCACTCTACAGGTTAGGGAAAGATGAGACGTTTAAGAGAGCGGTGGGTGATTTTATTTATTATCCTGTTCAAAATGGTTCTTCCACTTCCTATGTGCTCGTGTCAGTGGCAAGCTTTTTTGTTGCTACAATGATTTACAGCATAAAGAATTTAAACTACAATGCTGAAATAATTGTAGGAGAGCCATGTTAAGTCTATGATAATGAAAAATCAGAAGGGACAGGAAGATACCATTTGGAAAAGAAATAAATCCAAAACTTCTAATAGCACAATTGAGTGAGAAATAGTTGAGCTTACATACATCGAAAGGTTTCATGGAACACAATGATTTTTAGCATTACAATTAACACTGTAATCCATGTAATATATAACCTGCATAAATGAACCGTTTCCCCCCTCCTTCCCTCATCCTAATTTGAATCCTAGCTCACAAGTCATAAAATGTGTAAATCTGGAAAGGTGCTACCAGACTTCTGATTTTCAGCTGAAATAAGCACTTGCTACTGAAGGGAGGGTATTTCCTTCATGGGATGGGAAAATGTCTTCTAGTCCTGCCTACTAGTTGAAAGAAATGAAATTAACTCTTTCCTGTGAGATCCATCTTTTTGTGATTAGAGAAAGCAACTTCACAGTAAGCCCAATTACTGTACTGTATGAAAAAACAAACAAACTGGAAGCTATAAATTACAGTAAAACTTCCTTACAAAAACCTGTTTCCCAATCGTATGTTTTTGCTAGTTTTTTAAAATGTTTCAGTGTTCAGAATAATTTGAAAACTGCATAATTGAAAAAAAATGAGGTATTTAAAATTATAAAATAAAGGAAAAAAGCTAGAGACAATGCCATTCATATATTTCCTATTGGTGTTTTTTTATAGCAATTACATCCCAGAAGTGAGAATCATGTCGATTCCTAATCTGCGTTATATGAAGGTTAGTAGTTGTTTATTTTAACCCACTTTGAAGATGGACTTTGTGAAGCCTGAATATGAGTGGCTGTGAAATCTTTCGTTTTGTTTACAAATGTGACAGAGGCCTGGAAAGCTAACGTGTTAATTTTTAATAACATTGGTTAAGTGAAGAGGTGACTCTAACTCATGGTTTCACAATCCACAGTTTTTAAATTGGATTCAAAAGCCTATCAGGATGAAACAATTGAAAAAGATGTCCATAAGTAATACGTGCCAACATCACGTCAGAAGTTTAAGCGTGCTTTTGAGAATTGTAAATCTTGAAGCATTTCCCCTTTTCTTTCATGTAGGAAAGAGTAGGTAGAGTGATAATGCCAAACCTTAAGGTGAAAACCTGGAGGTGTCAAACCTCTCTCCCAGAAGCCCTCTAGTTTTAGAAGCTTTCCTAGCATCAGGGTAGTGCTTGTTGATTATCATCGTCAGCATGTGACTTCCTGGAAATGCCTTTGCTTGATACCTTTTCACTAATCTTGCCAGCTCTTTGGCTTCTGGTAAATGGCAGGGAAAAAGACTGGGAGAAAAAGAAATTGAATGGTGCTACTCTTTGGCCTCTGTAGCACTGTGGTGTATAATTATGGAAAACAGCCCCCCTACTTTCCTTCGGGAAGCTAGGTCATGATGCGCTCCCACAGAGAGGGCCTCCTCAGGGTGCCTCCAATCAAAGAATGTTGATTGGTGGCCCCTAGGGGGAGGGCGTTCTCTGTGGGCGCGCCAGACCTGTGGAACCGCTTGCCGGTCGAGCTCCGGATGGCCCCCGACCTTCGCTCCTTCCGGCGGGATCTAAAAACTTATTTATTCGAGCAATCCAACCTGGTTTGATGGGTTAGGGTTGGGGTTTTAGTATGGCTTTTAATTACTGTTTATATTCGGGCATAATATTTAATTGTTTTTTAACTTTTGTACTTCGTTTTTATATTCATTGCCCTGTACACTGCCCTGAGTCCTTCGGGAGAAGGGCGGTATAAAAATTTAATAAATAAATAAATAAATAAATGATTACAAGCTATAATTTGAAAGGGAAATTGCTTTATTAAAAATAAGAAAGTGAAACATTCAGTGGACAAGGAGATTAATTAAACTATACAGTGCTGCTATTATCATAAACACCTTATAGAAACCTCCCACTGGGAAAAAATCCCTCAACATACATGTTTTTTTTAAAGAATCTACTAATATAAAAACAACTCTGATGGAAAGAGTTGCGACTTTCTATGAAATAGGACTGTTTTTATATAACCAGAGATAGGAAATTAAAACCAGACGGGCCCTTCAGAAATCTTAATGTAGTGCTAACTAGGCATATACTTATGCTTCTTCAAGTAGTAATTCCTTGACCCAGTTTCCTTCTTTTACCTATCCTTGCTGGAACTTTTAGTCTTAAATTTGAGGTTAGAAGTGAATCTTGACTTCCTCCAACCCAAGCTTACAATTTCTTGCTTCTTTCTCCCAGAGGTCTCTGGGAAAAAGAAGAAAAAGACTTTTTTTTTCCTCTAGGAAAGAGGAAAGAGTTTGTGGGGAGGTGATTATTTTCTGTCATGCAGATACGTGCTTGAAGCCTAGCCAAGAGTCCCTGGTGACCTTAAGTTACATATGACATACATAGTTGATAGAATCCACGGCTAGCACACCTATTTCAGATTTTTTGTTTGATTTTGGTTTGGTTGACTGCAAACGAATTCATAATTTTCCTTAACTCCAATATGAATTGGATATTTATAGTTTAGAAAAATGAATGGGATAATGGTTCACATGTTGCTGTTTAAGAGGTTAGCACTTCCTAAAAGGGCATCGTACAGGCAAAAATGAATGTTCTCAATCTAAGACACAGGTCTGCAACCCACGGCTCCGGATGCGGCTCTTTCAGCCGTCTCCTGCGGCTCCCAGTCCTCTGCCATGTGCAGTCCAAAAAAAAAAGTGGGACTAAAAAAGTTCAACCAATCAATTCAAATATGCACAGTAGGTGCATATCTCACCTTGGCTCCACTCTTCAGTCAAACCCTGTTCTGTGCATGCGCGCATGTACGCACATGCGCACACATTTTTTGCGGCTCCCAGTTTTTCCTTTTGTGAGGGAACCGGTTCCGAGTGGCTCTTTCACTGTTTCAGGTTGCTGACCCCTGATCTAGGACCATATAGAACCTTCATGAATGTTACTTTGTCTCTTATATACTTCTGTCATTCATAGGAAAGTCAGGTTCTTCTAACTCTAACCAATCCAGTGGAAAACCTTACCCATGTGACCTTAAAAGAATGTGAGGAAAATGATCCTGAGGATATTAATAGTACTGCAAAGGTACTGTAACTTCTTACCATCTTACATGTGTAAGCTAATGTATACACTGATACTGTGCTAAAAATGTATAAGAATTGTGAATACCTGCACAGTCCTTTTTTCAGGTTTAGAATGATTTTCTGCCTTAACCCAGTTATTAAAAAAAAAAGAGAGGAGGCTTTTAATACCCATGATTAGCATAGGCATTAGATCTTGTGAGAAAAATACCACTGCTTTTGGATATGAGAAGCTTCCATGATAGTTTGAATTTCATTAGCAGTTACAGTGGTTCTTAATCTTCCAGGTTCTCATATTTGTTATGAAACCTTTTTTGTCTATGTCTCTTTTCAGGTGATGGTTCCTTCCAAGGAACTAATCTTGGCTGGCAAAGATGCAGCAGCAGAATATGATGACTTGGCAGAATCTCAGGATTTCCAGGATGACCCTGAGTAAGTTTGTCTGTCTGCTTTCATAGGTATAGACTTGCATTTACCAACTGTTGAAAACTGACCAATGCTATCCTGACTTTTTCTAGGTGGAAATTTAAAAAATATTGTTTCTCCTAGCAGCACTAGATTTTAAATAGACCAAAGAATATATTTCATTTATTATTGTTATCGTTGTTGTTATTATATTATTATTATTATTATTATTCCTGCTTTGTAGCATCATAGCTTTCCGGAAGGCTAACAAAGTTGGGGTATTCATCAAAGTTACTCCACAGAAAGAAGAAGGAAAAGTTACTGTAAGCTTTAAGATGAGACATGAGTTCAAAAATCTTGCTGCTCCAATCCGCTCCACAGAGGAATGTGATCAGAGTTGTGAAGTCATTTGGCTCACCCATCATGTGGAGCTCAGCCTGGGTCCTCTGCTTCCCTGAAGTTTGTGTCTTGATTGAATGCTAAATGATAGTTGCCTGTTACACTGTGCTTTGAAAATGCATTGTGATAAAATACTGGTTTTACAGAGATGCCTTGGAAAGTGAAATTTCAGCCAAAAAAAGCTAGAGTTGAAATAGAAAAAAAGACACTTTTTTCTCTTTGCCTCCTACTCTTCACGTCCATTACATGAATTAGCAGTTCTGTCACTATAGCACACACATAGTCAAAGTGACAGTACAGCTTTAGTGTGCATGTTTGTACTTACCTTCTATCTTCCTTGAAAAAAGTGTCATACTAGTTCCTTGCAAAACCTTTTACCAGCTTTTCTTGGAACAATTTATCTAAGCTAGTGTACATTTTCTGATAACTGGATTATTACTTTTCTGATAGTAGTAATTACTTCAAGTGGATTTTTCAGTAAAGCAATAATCAGCATAGCAGCGTGAAAGGAAGACAAGTAAATAGCACAGGTATCAATACTATATAGTTGGAGGGTTTAACTTCTTATGCTGGAGAATGCTTATTTAAAGGAAAGGCAGTTTTCGATAGTTGCATTTGCTGCTGTACTGCATTTATTGAAGCAAAGATCCAGTTGGGACAAGCACTAGTGTTTTTGTTAAATTGTTCCTTTAAGAACAGGATGATGACCAAATATAGTTTATTATGATTTTAATTACTTTTAGTAAGTAAATTTGAAATTTTAAGACCTCTCGGAAAAGTAACTACCATTGCCATTGTACAATTTTGCACTGAAGGTGTAAAATCTTATTCCCCTACTGAACAGATTTCATTAGGTTTTGTTAATAGGAAAATGAATAAATTATAAAATATAATTCCCAAGTTTGGGGTCTTGAATTTTAATGATTTGACATTTAATACTGTAGCACTGCATACACATTGTATGTAATGGGAAAGTGAAAAGATCTGATTGCAGGCTGGTGGCCATGGGCATACACTACAGTGTGAATATTTATCATGTAGTCCAAGATTGGAGAAGATGAATAGAAATGTATAATTGGAAGATGTACTTAAAGCCCTTGGAAATATATTTTCTAAGTTGTTAGAAAGTATATTTAAGTAGTTTTAATTTATTTGGCACTATTTAAATAAAGGTTTCACGTTTATTCTGTGCAATTGATGTAAAAAAATTGATGTAGATTATATACGTTGTGCAGCATGAATTTAAGACATCTAGGCAATATTTATTCAATATGTAGTACAATATTAATGTCTGCTGTTCTCAAATTTATACATTAACTCCAACATCCATGATCTAACTCCACACACACTAATTAGAAGTACAATTAATAAATTAATAGTGTAACGAATTAATATATATTTAAGATTCCTTGTAAACACAGAAAGTTGGGACATACTTGAAAAGTCTTTTCTCCTTTTAATCTCTTAAAATATAAGTACTTGTACATATCTCACTTTGCATATCTGTAAAAATATTTCACTGTAGGAACATTCTGCCTTATCAGTATTAGAATAACTGTGTTGCCTTATTGTACAATTTAGCGAACTTCAAATAAATAAGCACTCAAAGCTGCTTTCATGTATTTTTCTTTTATCATATTTAAGATTTTTCTGTCATATTTGTATGACTAGAAATAACTAGCCTACATTTCTTTTGGCAATGCTAGCATAACATTATGATTTGTAAAACTGGACCAACAAATTACTTTTGCACATCTTTTACAAGGTATGCAATAGTCCCAAATTTTGAATTACAGGTAGTCCTACAATTATAATTGACCCCAAAATTTCTGTTCCAAAGTGAAACATTGGTTAAGTGTGTTTTGCTCCATTTTATGACCTTTCTTGCCACAGCTGTTAAGTGAACCACTGTAGTTGTTAATTTAGTAACCAAGGTTGTTAAGTGAATCTGGCTTCCCTATTGGCTTGGCTTGTCAAAAGGAGATCACATGACTCCAGGACATAGCAGCCGTCATAAATATAAACCTGTTGCTAAGACATCTGAATTTTGATCACCTAACTATGGGGATGCTGCAATAGTTGAAAGTGTGAAAAATGATCATAAGTCCCTTTTTTCAGTGCCATTGTAACTTCGAGTGGTCATTAAATGAGCTGTTGTAAGTTGAGGACTAACTGTACTCCATAAAAAGTGGAAATGTGGGGTTTTTTTTAACATTCACAAATGTGAATCTGATCAATGCTTTTTCTATATAAAACATTAATTGAAACGATTAGCTTACATTACTATACTTTAGTTGTCACTTGTGAAACACTTATTGCACTTATAGGCATGATGATTGCAGTAACTGTTGAAACGTTTTAGATTAACTGAAAGCATCCATCCATCCCTTGTATATCCCTCATCTAACCAATTCAGACATGCATATTTAAAATGAATATGAAAGCAAAGAACAAACACTATTTTAGTCAAATTATATACTTTTCTTTGTGAAAATCTATGGTGATCTGTTGTGAAACACTTACTGCAAGTAGAAATGTTAATTGTCCTTTATGTAGCCAATTAGAATTGAAATTAAATTGCCATTCCAAATGCTTTGTAGTGGCAATCAAAAGGCTAAGACTGGCAATTGGCAGGAATTGAAAGATGCTATAGAACTTGGGTGTGATATACTTCAAACACAGGGCAGCTGAGAACTGGGGCTTTATAACACACTGTGTACTAGAGGGATAAGAGTAGACCATGCAGAAGACACTTTTGCAGCTGCTACGATGCTAGAAAATTCCTTGTAGATTTCCTGGTGGCTTGTAGGATTGTATGCAGATGCAGAATTTTCTAAATGTATTTTTAGATTTGGAAAACATTTCAGGTACCCACTTTCAAGGTCTCTTTCAAAAACCTGCAGTTTTCTCTCAAATGTTTTGATATCACAAAACATCCTTTTTGCTGTTTTCCCTACACCTTGTAGTTGTTTGTTCAGTACATTGAAGTGTAGTGTAAAATCTGTAAAAAACATGAGGTTGGTAAGCCAGGCTATATCAGTGAGCTGTGGATATTCCTGCCCTTTTTCATTCATAAACAACCTAATTTCATCCAAGCAGGCTACAAATCTCTCCAGGACTCGTCCTCTGCTCAGCCACCGGATATTATTATACATAAGTAAACAATTATACTGTGCCTGAACCTCCTCAAGAAGTGCTTGAAACTGTCAAAGATTCAGAGCATGAGCTATGATGTAATTCACCATTTTTGTGACATCTTTGAGGACATCGTCAAATTTTTTGCTGCTTTTCCTGGCACAAACAGCTTCTTGATGTATAATACAATGGAACTGAATGACTTGATGTTTTGTTTCTTTCACAAAGAACTGTAAGAAACCAGATGTTGCACCCACCATAGAAGGTGCTCCATCAGTAGTAACTGAAACCACTTTTCCTTAGGTTTTGTGACAAAAAAGCCTCCATCACAGCATTGTAGATATCTATCCCTTGTGTTCTTTCAGGCAAAGACACCAGTTTCACCAGCTCTTCTCTCATGATGTCACCAACAGCATAACGCAAAATTACTGCTAGCCTTGCATGATCATTTATATCTGTGATTTCATCCAAGCACATGGAGTAACAGGCTGCCTTTTGTAAGTCAGTGGTGAGCTGCTGACTTAACATCACTTGCCATGTGCTGGACTCGATCTTTAACAGTATTTCTGCTAAGTGGCATCTCATAAATGCGTTGAATAATTTTATCCTTGTTTGGGAAATCGTGAAAAAGGGAATTACTCCCATACAACATGGCTATTTTGCTAAAATCCCCATCAGAGAGGGGCTTACCATGTTTTGCTATGCACAGTGAAATTTGAAAACTGGCAGCTGTCAGAAACTTTTCTTTCAGTTTCACCAAGTTTGGTAACACTTTTGTGGTTGGTGGCAAAGTGCAGTCTGACACTTGATATGCGACACACAACACTTTCATTACAAAGAATACATAACACTTTCCCATTGTGTTCAATCACTCCAAATGACTCTGTCCAGGCCTCTTGGAATGACCTTCCGCTATCTGTTTTTGTTGTACTCATACAAAAACACAACAATAAAAATGTCAATGCCTTTTCTTTTTCCCTTCTCTCCCTCACTTTTCCCTTTTTCTTTCACACTTTGTTCGCAAAGCCTCCATTCGCTCTCACTCACTCCCGTCTCTTTCAAAGGCACCTTGCTCACTCACTGCCCCATCGCTTCCAAACGCCACTTGCTCACTTACTGTCCCATTGCTTCCAAACGCCACTTGCTTGCTTGCTCACTCAGTGCCCCATTGCTTCCAAATGCCACTTGCTCAGTTACTGCCCCATCACTTCCAAACGCCACTTGCTTGCTACTCTGGTGAATTCTGTGCTGGGCCGATGGCGCACATGCCCACAGAGAGGGCTCTGAGTGCCCCTTCTGGCACGCATGCCATATGTTTGCCACCACTGACGTAGACCATGTTAATATGAACTGTTAACCCAGAGTTGTCACTCAACACACAAATGACCAAGCTATTCTTATCTTGGACACATTATGCAAAAACTTAGCTCTCTGGAAAAAGCTCTAATTCTTGGAAATTGGAAGAGGACAACTAGCAGCAAAATGGATGGACTTAGTTACAGTAGTGATAATTGCACTGATCTTAAATACAAGAATAGGGACAGATTATCATGCAGAAAAACTCTGTGGTCACTAAGAGTTGATACCAACCTGATGGCATGAAATCAATGTTAACATTACAGCTGGAATAACAGCCAATTGTTGAGTACATCTACCGCTTACAGCAGACATGTCAAACACAAGGCCCGGGGGCCGGATCTGGCCCGCGAAGTGGTTTCATGTGGCCCGCGAAGCCATCCTGGAAACAGTGAGGGAATGGCCCCCACTGCCTTGGCCCTGGCCCAGAGACCCTCCTTCTGCCAGAGACCCTCAGATCTGTCCCACTCCTGCCCAGGCCCCCATAGGCACCCTTGATGCGAACGATGTAGAGCTGGCCACGCCCACCCAGTAGGCCACACGCACCCTAGCCACGCCCACCCAGTAGGCCACGCCCACCCAGGCCATACCCACCCGGCCCCCTGAGGGCAACCGCAATGCTGATGCGGCCCTCAATGAAATTGAGTTTGACACCCCTGGCTTACAGTATTCCATAATTCAGTAAAAAAAACACCACCAAAATCAACTCTTGCTAAAGGGGAAATGATCTTAAATCAATCCAATAAGCAATGATTATTAGCATACTAGTAGCATTTAAACAATTTATATGTCTGCCCATCTTATAGTAATGACTATGACTTGGTGGGGAGGATGAAAACGAAAAAAGACAAGTATGCTCTGAGTTTTACGGCTCAGAAACGTAGGCATAATCGATTCCTCCTTTCTCGTATAAATTTACTCAGAAGCAAGGTTCGCTTTACTCAAGGGGTCTTCTAGATAGCAGCTGAGTTACAAATAATACCTGCAGAGTAGGCGGTGCTTTGAAGCCGAGCTGGGATTAATCTTGAAATACGATGCTGTACTTAACGAGTATCCTAACGATCTACCTCGCCTAGAGTGCTGAAAAATGCACCGGCCATTTTCTCTTAGTGTCCATTGCGACTCTTCCCCTCCCTAAGACTCGCTTACATCTTAGTCTGCAACTGAGTGATAGTTAGTGTAAGTCGCCTCCGCTTTGCTCACGCTAGCAGTTAAGTCAGCCCGCGCTTGGAGGTCAGGTTTGGGGACAAGCCCAGGGGAAGCACTTCCGGTTCAACCGTTCAAAAGGAAGCGGTCCCATCTAATAGGGCATTTAAAAAAACAACAACACTCTTATCCGCCCCCTACAACCATTGGTTAAGGACCTAGACCAGGGGTAGGCAACCTCGGCTCTTTTATGACTCGTGGACTTCAACTCCCAGAATTCCTGAGCCAGCATAGCTGGCTCAGGAATTCTGGGAGTTGAAGTCCACGAGTCATAAAAGAGCCGAGGTTGCCTACCCCTGACCTAGACTATGGAAGGGTACTTCCGGAGTGCAGAGCGTCTACTTCCGGGCCCGCTTTTTTTTTTCCTTTCAACTTTAAGCACAATAAAATGGCGACGTCTTTGGGATCCAACACGTATAATCGGCAGAACTGGGAGGATGCGGTAAAAAAAATAAAATGTCGTCCTTTAGGTTTCGGTGCCCGGCTTTGATAGGAGGGAGAAGGTGGCTTTTGAATCGGGCGGTCTGTTGACATCGTCCCGCTTCGTGGCCGAAGAGGCTTCGATTCCGTTTGCTCTAGGAAGAGATGTTGAGAAGCGTGCCCAGGCCGGGGGCTGCTGCCTGCTCTGAGCTTTTCCTGTGGCAGGATAGAGAAGCCGAGATCTTTGGAGTCTGGCTAGCTTCCTTCCCGGGGTCACACGGAGGGACCGTTGCGGCCACGTACCTTGATCAGCTTTCCTGGAGGAATGAAGCGCGTGGCTTCCTTTCTCTTAATTTAGGCAAGCTTAGAGCATTTAGTTTGTGATCCTGTAGGAATTCAACCATGTGTGGAGTTGGAAGAGTTGTGTCATTTTCTTTCTTCTTTTTTTTAAATCTACAGCCCTGTTGGTGTACCATAGGGTAGGGATGAGGTGTGCTATTATCTTGGGTCTTGGAATAATAATTGTACTTTTTTTCCTGTAGGATTTCCCTATTTTGTGCCAGACCTGTCTTGGAGAAAACCCCTATATCCGAATGGTATGTTGTTTGTGACAGAATGATATTGAACACACAGTAAAGATAAAAGGAAAACATTAATTTAGCTGGATGCATAGTCAAGATTAAAGCAAACGTTTCATTTGATAGTTCTACATGTTTAGTAAGGCAAAAGATCTGTATACTCACCATGTGTGAATACCCTTTTTGAGTACATTAAGGTATTTATTTGTCTATATATGTATCCTTTGGGGTACATTAAAAGATAGCTCTAACTTTGAAGAGGATGGCATGCTGGAATTTCTTGGAGATCAAGAAATAGATTTCTGATAGGACTATGATATCTGAACTCTTTTGGAAGATGAAGAGTGAAGATTTCTTGCATGTTATTTTGATTTTAGTAATGATTGGAGACTGATATGCATTGTCTTCTTCCAACTGATAGATGTAAGTCATGTACAAAATACATATGAGCTTCTTGGATAGTGATGAAAAAGCAAATCTTGATTTTTGAAATACATTGTCTTGGGATAATTATCTGCTGTAAAATGTTTTTTTCCTTCCTATATTTTAGACCAAAGAAAAATATGGAAAAGAATGCAAGGTACGCTTTCCTTTGGAAACAAGAACTTATGTAATTGTAAAGAATGGCACACAAGAAGTAGCTTGGGGTTCTGTGAATTGTGGTAATTTCGCTGTTCCTTAGGAAATTGTATAAACCTGGCCATTATCTTAAATTAACATTATTTGCTTTAATTTAGAATATTACAGAACTCTGAATATATTGGATTAACTTGGATGTGTAAATCCAAATTATTAGTGTCATTATCTAAACATAAATTAGCTGTTTTTCTTTAAACCTAAGTATCTTAGTTGTAAAGGTAAACATTTAAATCACAAGGGTACTTTAGACAGTGGAATATGTATGTGATAAAAAACCAGAGCAACATACCCAGAATCTCTCAACTTTTGAATAATACATTCTGTTTAAGAAAAGTGGTACAATCTTTAATGCTTACCTCTTATTTTTTATTTCAACAAGACTGAATCTCTCAAAACAGATCTTTCAGGCCACAGTATAGCACATAAATAATGGAAAATTAGATATATCTGTGTATGCCTAAATTGAGATACTGACTTAATGTAGGAATTTATTTGGCTGTTAAGTGTGTCAGCCAGCTAAACTTGTATAGAATACAGGCACAATAGAAATATTTTAAATAAATGCATTAAAGTGGATTTTGGTTAGGATTAATGTAATAATTGTTTCAGATCTGTGCCAGGCCGTTCACAGTTTTTCGTTGGTGCCCTGGTGTTCGTATGCGTTTTAAGAAGACTGAAGTGTGCCAAACGTGCAGCAAGCTGAAGAATGTTTGTCAGACTTGCCTTCTTGACTTGGAATATGGTTTGTAGTTATCATTTTACATTAAATCAATGAGTACAAAATTAACACATTATTATTTCAGTACACAATGAGCTCCTGTTACTGGGAGATCAGAGTCTGCATATCTGAAGTTCTGTATCAGCTTTGAGAAATGAGTCTTTCTTGAAATGGCAGATGTTGCTGATAGTGCTTAATAGTGAAAATAAAGAAGGGTTTGTCATATAAATTACTAGGTCAAAAAGTCAATCCATGTTCCACTGTTTTGATTAAATCAATATTGGAAGCTCTGTGAAATCAGAAAAGATAGTTTTAATGTTTTTCTCCCTGCTTCATCCCACTAATAAATGGTGGAGAGTCCGGATTAGGTTGAATATTTTTAGGGACATCTGTGTGAGTAGTAATAGTAGATCAGTTAAATCAATTCTGTTTTAAAGCTTGACCATTCTTTTTATGGTTATTATATCTTAAAACATTTCTGTCTTAACACTGTAGATATTTAATTTAATTTAATTTAATTTAATAATATTTGTATACCGCCCTTCTCCCTGAGGACTCAGGGCGGTTCACAGGGCAGAATAAAATACTAAATACAAACATTAAAAAGAGATTAAATGATTGCCCAAGTTAAAACAATTAGAATAAAATTCTAAAACACCAAGTTAAAATTAAGACACCAAAAATAAAAAAATAAAAAAAATTTATGTGTGTTTCAGAATGATGTACAGGTAGTCCTCAACTTACGACCACAAGTCCCAAATTTATCTTGCTGAGAAATTTTTTAAGTGACTTTTGCCCCTTACCGACTTTTGCCACATTTGTTAAGTGAAACATTGCTGTTGTTAAATTAGTAACAGGTTAAGTGAATCTGGTGTCCCCATTGACTTTGCTTGTCAGAAGGTTGCAAAAGATAGGAGACACTGCAATCATAAATGTGAGTCAGTTGTCAAGCATGCGAATGTAAATCACATGACCATGGGGATGCTGCAACAGTCATAAGTGTGAAAAATGGTTATAAGTAATTTTTTTCAGTGCTGTTATAACTTCGAACAGTCAGTAAACAAACTTTTGCAAGTCAAGGACTACCTGTACTATACCCATGTTTTAACATCTTTTTTATCTTTGAACCTGAAGTGCTGCACGGCCCCCATACGATATTACATAGCTGAACACGAGTTAAAAGAGAATTGGAATATAGTTATATGGAATAAAATCTCAAAAGTCTCAGAGGGGAGAAATAATTTTGCAAAAAAATGGATGAAGGAAATGGATGACTGTTATCCAAGTATAGATACTCCACATTTAACAATGCTAATTGGGACCTAAAACTCCATTGTTAAGTAACCCAGTTGTAAGTTGAAATATTATGTGACTGTGCTACTTAGTGACAGCAGTCCCAGCTGCTTTTGTTAAATGAGGACTAATCTTAAGTGAGGGTTTCATATGTGTGCAACTTCCAATTTTCTGCCAAATTCCCCATGCTTGGGAAGCCAGCAGGGGAAGTCTCAAATTGCAATCCTGTAACCATAGACTCTGTGACGGCTGTTAATATGAGGTCCAGTTGTAACTATGCTCATTCAGCATCATAAGTTTGGTTGCTGAATGAGTGAGCATTAAATGAAGACCACTTATAATGCTAAAAATGTAGATTTTTTACAGGACCTGAGATTTGAGTGACATGGATATTTGTGGTACAATAAAATCAAAGTTCATGTGGATTTTAGAAATAATTATGTTAGATAGGCCATATTAATAATACGGGATAGATACAAATCCAGGTTGTGTCTGAAAACACCTTTGTGGCTCTCAGCACACAAAAAAAAATAGTTGAGAAATAAAAGGCAAACAAAAATGGCTATATTATAAATTAGAATTTTATTTAGGGGAATACAAAATAAAATGAAGGAAACAATTGGTGGCAGATGGTCCTAGTTGCCAGCTGTTCTCTTATTTACATTTATCAGAAGGATTTAAAGATAAAAGAGTTCATGGTATTGAACATTGTGGGACTGATTTTGAAATAGAATTTTGTACTAACAGTGAACATGCAATTGCTGAAATCTATAAACTTAGTGAAATTTGAAATAGAAAAAGAATGAGAGAATATATAATAAAGTGGACTAAAAATATGACTATACGCTACAGATTAGACAGGATTTATGGTGTCTGATTATTACATAGGCTAGATTTAGAGAATGAAGAGCGTCATGATGTAACTTTAGTGAAAGAGATAAATTTATTATTTGGAAAAATATCTTTTGTTTTCGCTTTGTATCAATTGTCTGTTTTGTTCTTCAATATTAGGTTTACCTATTCAGGTTCGTGATGCTGGACTCTCACTTAAAGATGATATGCCCAAGTCGGATGTTAATAAAGAATATTACACCCAAAATATGGAAAGAGAGGTGAAGAAATGTTATTTTTTTGTGGTGTAAATTAAATGAGCCCAATATTTGGACATGAAATTTCTTGGTATTACTATATACCCTTCGAACCATGAGATGAGTGGCCTGAAGACCTGGCTCTTCGAGCTCTCTGGCCCAGGCTGAGGATTAATTTATTTTAATTGGGGTTTTATTTGTACAGGGATAAATTAAATCTTTTTTAAACTTGGTTTTTAACTTTTGTATTTTTGGTTTTTAATTCCCTGTAAACCGCCCTGAGTCCTCCGGGAAAGGGCGGTATATAAATGTAATAAAATAAAATAAATAAATATAAATTTAATGAAAAAAATAACCACCCCTATCTGTCTGCTTTTCTAGATCATGAATTCTGATGGCACTCGACCTGTTGGTGCTCTTGGAAAGGCAACGTCTACCAGTGACATGCTGCTAAAATTGGCTCGGACCACCCCTTACTATAAGCGCAACCGCCCTCATATTTGTTCATTCTGGGTGAAAGGAGAATGTAAAAGGGGAGAAGAGTGTCCTTACAGGTATAACTAAGAGTGGAAGTTTATTAATTTTATAATTTTAAGTTGCCTGGCAAGTGGGTGGCAAAATTGGATGGATGGATGGATGGATATGGAAGGAAAGGGCTCAAAAGTTCAGGCAGTTACTCCCCAAATAATGCATATGCATCAACAAACCAAGACATATCAAAATTAAAGCATTGTTTATTGGATTTCTATTCTCTTATTCATTTAGCACTTCGAGGAAACGTTCCTTTTTTATTTTTCACTCACAACAATCTATTGCAAAAGTGACTGTCGGCTAAGGGTCTGGTAGAATCTGGGTTTCCTTGCTCCGGTGGCAACAACATAATCATTCCACTTGGTCTCTGCTATTACTGTTGAGACAGTAGTTATAATTCTTAGATAATACTTACTAAGACATTGATTCTGATGATTGAGAAACTCGTAAAATTGCAGCAATGGTGCTTTTTTAAGAATTTCCAATACTTGCAGGATCTCACCACACCTAATAATCTAGCTTCCTTTTTAAGTTCTCTGGATGTTATGTTGCCAAATTAGGGCCACGGTTTAGAAGGCTCGATGAATCAAACGAATTTAGCCACTTTTAACAACATATCATACAATATTGCTTCTGAACCTTTAGACACGAAAAACCTACAGATCCAGATGATCCTCTTGCAGATCAGAACATTAAAGATCGCTACTATGGTATAAATGATCCTGTGGCTGACAAGCTCCTCAAGCGAGCTTCTACAATGCCTCGTCTGGACCCCCCTGATGACAAGACAATTACCACACTGTATGTCGGAGGTCTGGGCGATACTATCACTGAGTCTGACCTTAGGTATGTCCCTGTTGTTGCCTCCTTTCTTGTTAGTGTTATTTATAACTGTTTACTTGAGATTGTCAAGTGGTTCTTCCAGGTTCAGTCAAAAGTGTATGGGCAGTAATAGATATCAGCATGCACAATTTGCTTCTCAAGGCTTTATTTTTAGCCTTTATGTACATTTGATAGCTATTAAATTTTTAATGGCATTCTCATGCTTGAACTGATGCAAGAAATTCTATATCCCACCCTTGATTTTTTTCCATGTAATAAACTGGCACATCTCTGAGTCATTATAAAATGTTGTTTTTTGAGAAGATGTTTCTCATTTTTCAGTGTCGTCTTGTTCACGAATAATACAAGCCAAGAGTGGCAATGAGTAGGGATGCCAAATTAAGTCTTTTTAAATAAGATAGCAGTTAAAGTTATGTCAGCATCTTACTATTCTGTTTACTAATGATTCTTGGGCAGTATTGGCAAATTATAAATTATTGTACTATATATACACATATTTATAGCAACAAGGGCTCTTACGAATTGTTTCAGATTGAAGATTTTTTTAGAATTTCAAATAGCATTCAAATATATAATTAATTGGTGAACTGTTTAGAGGCAAACTTCCTTCACTGGCTATAAAACCAGTTCAGTTTGGTGTGACGTAGGTGTGTGTGAGACCGTGTGTTACAGTGTCAGAATGTTTCCTCTTCAGGAATCACTTCTATCAGTTTGGTGAGATTCGGACAATAACAGTGGTCCAGAGGCAGCAGTGTGCATTTATCCAATTTGCTACCCGACAAGCCGCTGAAGTAGCAGCAGAAAAATCCTTCAACAAACTCATTGTGAATGGCCGCAGGCTTAATGTGAAGTGGGGCAGGTAAGTAGTCAAGGGAAAAAAAAGGGAAAGCAATATACATTTTTGTTCCACTCTTTTCTCCAGTACAGTTCTTAACTTTGAAGTTAAGTATGTCTTAATTTAACAATCGATCCTAAGTATGGCATCTTTTCCTGGATCTCAGATCTCAAGCAGCGAGGGGGAAAGAGAAGGAACGAGAAGGGACTACAGAATCTGGTCTAAAATTGGAACCAGTTCCTGGTCTGCCTGGAGGTAAGGCAAGGCAGTTGTCTTCTGCCAAAACCATCATGACAGCCTTAGCCAAGGGAAATGCAGGACGTATTTGTTTTTCTTGGTCTAACCTTCGAAGGCAATTATGTCCTCGAAAGGGACTGAAGTAGAACTTCTTGAGTTCTGTTTAATTATAAATTGAATAAAGAATTAGAACAAGTCTGTGAAGGAAGGCCTGGATTGATATTTGAAGCCTATTGTTCTAGTTCTTGGAAAGGTGTAAAGAGCTAGGGTTAGATTCGAGGGCTTTTCATACGTCAATATTTTTTATTTATTTTAGTGGTTCTGAAACTTTTCAAGAGATATTGGTTGTTTATTACAAATATGGGCTTTTCATAACAACAGGTCTGTGAAGCAGTCTGGGATGAGAGAGTGACTGTACTGCTAGAGTGCAGTGCCTTTCCATCTCCTAATCCGTGTTGGATCTCTGCTAAATAATGAAGATGTTGTGAGGTTTTGATGTTCTCTGAGATTGGATGTTTGTTTGCAGATATTCCTTTATACAACTAAATAGCATCATCACTGTCAGTGTGAGGTTTGCTGGCAGGGCAAACTACTACTTATAAACCGACAGGAAACCCCACATTGACTCACACTGATGATGCTACATAGTAGTAGAGTATCGAAACATCTGCAAGCAACCAAGATTCAGGGACTAGGAATAGTTCCACAGCTCCACCCTGAGCTTATAACTATTCTCTTCTATTGGAATGAAGACACTGTTGTGAAAACAGGTGTAAGTGATACTTTCTTGACCTAAATTGTTCAGACGTGTGGCTACTGAGGTCGCTGGAAAAAGTTTTAACAACCGAAATGTTATGCCCTGCAGCTCTTCCACCTCCTCCTGCAGCAGAAGAGGAAGCGGCTTCTGCAAACTATTTCAATCTACCTCCCAGTGGCCCTCCAGCTGTTGTAAACATTGCCCTCCCGCCGCCTCCTGGCATCGCGCCACCCCCACCCCCAGGTAATTATTACTTCTGACCCTGGAGAAACAGTTGCTTGAGTACCGTTCTTTGAACGAACGGAGGAGCATATTCCGTTGCCTGAGCATCTTCAGAAACTTGCAAAGAGTGGGGGACAGGAATGTCACTTAAAAAAAAACACCCTCCTGCTATTTCAGCAGCATTTTTTGCTTTCTTCATTTCTAGCCTTTGCGAAACAAACCCAGGGGATAAGAAAATAGTTGGGTCTAAATTATTTTTTGGCTAGAAGATTTTCAGATTGATTGTAAAAAACCAAATCCTTGGTTCAGTGTATAAATCTATACAGGTAGTTCTTGACCTACAACCATTCGTTTAGGGACCGTTCAAACGTGCGGCACTGAAAAAAGTGATTTGTGACTATTTTTCACACGACAGTTGTAGCATCCCCAGGGTCATGTGGTCAAGATTCAGATGCTTGGCAACTGGTATGTGTTTGTGACGGTTGCAGTGTCCCGGGGTCATGTGATCACCTTTTTGTCACCTGACAGGCAGAGTCAGTGGGAAAGCTGGATTCACTTTACAAACATGTTACTAACTTAAAAAGTGCAGTGATTCATTTAACTATGGCAAGGTCATAAAATGGGGCAAAACTCACTTAACAAATGTTGCGCTTAACAACAGAAATTTTGGGTTCAGTTGTGGTCGTAAGTCGAGGATTACCCATATATAATTGTCACCATAATTCTTTTTTAAAAATACATTCGCGATGCTTTGTTTTGAAAAGAATTTTGTTTTGAATTTTTGAATTATAAATCATGCAAAAACCTCCAGGCAACATGCACTTGAAATATGATAAAACTAAAAGCAAAAATGCAGCTAACTAACGGCAGCTAAATCAAAATATATTAAGGGTAAATAAAAATATTAAGGCTCAAAATCCAATTATTTCAGCACGTTCCAGAGGAGCTGTTAAGTCTCGCCTTTATTTGCAAAACATCTTGCTTTTATATTGGGAGATGAATTGTCCATAATCTTTTTTTCTTTTTATCCTGCAGGATTTGGGCCACACATGTTTCATGCAATGGGACCTCCACCTCCTTTTATGAGGGCTCCAGGCCCCATACATTATCCTTCTCAAGATCCTCAAAGAATGGGTGCACATGCAGGAAAACACAGCAATCCTTAACCCCACTGACTCCTTTCTTATTTTTCTTTGGACAAGACATTTAAATTTGTGGCATATGACATACAGTTACAATAAATCGCCCTTGTTTCTGTGCACTCGGCACAGATTTAATTTTATTGTGTTTCACAGCAACAAAAACTGATCCCCTGTATAATAACCAAAATTCTTAATTGGGGGGGGGGAGGAAAGGGTGGTTTGTGTTAAAAAAAAAAGCAGAAGAAGCATAGCTATGAACTTTTTAAAAAAAAACAAAACAAATTTTGCTAGAGTTACAAGCACCATAAATTCCATTTTGCACACCTTTGATAAGTCTTTTGGCTTATTGTTATTTTAAGTCTGCTTACTGCCAGTCAGTTAACAGTGGAATTGACCCAGGCCTGTTCAGGTCTAGGACCCACCTTCACAGCTCAGTTACTCTTATCACTGTTGAAATTAGCTCCAGATTCCTCCTTGCACCGAGCTAGACTGGCATAAAGTAGAAGGCCTCAGCAGACTCCTTTGAAGATCATGCAGATGGTGTGCCACTTTGTATCAAAGCTGTTTCTGTCATTCATGATCCTGGCTGTAATACATGCTATCAAAGTGTTGAGACGGCAGTTCTGCATGCTTGCTAATCCTCTTGTTACAGAGGAAAACGACCTGAAGTAAAAGCTCCACGGCCTTCATTTGCTACCCTAGCTTGTCTGGTTTATTCCTTAATCTAGTTCTTGATTATTGATGGTTGTTTTAGATAATGTGTTTCATTATTTACTTTGCACCATCTTTCTTTGTCCTTGGTCTGTAACGTGTCTTTAGTAAAGAAAATCGTATTTTTTACCTATTCTCAAATTTCGTTATTTTTTTAAACAAAATATTCCTAATTGGTTTTCTCAGTGATGTTTGAACCTAGCCTTTAGTTTGTTTATTTGTTAAATTAATTTTCTGCCTGTCTTGCCATGGGGTAACTATGTGACTTAATAAAAAGGAAGAAAATGAAAGGAGTGTAAACAGAAGTAAAATAGAACAATAAAAGAAGGCACACAACGAGAATTGTCATCATGCTAGCCATGATGCCGGATGGAGGCTTCGTCCCAGTGGTGGGATTCAAATATACGAACAACCGGTTCTCTGTGTGGATGCCGCTTCTGGAAGTCCATTCTGGGCCTGGACAACAAATAATTAGCTACCGGTTCTGCCGAAGTGGTGCGAACTGGCTGAACCCCACCCCTACCTCGTCTGCATGTTTCCAACCCATACGGTCCTGAGCTTTCTTTTGCCAATTGGGCCTGCAAGACTTGCTGATGTCGATCCATGGTAACCAAAAAGATGGATGGAGAACAGAGACCAAGGGGAGGGAGGTGGAGTCCACCTCCACTATGGAACTCCCCCCCCATTTGGTACCCAGGCCAACCGGCATAGCCAGGTCTTCAGGCTCTTGTGGAAGGATCGGGGAGAGGGGGAGGAATCTTACTTAAAAAAGTAAGATGTTTTGAAGGCAGGTGTTGCAGCAGAGGCTGTTCTGGCTCTTGATAGTCGGAGTTGACTAACAATCCAAAGTAGTCCCTGTTTGCCAGCAAGAGTAGGATAGGCTTGTCCTAGCTGGACAAAGCAGTTCATCAGATGGCCTGAACCTATGCCGTTAAGGGCTTTCAAGGTAATAACACTGAACTGCATTCGGAAAAACATTGGTCGACAGTGAAGTTTGCAGAGCAGAGGTGTAATAGGGGTCATCTTTCGGGGGGGCCAAGACTGCTTTCACTACCGCACTTTGCATCAGCTGAAGCTTTGGAATGGACTTCAAGGATGGCCCCTTACAGAGTGCGTTGCAGTAGTCCAGGTGAGAAATGACCACAGTTGCATAATTGCAGCTCTCCAAAATGAAGATATACTCTTCAATGTTTGCTTCATAATCCAGACTGTTGGAAAGACAGTAATAAACCTATCCCACCATGCATTTTGACTTTTAGGCCTGTTGACATAGCTGGAACCCAAACTGTAGGGTTATAATGCTCATGTTCTTACCCAGGCAATTTCAATTTCCAGACTTTATAAAGGGGATGAACATCGACAATTCAGAAATGAACTGCATAAAATATTGACATTTTCCCCCAGCCATTTTTAATAATTAAACATAGCTCAAGAACCAATATTAAAATGCTATACCTGAACTTAGGCATGCCTCATATCAGACTGCTTTTCCAGTTTTGTCTGGAAAAAGGGGGATGTCAATAAAGCGTGATAGCAGAAGTGATATTGTGACACTAGTCCTACTGTTGCGCGGACAAAAAGGAAGAAGCAATGTGATGCTGCTCTTGCTGCTTTGCTTTTTTTTTTTAAAAAAAGTCCTGCCTCCCCTCCCCCACCACTATCCCAAAACCTCCAGTAGATACTGCTGAACGTGACTTTTACATTACTTAAGAACCACAGTATTTAATATCCATGAACAACCTACAGCAATAGATTTAAGAAAGCAGAATATTAAAACCAAAGTTTATAATCTAAATATAACAGTGGTTAGGCAAGTGTGTCCAAGCATCTGCCTGGAATACAGAGCAGTATTGAATCACTGCATTTGATAACCCATCTGAATTACATAATTACGAAAAAGGTTACTCTGTTATATACTGTCGCCCTGCCTATTTAACTTCTATGCAGAGCACATCATGAGAAAGGCAGGGCTAGATGAATCAAAAGTTGGAATTAAGATTGCCAGGAGAAATATCAACAATCTAAGATATGCAGATGATACCACTCTAATGGCAGAAAGTGAAGAGGAACTAAAGAGCCTCTTGTTACAAGTAAAGAAGGAGAGTGCAAAAGTTGGGTTGAAACTAAACATTAAGAAAACCAAGATCATGGCATCTGGCCCTCTCAATTCCTGGCAAATAGATGGGGAAGAAATGGAGGTAGTGACAGATTTTATTTTCCTGGGCTCCAAGATCACCGCAGATGGGGACTGCAGCCAAGAAATTAAAAGACGCTCCTGGGGAGGAAAGCCATGGCAAATCTAGACAGCACACTAAAAAGCAGAGACATCACCCTGTCAACAAAAGTGTGTATAGTCAAGGCTATGGTCTTCCCAGTTGCAATGTATGGCTGTGAAAGTTGGACCATAACAAAGGCTGAGTGCCAAAGAATTGAGGCCTTTGAATTATGGTGCTGGAGAAGACTCCTGCAAGTCCCTTGGACTACAAGGCGATCAAACCGGTCAGTCCTAGAGGAGATCAACCCTGACTGCTCTTTAGAAGGCCAGATCCTGAAGTTGAAACTCAAATAGAGCCTTGGTGGAGCAGTGGGCTAATGCCTCCTTAAGTAACACCGGCTGCCTGCAATTAGTGCAGGTTCGCATCCCACCAGGCTCAAGGTTGACTCAGCCTTCCATCCTTCCAAGGTAGGTAAAATGAGGATCCAGATTGTTGGGGGCAATTAAGCTGACTTTGTAATAATGCCGCTTGGGGTGTGTGTGAAAGTCCTAATAAGCAGGCATATACATAGAATGAAGGCTACTGCTAAGCTTGTAAGCCGCCCTGAGTCTTCAGAGAAGGGCAGGATATAAATGGAATTAAAATAAAAAAATAAAATAAAAATAAATACTTTGGCCACCTAATGAGAAGGAAGGACTCACTGGAGAAAAGCCTAATGCTGGGAAAGGTTGAGGGCAAGAGAAGAAGGGGACAACAGAGAATGAGGTGGCTGGATGGAGTCACTGAAGCAGTAGGCGTGAGCCTAAATGGACTCCAGAAGATGGTAGAGGACAGGAAGGCCTGGAGGAAGGTTGTCCATGGGGTTGCGATGGGTCGGACACGACTTTGCAGCTAACAACAACAAAGCACCTTCGACATGTAAAGTGCCACAAGAGTCCCATGAGTGTGAGAGGTTACAATTTATTTATTTATTTATTTATTTATTTATTTATTTTATTTAATTTTTATACCGCCCTTCTCCCGAAGGACTCAGGGCGATGTACAGGGCGATACAATAAAATACAATATATAAAAAATTAAAAAATATTAAATACAATAGCCCAATTTAATAAATTACAAAATGTTAAAATACCCCTAAACCCATCAGACCAGGCCGGCTTGTTCAAATAAATATGTTTTTAGGTCACGTTGGAAGGAGCGAAGGTTGGGAGCCGTCCGGAGCTCCACCGGTAAACGGTTCCACAGGTCTGGTGCGCCCACCGAGAATGCCCTCTCCCTGGGGGCCAACAGTTGACACTCTTTCACTGACGGCACCCTAAGGAGGCCCTCTCTGTGGGAGCGCACTGGACGAAGGGAAGTTGGTGCCGGCAGCAGATGTTCCCATAAGTAACCCGGACCCATGCCATTTAGGGCTTTATAGGTCATAACCAGCACCTTGAATCTTACCCGGAGGACAACTGGAAGCCAATGCAGCTCACGGAGTAGAGGTGTTACATGGGAGTATCGGGAAACTCCCACCACCATTCGCGCGGCTGCATTCTGCACCAGCTGGAGCCTCCGAGTAGTCCTCAAGGGCAGCCCCATGTAGAGAGCATTGCAGTAGTCCAAACGGGAGGTCACGAGTGCATGAGTGACTGTGCGCAAGGCATCCCGGTCTAGATAGGGCTGCAACTGACGCACCAGGCGAACCTGAGCGAAGGCCCCCCTAGTCACAGCTCTTATATGATCATCCAAGGAGAGCTGTGAATCTAGGAGGACACCCAAGTTACGAACCCTATCTACGGGGGGTAATATCTCACCCCCCATAATTAACGGTGGAATATTCTGAATTTCCCGAGACGCCGGCACACACAGCCACTCAGTCTTGTCAGGGTTGAGCCGAAGCCTGTTCCTCCCCATCCAGACCCGGACCGCCTCCAGGCAATGGGACATCACGGAGAGGGCATCACTGGGGTGGTTTGGGGTGGAGATAAAAAGCTGGGTATCATCAGCATATTGATGATACCCAACCCCAAAACCACAAATGATCTCACCCAGTGGCTTCATATAGATGTTGAACAGGAGAGGCGAGAGGACCGACCCCTGAGGAACTCCACAAACAAGAGGCCTCGAGGCTGACCTCTGCCCTCCTGCCAACACCGACTGCGAACGTCCCAGGAGGTAGGAGGAGAACCACCGTAAAACGGTGCCTCCCACTCCCAACCCCCGAAGACGCCGCAGTAAGATACCATGGTCGATGGTATCAAAAGCCGCTGAGAGGTCTAATAGGACTAGGACAGAGGAGCAACCTCTGTCCCGAGCCCGCCAGAGTTCATTCATTAGCGCGACCAATGCCGTCTCCGTGCTGTACCCGGGCCTGAAGCCCGATTGGTACGGGTCTAGATAATCAGCTTCCTCCAGGAACAGAGGGAGCTGCTGCGCCACCACACTCTCAACAACCTTCGCAAGATTGTGGTAAGTAAAATTTTTAGCAAATTATTGTGACCATAGCTGTCTAAAAATTGTAGCCACAATATAGTGATTGGTGTGCTAAAATAGCCTTTGAAGTTTGCCATTAATGATGAGGATGAGATGTCTTTTTATTAGTTTTACCTTCATATCATGAATAATTTCTCTTCTTTGGAAAAATAACGTTGCTTGACCGAAACAAAAAACTCAAAGCAAAATGCATTTAAAATAGATCACTTTATTTCGCTAATATATAAACATGATATATACTTAACCAGGCTAAAAAGTGGACAATTGTTTACTGAAAACAAACCAAAAAAATGTTAACGATGATTAGTAAGAACCTCTGTGTTTCTGATATTTCATTGCCAAAGTGCCAGTGGAGCCAATCTTAATGGCCCCTTTGCATATAGTTCAAATTTGCTTTGAAGTTTGGGATATCCTCAGAGCACATTTGTATTATGGGAGGGGGAAAAGAGGGAGGACACAATAGAAAGTCCATAAATTATGTAATCTAATTCTTTAATACAGCTGAATAAATTCAAACATGAAGGAAAGTGTATTAATAAAGATAGATAATAGAATGAGGCTTTCTATTGTTTTGCACAAACTCTTTGGTTCCAAGATCTGGCAAGTAGACATCTACAGCTTTGTCAATATACTTAATAGTCTCCGCATAGGCATATAGAAAGAATACAGGAGCACAAACTGGTCAAAATCCAAACTACTTATCAGGATCCTGCAAAGACAATCATTGATAAAGCTGTTATTTAAAAAAATCTCCCCCTTTCCCCATAATTTTTAGTTAGTTTCTGGATATTATATTGCAGTATCTCATTAACTTTTCTCAATATTTTTAATGATGGATTTCCTAATACTTTTTAATAAATATAACTTCACAAAAATAAGTGGGGGCAATGTAACCTGCAAGAGCTAATAGGAATATGAATTTCATTTAACAATGATATTGATATAATCTCTTACTGTGACCCACATTCTCTGTCTTCTTCTAGAAAACGTCTAGTAATCTTTTGTCAAAAACTGGACTTGTATCTTTACCTAGGGTTATTGAAAACAAACTTCTGAAAACAGCTTCCAACATCAGAAAAACAGAGTTGTAATAGATGTGATTTTTTTTTAAAAAAAAATTTTCTAGCAACTCTTACAACATCTTGCTTTGATCACTCTCAAAAAATTCTGGGTATTTAATTAGAGATAAACTAGATGTAACCATAAATCCACATCTGACCTATCATTTCTTTCAAAATATCAACAACATGAAATTCAGTTCATTTTAACCTGCTTTATTTTATTTCAAATTTAATTTCAGTTTAGATGGCTACCCATCTAATGAAATGGATCTGAGTGGCAATCAGCAGATCACAAAATAAAAACAACACCTCAATAAATCTGTAAACCGCAGCAAGGTTTAAACAAAAATCTTTTGCTATCATTAGAACCATTCTACAGGATCTGTCATATATTCCAATCCTTATGCCTGATGGAATAACCAGGACATGAAAGCTGTACGAAAGGCCACCAATGTTGGGGCAAATCTAATCTCTCAGGGAATGTTTAGAGAGAAAAGCTCTGTTCCTGGATCTTTCCAGACGGCATGCGAATAGGGGCCTGTAGCTTGCCTCTTCTGCTGGATCTGATAGGACAGATAAACACAATCAGAGAGAGGCTTTATATGCCTTGTACACTTTTACATTACTATATCTTCTCTTATCCCTAGATATATGTTCATTTTTTTAAAAAATGGGGGTTTTTGCTGTTTGGATTTAATAATTCCTTTCACTCCTTGTTTCAATGTTTTAAGCTAGGGGGTCTTCAAACTTGGCCCTTTTATGACTCATGGACTTCAACTCCCAGAATTCCTCAGCTAGGCACACTGGCTGAGGAATTCTGGGAGTTGAAGTCCACGAGTCATAAAAGGGCCAAATTAGAAGACCCCTGTTTTAAGCAATCATCCTACTGTGAAGTACATGATTTGTTACAGCTTGTAGTCAAAATGTCACCAGGCAGGAGCATTTAACAATAAACAATAAGCCAAAGCTGCTACTTTTACTTTCATGGTGTGAGATTTGTCTGTTTTATGTTAAAAATTTCTCTTCTGGCAATTATTTGTTAATAACTGGGCGTCAAGCAGGTATTGATCTTGGGATAAGAGATACAACTACGAGGCAGTCTCTACAGATCCTCTGATTCAGGCATAACCTGTATCCATCCTTGAGGTGTTCTGTTGAAGCTGGGTCTGTTTGAAAGTAGCATCACATCATTCATGGCATCTATAGGAGGCACAACTACATCAAACCCAGGGAACGCATCATTCAGTAACGGCCCACCAAATGGTGTAGGAGTCCTATAAGGAGGATGAGAAGTTCAAGACTGGTGGCAAACAAAGCATTCAAACATAAGTGGGGAAAATATTTGCTGCTGATACGACACAATCTGCACGTGTCAAATGCAGCTAGCCATTAGTGAATTAAGCCACAATTTACAAGTTCCTCATGGTTTGCTAGTCAATAGTTAAAATGTTCTGGCCAAGCAAGTTTCATTGCACTGTGTTTGTATTAGGGCTACAAAACTGATCACAGGTATGTTCCATTTGAGTTTCCTAATTTCAAATGCCAGATTTGTTCAGAGAGCTTCTTATCAGTTTCGCAGATAAGCAAATGAACTACTTTGGTGTGAAATGCAAACACATTGCTTTTGAACCATTTGTGTATATACTGTATTACAGCCATTGTGTTTTCTGCAAAGTACACTGGTGTGTGGTGTGTGGGTTTATGCATGTATGCTTGTACAATGATCACAAAACAAATGACGCATTGTTCTTGACCAACAGTCATCCCAGAATAATGAGTCTATTGTCAAAATCTTATTTTGACCTCATCCAGCAAAACAGTTATTTAATTCTGTAGTGAAATAACACAGTGTATATTATACGGATGAACAAGGGAGTATTTTCAATTCTGAGTTGCGTAAATACTATTTCAGGCATCTTTTGCTTCCTGATGTCATTTTTGCTACTCGGGGGAATCTGAGAGCTCAGAAATTGGTTATCCTAAACTGCACAGAAAATCATGGATTATGTAGGTTGCCAACTTCTCAAATTGGTGAAATTGGACAGAAGATTTGTTTCCAACAAATGAAACAGTTGCTGTAAAATGTCTAAGAAATATAAAGGCTGAAGCCATTTAAGCCCTTTCTGTTTTATATTACCAATGCCTAGTATTGGAAGCCTGCTGCTTTTGGCATCTTCTCACTCTTTGGAGACTCGGAGCTTATTTTTCCTCTCTTTGAAATCTGTGAATTGTTTTTGTTTTTACGTGTTGTACAGGTGGGTGGGTGTATCTGAATGCTAAGAGAGAATATAGTAGAGCAGACCTGGGCATTTTATGGCCCTTGGGTTATATCTGACCCTTTGGCTGTCCCTGTTCCACCTGCAGTGTTGAGGAAAGCAGCCTTAGTAGGAGAAGGCAGGAGGTCCTCAGGACAGGTGGAGCGACAACAGCAGTGGCTCTCCACAACAGTTGTATTTCCGAGGGGTCCTTGGTGCTTTCTGAGCTTGCTTGTTTTCTTGCAGATGTTTCATTACCCTAACTAGGTAATATCTTCAGTGCTACTAAGGAGTGCTGTTTGCTGTCAGTTTATATTCTGGAGTCTTGCCTGTCTGTGGGTGGGGGTGGTTTACTAATGGCTGGGCTGTTCATTGGGCTGTTTACTAATGGCTCTTTGATTGGGGCATTGCTTGCTTGATTGTTGGTCTGAAGTTGACCTTGGAGCTAATCTATGCTGATCTGAGTGCTGATTCCTGGTGGAGAAGTGATGGAGTCTTTTTCTCTTTGGGCCTGTGTTATGTATTAGGCTTTTAGAAACAACTAAAGCACTTGCATAAGAGTCACCACCAGGAGGTGTTGAACTGTAACTGTTTTGGCGGGAAGCAGTTTTGGCGGGAAACAGAGGTTCAATCCGATTGGTTGGTTATGTACCTGGCCAGGTACTGGCCAGGTATATAAGGAGTGCAGGTAGCCCCTATTCCCCAATACAGTCACTTCCTTTCAGCGTCCTTCCTGCTCTCCAGAACCCACTACACAACAGCCTGGTTGATTGTCTCTTTTTCATAGTCTAAAGATGTTGTTAATGTCTATATGTCTATTGATGGCTGATTTGTCAGAGTGCCAGGCTTCTAGAAATTCCCTGGCATTTTTGGATTTGGCCTGGTCTAGGATTGTTGCATTTTCCTAGTTGAAACTATGGTTAAATATGTCTATATGTTGTGAAATTAAAGAATTTTCATCATGCCTTTTGACTTGGTGTTATGGTTGCGTTGTGCCAGTCTTCTGCCTGTTTGTCTTACATAGTGGTTGTTGCAGTTCTTAAGCAGTATATCGTAGATGACTCCTGTTTTTTTTTCATGGGGTCACTGATTCCATGTGGTTGTAGTAGTCTATTCACAGTTTCTGAGATATTCTTGGTGTATGGGAGTGTAATCCTTTTTAGGGTGGTTGTGCTGTATTGGGTTGAGTGGTCAGGGACTTTTTGATGAAGTTGTGTGGGTATCGATTTTGTTGGAATGTGTTGTATAGATGCTCCATTTCCTTTTTCTGCTATTCTGGGTTGCTGCAGTGTGTTTGGGCAGGAGGTATCTACAGCATAAAATGTAAGGACTGCAACAACCACTATGTAGGACAAACAGGCAGAAGATCAGCAGAATGCATCCACGAACACCAAGTGGCAGTCAAAAGGCATAATGAAAATTCTTTAATATCACAACATATAGACAGATTTAACCATAGTTTCAACTGGGAAAGTGTGACAATCTTAGACCAGGCCAAATCCAAAAATGCCAGGGAATTTCTAGAAGCCTGGCACTCTGACAAATCAGCCATCAATACACACATAGACATTAACAACATCTATAGACTATGTGAAAGAGACAATCAACCAGCCCAAAAGCGGGAAAAGACTCCAGTATCTCTCCACCAGTAATCAGCACTCAGATCAGCATAGATTAACTCCAAGGTCAACTTCAGACTAACAATCAAGCAAGCAATACCCCAATCAAGAAACTGCCAAAGAGCCATTAGTAAACAGCCCAACCAAAGAATTCCTAAGACCGCCCCCACCCACCTAGATAGACAAGACACCAGAATATAAACTGTCAGCAAACAGCACTCCTTACTAGCACTTACGATGTTACCTAGTTAGGGTAATGAAATGTCAGCAAGAAAACAAGCAAGCTCAGAGAGCACCAAGGACCCCTCATTTCAGCCCTGAGCTACAAATAGTCTCCTTTGGAATCCCATTTCTCATGTGGTCCCTGGAGAAATTTAATTTAACTATATCCCTGTGTTACTGTGCTGTTACATCAGCCATAAAGTATTATGCAGTGCATATTGTGCTGCCACCATGTGGTTGTTTTGGAAACTACAACATTTATGTTAATTTGTTCAGCCAACCCCTCCCATTTGTGACGTACTTCCTCTTTCTTCTTAACCCTGAATGTTCTATCACTTCCTGCCACCATCTCACATGCAGTGGTCTCTACATGCAGTCTCATGGTACGACCATTACTGTCTTTTGACCTTGAAATACCATCCATTTCATCATCTACCACACCTTGTCTGCTGTAATAATCTCTGCATGCAAATAAAGGTCCTTCTAGATGATTAAAAGGTAATTTCATGAGTTCTGCTATCTGGCAAAGGCTGTTAACATTGATAATATCCGCTTATACAGGCCAGGCACAGGAGTCTCAGCAAGGGGATACATCATTAAACAACAGTCAGAGTCAGAATAGTTACAGATAAAGAAGACTATGCCATCAAGTAATCACCATTGTTTTAAAATTATGGTTCCATACATTTTGGGGTGTTCTTCTCTGATTCAGATTTAGAAGCCAGGATGATGGCCTCTTAGAAATCATAGCATAATAGCCCAGATGGAGTTTCCAAAATATGTGTTATTTACAATACATCTGGGTAATTTTGCATTAACTTTAGAAAGGATTAGTGTAGGATAGCACAATAGTTTCATGTATATTCCTGGGTTTATTCCATATTTCAAAATTTCACCTTTGGTGTTCAGTGTGATCTTCCATGGTACCAAACTGGACTATCAGTCCAGGTCATTAATGTTCCTAGAAACTCCTCTTCCTGCAAGGCTCACTGGCCATAAAGTACTCTTGATGAGTCAGAGTGTTAAATGCTCTGGCTTCTGTGCTGAGCAGACTCTCAGAAAAACAAAGAATCTGCTCTTGTAAAATCCAGCAACTACAAAGTTAAGATGTTGATGAACTATATACACATAGCAGCCTTAACCAGTGTAGTCCATAATGAAGCATGCAAGTAAGCAGCTTCTGGAAGGATATATATTTTCTAAAAAAGGTAAAGGTAAAGGTTTCCCCGCACATGCGTGCTGGTCGTTTCCGACACTAGGGGCTGGTGCTCATCTCCGTTTCAAAGCCGAAGAGCCAGCGCTTGTCCGAGGACGTCTCCATGGTCATGTGGCCGGCATGACTAGACGCCAAAGGCGCACGGAACGCTGTTACCTTCCCACCATAGTGGTCCCTATTTATCTACTTGCAGTTTTAAATGCTTTCAAACTGCTAGGTTGGCAGAAGCTGGGATGAGTAACAGGCGCTTACTCTGCTATGCAGCACTCGGGATTCGACCTGCCAAACTGCCGACCTTCTGATCAACAAGCTCAGCATCCTAACCCACTGAGCCACTGCGTCCCTATATATTTTCTACCATTCTTTAAAGAGCTAATATTTGAAAATATGCACATCACATCTTATAGGAAAGGGGAAAACAAACTGATTATCATCGATAGAGTTTATGCACACACAAAAAATGCAAAAGAAACAGAACAAACCTTCTTACCTATTGAAATTCCTAAGGTCCAAATTATTCACTTTTCTTGGCTCAGGCAAATGGTTTTTTACATCTACCCGGTAATCAGCATTGCAGAAGAATTCCCTCCAGGGAGACTGATAACCTTTGGGGATTGCGGTTCGGTTAAATTTCTCTGGTGGAACTTCTTTAAGTGGTCCAGAATAGCCTGCAATAAGGATTGTCCAATAAAACAACTGTTTTAAGTAATGTGACACCAAAACTTCAATGATAGGTTTCAGATTGGTTATTTCTGGAAGAAGCTAGTGCATGTGATAGAGAAAAATAGGTTTTGTTGGTTCCAAGTTGTAGGAAATCTTCATCAGCAACATGTCCTGCTTCTAGAATGCCTCTTCAGTTTCATGCTCCTTCAGCCTTTTTATCAATGTCAATTGTTGCAGTTTGCAGTTTCTTGAGTACTTTGGCACTACAGTATGTATTTATGAGTCCACCCTCAACTGCTACCAAAAGGTAGTCAATGGCTGTCATTCCTGTTGCACTTCTGCCCTTCATTCATTGTCTCCAGTGGGTAAATGTATCAGAAGGAGAATAAATCTTGGCTTCTTTACAATTAAAGATGAGGCTTGATTTTATTAAAAAAAAGTTGCTTTTCAATTTCCTAATCTATGTTTTCCATATGTACTCCAAGGGATGTAGTGTTTGGATTATTTTAACTGAATGCAATCATGATGTGTCAACTATGGATGGACAATCCTCTGCTCCATTTTGATTTTAAAAATGTTCCCAGATTATACTGGAGATGAATCATGACAGGACTATGAGGATGATGAGGGATGTACTTCAGTATTGTTGAGATAAAATGCTGGAAATGTATCCCTTCATCATGCAAAGAAATTCTATGAAAGGACAATAATCATGGAGACGTTTAAGAACAAATGATAAGGAAAAATGAAGGGGACTTTAGGGGTGTTTACAGTAGCCCTTATTGGGAGAAAGAGAAACATGTTTTCTTACTTCTTTCTCCTGAGATGTTCCTGTTTTAATATTGATATATGTTTATGTGTGCATGTATATATATGTATATGTATATATAAAATAAATAAAAAGGATATTATTGGATCTCTCTCTCCATCAAAATCAACCTGCTTCCTACTTATTCAACAACAAGAAGAACTGCATCAAATGAAAGTGTTAAGGAAATGAACAACTATCCAATTTGTCTTGATGTTTTTCAGCACAGGCAACTGTTTATACTCCCCATTAAATTATCTACTGTTAAGAAAAGGATGGTGTTCCATCAGTTGCCTTTCCTGGCTGATCACATTTAAGTAAGTCACTCTTTGCTGCTAATAAACAGTAGCTCATAATGTAAATAATACAGACCTCCCCATGATGGTACTATGATCAGTATGAACAATAAGGTAAAGATAATATACTTCATGTGGGAAATTGGAGTAATAGGGAGGAGATTAAATGAATATAATTGGGCTAGTCCTTCCAAAAAAACTGTAATTAAATGGTCTTTCTTATTTCAGATAATACATATAATAATAGAGGGAGAACTGTTTGAGGATTCAAAAGTATTGACATGGAAGGTTAGTTGGCAAAGGAAAAAAGCCAGAGTAAGGCTGAAAGAAACTAGGGTTTTGATCTAGTAGAGGAGATTTTATACTATTGATTAGTGGGTTGAATATGGTGGAAAATAGATAATTTTTAGAAACTAAAGTAACATTATAATTGAATAGGTAAGACGAATAATAAAATTAATAGACTTTTGGTTTAATATGGTGAAAAATAGATAACCTTTATAAACTAGAATAAGATTATATGCAAATAGACAAGATGTGTATTTAGAATTTTAGATTTTGTTATAAAAAGGAAAAATGTAGAAGTTGAGATAAGGGAAACTGGTCACCTAAAGCTTGGAAATTATAATATATCAAACGTTAACTTGAATATTGAGGGGAAATTAAAGCCTGAGAAAAAAGCAATAACAGGACATTGATTGTATATAAGGATTGAATGCAAACACAATTAAGATATGTATAAGCTAAAAACTATTGATAACAAAGATGGTTTTACTTAGTTGATAACAATAAGAACTATATTAGCTCAATATGAGATAGTAGATATTAAGGGGAAAAGAGATGAAATATTTGACGTTGTAACTTGAGATTTGTGCTAAAGATTTATGTATGTTATTGAATTATTGACTACCCAGCCACCACATTGCTTTTTAAATGTTTAATTGTAAAATTAGAAAACTAATAAAATATTATATAAAAATACACTTCATGTGAGCCCTATCACGATTATTTGGACACTTATGCCCCCCTCCTCCACTACTGCTACTCACAATTTATCCTTTTATTTTTAAGTTTATGATGGAATAGTGTAGCATTTTCCAACTTGGTTTCATACAGAAACAATCAATGTCTAAGTATGCTAAGTTAGCAAATGCAATGTGTGGGTATTTCCACAGTCTGAGAAGTCTATGAGTCAAATCCAGCAAGCTTTCTTTTCCTTGATGCTAGGGATGGCTTGGAGTAGCAAAGAGCTTCTTACCTGGAGCAATTGCACTGGGGTTAAGGGCTTTGCTCATCCTCAAGGCTTTGCCTGTTTTTTGTGGTACTTGGGGAGGCGCTCTCTTTCCGGAAGCCGCCATGTGATGTGTGTCATTCTGATAGTTCTCTTTGCCCTCTGTGGAGTGAGCAGACTAGCAGACAAAGGAGAGTAAGCATTAGCAGCAAATATTTTCTATTAGTCAAAATACCCAGTTAGAACTAGATTGTCTAGAAGCAGTGGAAAAGTGTAGGCAAGAGAAAATATTTTTTCAGGCAATGTGATAAGTAACTGCTTTTAGACCATTCCCCCCTATGTGGAAAGATAATTTCATCCATTGCCATTATACACAAACATTTTCCCCAAAATATCTGCAGTTAATATTCAGTGTATTATTCTCTTCCCATTGTCCAGATTTGCCTTGATTTGCAAATAACAACAACAACAACAAGACTAATTTCACATACGTCCTGCTAGGGAAACAATATTGTTAAAGGCTAAAGATATATTCATATTGCAACCTTTTGCTATCATGGTTTCTGAAGTGATCATTTGCACATTTCCAAAACAGCAAAAAGTATGATAAAAAAAGACACCAATTTGCATAAAATGTGCATATGCTCAAGTATATAGACAGATGCAAATACAGACATACTGTAATTACTGTAACTTAAACATTTAATGTATCACACCATACATGAGCATATGACTTGAATGCCTGTTGAGAATGCTGTCCAAGTGCTTACAAATTTTCGAACTAACATGAATTACTATCAATGGGGGATGCCTAAAAATAGAGGACTGTCTATTGATAGCATTTGCAATAGAGGAGATTCATCTATGAAGTAGGTCAGGTAATACCATAATAGCTTCTTTCAAAGAGTCTTCTGGGGCACTGTAGTCTGGTAATCATTCCACCTTACAGAAGTGGACAACCTGAAGCCCTTTTTGATGTCTCTTCAAGCCATTTCTGACTACAGTCGGTGAAATCAAAGGGTCCTGCTATTTTGTGACAACTGCCACAAAAGCCCTGAAATATATCAGTTTATTAAAAAGGGAAATTGCCAAAACTCCTTACTAAACCTAACAATAGCAAGAGGAATCATGTGGCACCTTGTTTTTTTGCAGCCACCATCCTCACCCCACCCCCAGTGATCAGCTTAGCCTTAGAAAGCCCTGTCATCACAGTTGCCAGGATTCCATGGGAAAAGGAAATGATCATTATGTACAGTATAGCCTAGGACAAGGGTGTGAAACTCGCTGCGTCACGTGACATCTTGCAACACATCGTGACTTTTTTTGCATTGCTGGAGCTGGGGTGGGCGTGGACTCTGTATGATGCAACTGGCCGGTGGGCAGGCAGTTTGACACCCCTGGCCTAGGAGGTTTGACTCTGTTAGAAGAAAGCTACAAACTAATTTCAATTAGTTGTTGAGTTCAGCAGAATTTTCACCTTGGTAGTACTAAATTTAGCACTTTACATTTATTTTTATGTAGACTAAAAGAAAGGAAATTCGGAAAAGGGATGATAGGAAAATAGTCAATTAGTTCCTTTTGCTAATGCATCAGAACAAATCTGGGGAAAGGCTGGAAGTGTTAGGCTGTGTAGGCAAGTATACTCTGGTGTGAAATTGGATTTTGCTTCAGGTATGTTCTTTTTTTTTTAATCCCATTTATATCCCGCCCTTCTCCGAAGACTCAGGGCGGCTTACAATTTAAGCACAAACCAATGTGCTTAGCAACAGCCTTCATTCTATGTATATGCCTGCTTATTAGGGCTTTCGCCCCCCCCCCAGCAGCATTATTACAAAGTCAGCTTAATTGCCCCCAACAATCTGGGTCCTCATTTTACCTACCTCAGAAGGATGGAAGGCTGAGTCAACCTTGTTCTAATGGATACACTTACACATGATTACCTTATTTCCATTAATACTGAAATATTAACTTGGAAAGAAGATTCAAACTCATTAGTTTTAACAAAAAATGGCACCCATGCAAAAAGAGCACTACCGCAGAGCGAAACTCTAAGCCACTAAACTCCAGGCCACCCATATGACACGATCCCAGATTCTGATCAAGTAACTAAGCATACCTTCCATCCTTTGGTTGGTTCCACTCCATTGTATTCTGGGTGTGAACCTCCACTTGTCGTGCTTGAGGCCTAGAAAGAGAGAGCAAAGAATATCATATTTGAACAGGAAGAACCAGAGAGAAGACCTGAAACCAGAAAGCATACATGGGTTTGCTAATAATCTGAATAAAAGCTTGTCAATTAAATATATTGAAACTTGCAAACTAGTAGAATGTATAATGCAGACATCTAAGCTCTGCAGAGGTCTATGGGCATTCTCATAACATTAAGCTGTCATTAGTTTAGTAAACTATATTTGAGATGGAATAATTTCTTCCATGCATATTATCTGTATGCAGATGGATACAGTAGATGGATAGATAATTAATCAGTAGCTAGTAATTTAAGGTTAATTACAGTTCTTTATGTCAGAAGAGATTCTCAAGGAGTTTCTACTCCTAGCTAATTTGATTTACTCTAACCTAGTAATCTATCAAGTAATTAAACCTAACCCCGAGACATATGCTTCAAGCCAAGCAATGACTATGGCTTGCATTGGTGTGCCACCTACAAGTGTACCCCAGCTGCTTCAAGATGGGGAAGATGCAGGCTTTTGTGCTTAGAAACTTAACAATTATGATTAAATTACACCATCAGAAGTGGAAATAAATGTTGATTTGATCAGCTTTGACACCTGCTTTGCCACTTCCTGTTTTGTTCCCGACTGACATCTCGATAAGATTTTTTCCTAGTATTCTAATATGACTTACAACTCTGTGGCCTGTAGGATTCTCCAGCACAAAACGCTGCACTCTCTTCTGCCTTTGCTGATACAGTCTCGATCCCCTGTTTACGGACAGGGACAATTCCTCCATCATCAGATCTTGAGGAGTGCTAACCTTCTTTCCCAAGTCTAACTCTGGAGCTGAAGACACAAAGTTATATATATATTCAGAATAGAATAGAATAGAATAGAATAGAATAGAATAGAATAGAATAGAATAGAATAGAATAGAATAGAATAGAATAGAATAGAGTAGAATAGAATAGAACCTTAAAGGTCTTCTAGTCCAGCCCCCTGCTCAAGCGAGAGAACCTATACCATCACAGTAAGTGACTATCCAGTCTCTTCTTAAAAGCCTCCAGTGATGGAGCACCCACGATTTCTGAAGGCAGGCTGTTCCACCGGTTAATTGTCCTATCTATTAGGAAGTTCCTCCTTAATTCCAGATTGATTCTCTCTTTGATCAGTTTCCAACTGATGCTTTGGAGAATAGTTTGACCCCCTCTTCTTTGTGGCAGCTCTTCAAACACTGGAATACTGCTATCATGACACCCCTATTTCTTCTTTTCTAATATGGATGCATTTGTTTCACCCTTTGCCATTCTCTGCATATTTAATCAAAATGACTGTAATCAAGAATGCTTACTAGGTTACAGTGTGTATAGGAATTAGCCCTACTATAACTAGGGATGGAAGTTTTTGCAACAAGAGACATTCAGCATAATTCTCTGCACACTGTTCACTGGAAGTTTGTTCCCTAGAAGGATCCTAGCAATAGGCTTTGCACAATACAGGTAGTCTTCGACTTAAAACAATTCATTTAGTGCGTGTTCAAATGGCACTGAAAAAAAGTGAATTATGACCTTTTTCACACAATTGCAGCATCCCCATGGTCAGATGATTAAAATTTGGATGCTTTGTAACTGATTCACATTTATGACGGTTGCAGTGTCCTGGGTGTGTGTGTCATATGATGCCCTTTTGCGACCTTCTGACCAGCAAAGTCAGTGGGGAAGTCAGATTCACTTAACAACCGTGTTCGTTATTTAAACACGGCAGTGATTCACTTAACAATTGTGGCAAGAAAGGTCATAAAATGGGGCAAAACTCATTTAACAAACGTTTCATTTAGCAACAGAAATGTTGGGCTCAATTGCGGTCATGAGTTAAGGACTACCTGTGAAGGCTGACTGGTATCGGATATACATTTTCCTGTATATCTGGCTGATACTCCACTTGTTGACAGAGAAGGACATATTATGGGCAGAAATGGCTTTGCAGGCACACTCTAGTGTGGACAAATTTATCTCAACCAAATATATGTTGGCTAAGGCAGAACCATGACAAGCAAAGGAAGACTCTCCCTAAATGTTTGTCACTGGTGAGTACAAATCTCTCTTACGAACTGCCTTTTACAAGGGCATCTCTGAACATCTGCAATTAGGCCATCCTTGGATCTATTGAAGATGGGCATTACTTTGCAATTGCCTGAATTTCACAACACATTCTTCTGAGTAGAGTATACTCATAAGCAGGTTTTTTCTCAAGAGGCCTGCTTCTTCCGTTCTGTGTTAGGATCTGAAACCTTCACACTTTCGTCTGTGTCCTTCACATCTTTGGCTTTCTAAGGGCCTGCAGCGATCTAAAACGCCAGGGAAGCCTGTTATCTAGGAATGATCTAGAACAGGGATGTCAAACTCAATTTCATTGAGGGCCGCATTAGCATTGCGGTTGCCCTCAGGGGGCTGGGTGGGTGTGGCCTGGGTGGGCGTGGCCTACTGGGTGGGCGTGGCTAAAGTGTGTATGGCCTACTGGGTGGGCGTGGCCAGCTCTACATTGTTCGCATCAAGGGTACCTATGGGGGCCTGGGCAGGAGTGGGACAGATCTGAGTGTCTCTGGCAGAAGGAGGGTCTCTGGGCCAGGGCCAAGGCAGTGGGGGCCGTTCCCTCACTGTTTCCAGGATGGCTTCGCGGGCCACATGAAACCACTTTACGGTCCGGATCTGGCCCCCGGGCCTTGTGTTTGACATGTCTGATCTAGAAAATTATGGCAGTCAAAGTCACTTTACCCTCTTCTCCGTGAATCTCTCTCACAATGGCTTGAATTGGTTCATACTGCTCCCTTTTGAGGTTCAAGCGTGGAAGGGGAAACATATTTTCAGCTGCAAGAAAAGCAAGATTTAGTCAGTCTTTGCACACCCAGCTACTTATCTGTTGCCTGCATTTGTTTCCAGTGCTAAAGCTTGCCAGCAAAAGTAGAAATACAAATAGGTATAGAAATCTGATAAATAAATAAAGCTTGCCAGTAAACTAATTCTACTGGGAAAAGACACAAATAGTACCTATATGGAAATAAGGATTTTGCATGTCTTTGGTACACTGTTTGACCTAATACAGCTCAGAATTTAATTAGTCCTGCTAGCTGCTCTCAGTGATCACTGCCAATGTCATGTTTCTAAACCATCTTGGAAAATGAGCTACATTTCTTTTCTCCTTCAAGATAATACTTTACATTTCTCCTTATTGAAAGACATCTACTTCTCAACCTGTTCTTCAACCTGCCCCAAACAGATAGCAATCTCATTCGATCATCATACCTCTCAACTCTGTGTCATCCGCACATTTGATAAGTAGTCCATCAACTCCATTATTCAGCTAATAAATCCAAATGCTGAATAATACTGGGCAAAAGACAAATCTCTGTCTACCGCTACCCAGCCTGATACAGAACCATTAGAGTGGATTCTTTTACTGCAATTAGCCAGCCAGTCATAGGCACATTTTACTATAATGCCATGCAAACCACATTTTTTAAAGTTTATAAATGAGAATATCATTGTCAAATGAAAAACAGAGTTGGAATCCAGGTACAGAACCTTTGGAAAGCTGAGCAATAATAATAAAAAAGTGATGGATTTTGGCAATTGACATTTTCAAATTTCAAATGGAGAGGCATGGGAGCAAGATGAGCCTGCTGCTCATGATATAATACAAACAACTGGATTGTTACAATTGTGATAGATCCCGGATTGTTCTTGTGTCAATAGCACCATATTCACCAATAAAGACACTCTATCTCAAGCTGAGACTGTTAAGAGAGAAGTAGCAGCATAATACTGCCTTGCATTCCAAGGAAGGTCTTAAATGAAATGGCTTTCCTTGTCTTCCAGCCTCTGGGATACTCCTATGGCAGCAGCCTGTTGCCAGGGCTGTGGAATTACCGTAGCTGTTATGCCAACAGGGAGACAAAATAGAGGCATTCTTTTTTAATTTTCCCCACGATTTTGATATTACCATAAGAACCCACTGTTCTGTCCCAGCCTACGTATGCCTTTGTTACTTCACAAGGCAACCCTTCTTGTAACAGTAGACTGGAAAAATAAACCCTTTTTTATTTGAGTTACAGACCTTGTCCACAAACAAAATGGAGCACGAGCCAAAACAGGAAATAACTCACTGGTAAAATAAACAGACCATCATCTCTTGACACAGAAGTACTTTGCAAACGATTGCCTCCAGCAACCAGCCCCACCCACACATTCCATTTTTGTTACACAGCCCCAAGGTGTGGCTTCTCACTGCTTTCTCCTTCTCCCCTGGAGTTGACCCATTGCCTCCCTCTGATTTACTTATGTGACCTGTTACATGCATCTCTAAGATCTTCCAGCTATGCTGCCTCCGAGTCTGACTCATCCTCCCAGCACAGCTGGCTTTCATCTTGACCACGAGTGGAGGGTCCAGGTTCTTCCTCACTATGTAAGTCTTGTAACTCATCAGAGTCTTCTCTGACTCTGATGGCTCCCCAGGCCCCACCTCCTCCTCCTCTGATTCCCCAGACTCAGCTGCCGGGATCACAGACTGGCACAGAATCACAACACCCTTCTCTAGGCAGTTTGCAAATCAAATAAGATCAATAAGCACTGAGGGACTTCTGGTTTTGTGCGGTAGCAACCAGTCACAAGCGTGCAGATTCTTCACATGCCCACAGTTAATTTCGCCCTGCCAGGGGACCCTAAATGGGTCTAAGTTGTCCCGGAGAGGCAACAAAGAAAGAAGGGTGCTCCAGCGATTCTGGAACAGCTGCAGCCATTCCATTTGACTTGGGGAAAGCCTTCTAACCCAACAGGAGAAAGGCTGGCCGTATTGCATCGACCAGCCCAAGCTACTAGCAACTGAAGTCCAAAAGCACTAACCAGCACAACTGTGAACAGCATGCTTGAAACTGGGTAAGGAATTCGATCTTCTCTTTTCTATTTTACATTTAATTTCCCAGAAAAGATCCCCAAGAAGCAAAATACCTCTGAAAGGGAAGGAGGGGGATTTCCACCCCACCCTTATAGTAATGGAAGCAGCAAAATAGAGATTGGAGAGAAAGGAAATGTTAAGAGAAGTGGAGAGAAAGAAAAAGAAAAAGATTTTCAACAAACATGGAAAGGCAGAGGTCCCGTACAAAGACACTTCTCCTGATTTACTTTTTATATCTACAGCAACTTGAAGCTAAACATTAAAAAAACCAAGATCATGGTATCTGGCCCTCTCAATTCCTGGCAAATAGATGGGGAAGAAATGGAGGTAGTGACAGATTTTATTTTCCTGGGCTCCAAGATCACTGCAGACAGGGACTGCAGCCAAGAAATTAAAAGACGCTTGCTTCTGGGGAGGAAAGCCATGGCAAATCTAGACAGCACACTGAAAAGCAGAGACATCACCCTGCCAACAAAAGTGCATATAGTCAAGGCTGTGGTCTTCCCAGTTGCAATGTATGGCTGTGAAAGTTGGACCATAAGAAAGGCTGAGCACCAAAGAATTGAAGCCTTTGAACTATGGTGCTGGAGAAGACTCCTGCGAGTCCCTTGGACTGCAAGGTGATCAAACTGGTTAGTCCTAGAGGAGAACAACCCTGACTGCTCTTTCAAAGGCCAGATCCTGAAGCTAAAACTCAAATACTTTGGCCACCTAATGAGAAGGAAGGACTCACTGGAGAAGAGCCTAATGCTGGGAAAGGTTGAGGGCAAGAGAAGAAGGGGACGACAGAGAATGAGGTGGCTGGATGGAGTCACTGAAGCAGTAGGCGTGAGCTTAAATGGACTCCAGAAGATGGTAGAGGACAGGAAGGCCTGGAGGAATGTTGTCCATAGGGTCGCGATGGGTCGGACATGACTACGCAGCTAACAACAACACAGCTGATCAGAAAAGAATAGATATTAGTCTGAAATAGCTTGTCAGAAAAAATGATTTGGGGAGACAGTTTTGGGGGAAGCTTATTTCACAGATTCATACAGCTTTCTTTCTTTCTTTCTTTCTTTCTTTCTTTCTTTCTTTCTTTCTTTCTTTCTTTCTTATTTATTTATTTATTTATTTATTTATTTATTTATTTATTTATTTATTTATTTGCCATCTTACCACAGGATAACTCTGGGCAGCTTACAATCATAAGCTAAAGAACAACATTGCTTTTAGGTCTTTACCTCCATCTCCCAAATTGAGGGTAGCACAGCAGCCTCTTAAGTAGAACAGCTAGATCAGCCAGAGTCAAATTGGAGGAGATGGCCTTTATAGTTTTAGACTGATACATTGAGTTATATTTGGACTCTACTCAAAGCCACTGCAGAAGTAGCAAAATGGATCCAATATTGGTGAACTTGTGTGTACCCATTGGCATATAGAGTGTTGCAGATAAAGGTAAAGGTTTCTCTATGCAGCCATGTCCAACTCTAGGGCGTGGTGCTTATCTCTGTTTCTTGGCCGAGGGAGCCAGCATTGTCCAAAGACATTTCCCACAGTCTTATGGCTATACTCCAAAGATGCATGAAACACTATTACTTTTCCACTGAAGCGGTACCTATTAATCTACTCACATTTGCATGCTTTCGAACTGCTAAGTGGGCAGGAACTGGGACAAGTAATAGCAGCTCACCCTATTGTACATGCAGCATTCCAGTCTCAAACCCAGGATGTCAGCTTTCCAGATGCTGACAAGCTCAGCATCTTTAACCCCTGAGAGTCTGCATTTTGCATCCATTTCAGTAACTGGGTGATCTTCAAACGGTAGCCCTAGATATAAGTGATGAGGACTTGTAACTGCTTTAGAGTAACTTCCACTCCCCAAAAAGCTGTATCTGTGCACTAACAAAACTGACCACAGTTTTGGTCACTGTTTCCACCTTCTGATCGAAGTGGAATTGCAAATCCAAGACGACTTGCAAATTGAAGACCTGCTGTTACAAACAGAGTACACCAAAAATAGCAGAGTATCCATAGAACCACCATATGGTTGCTGGGCAAATGTCAGCTGCAAACTGATGAATGACCTCTCTCAGTTACCTCATGTAAAGGTTCAACTGTGTGGGAGAGATTACTGAGGCCTGCAGCAGGCCTGGGTTGATTGATTGATTGATTGTTGATTGATTTTAAGCTGATATGCCACCAACTCTGTCATGATGGCTTATAGCAGGATTAAAAGATTCATGGTATAACAAACATAACAACACTAAAACAAACATCCAAAGTAAGTCTAAAATAACATCAGCATTACAACCTTAAATTATCCACGGTAAGAATTTTAAAAACTCTAAACAATTATAATCCTCTTCAATAAATTTATCACACATAACATAAAAGAAAAACCACACAATTAAGAATGAGCCAAGGAAGACAACATTAAACCACCCAGGGTCTTCTGGAACAATACAGTTTTCAATATTTTTTAATACAATAGATGTCATCTACTAGAGCAACTATTATTTTCATCCCATGCTTTCTGAACCTTAAATCAAGGGAACCAGCTGTTTCCAAGCTCTTTAGTAGCTGAAACCCCATAACCTTCTATGAAATCTTCTCCAAGAAGGGAAGGTTTGACAGTAGGCAGAAATGGTCTAACGTGGTGGGGCCCTCACTTCACCTTGGCTGCCAGGAGGGACAGTTTTCAACCCACAAGTGGCAAGATTGAGGTGTCAAGAACCCTCTTCAGGTTCTCAAAATCCACAAGACTTAAAGAATCCATGAAAAATCATAGGTTTTTGCAAATGTCACCTCCAGCTCTGAGGAAATACAAGGAAAATACAAGGAAAAAAAGATGCCAGCGATTTAATCTCTTTTTAAATTACACATATGATATAATACACAATAAAGTAATCCTGTCCTGTCCTGTCCTGTCCTGTCCTGTCTTGTCCTGTCTTGGGTGTTTGGATAATAGTTCTCATTGCACAACTATTCTACAGAAAAGGCAAATGCCAATTGCCTGTTGTTTCTCCATGAGCTCTATACACACAAAGGCATTAAAAAAGTAAAGGTAAAGGTTCCCCCGCACATGTGTGCTAGTCGTTTCCAACTCTAGGGGCCAGTGCTCATCTCTGTTTCAAAGCCGAAGAGCCAGCGCTTGTCCGAGGACGTCTCCGTGGTCATGTGGCCAGCATGACTAGATGCCAAAGGCGCACAGAACGCTGTTACCTTCCCACCGGAGTGGTCCCTATTTTTCTACTTGCATTTTTACGTGCTTTTGAACTGCTAGGTTGGCAGAAGCTGGGATGAGTAACAGGCGCTCACTCTGTTACACAGCACTCGGGATTCGACCCACCAAACTGCCGACCTTCTGATCGACAAGCTCAGCGTCCTAACCCACTGAGCCACCTCGTCCCTACAAAGGCATTAGATCTATGCAGATTCAAAGGCACACAGTGGTGCTTCAGAGTTTCCAGGGATGAACATAGGACTCCTTATTTGCAACTCCGTGAGTTTCTTTCCTTTTGTGGGATAATGCCATAGTTTATGGTGAACAGTATGTCCATGCCCATAACGTATCTATTTCCTGAAGCATTCATAAAGTATCAGAACTTCAGTCTGAAAAGCAATCAGAAGAATTAGCAGGTGGCAAGGATAGTCATCTGAAAGAACCTGAAAAAGGGCAGCCATCTTTACTGGTGATGTGTTGCAAGGGAAATATCAGAGAAGCCAGGTTGAAATAAGTTGTTAGATATGCTAATGATTGTCCAGCTTCAGAATACTCTTACAGTGGATTTAGTAACAGAGGAATCAGGAATGAAATGTTGAGAGACACTGAAAAGACATAGGTCTTTATCCAGTATGGTTGGGCTTTTACTTGTTTTGGTGCCATTGAGTCAATCTTGACTGCTAATGATTACCTCGACAAATCCATGTAGTTTTCTTGGCAGGCTTTTGGAAGTGATTCGCCTTCACCTTCTTCCTAGGACTGAGTAACTAGTCCCAAATCATGCCTAAGTGGGATTCAAACTTACAGTCTTCTAGTTTGGTGCCTTTCCCACTGCCCCAAACTGGCTGTAATCCCATAAAATATCTACGTAAAAAGGAATAATTGTATATTTTAATCCAGGGTTCCCCAACCCCTAGTCTGTGGACCAGCACCAGTCCGTGGCATGCCAGCAACTGGGGCGTGCAAATAAGTCAGACATTTCAAACACAAGGCCCGGGGGCCAGATTCGGCCCGCGAAGTGGTTTCATGTGGCCCGCGAAGCCATCCTGGAAACAGTGAGGGAACGGCCCCCACTGGCTTGGCCCTGGCCCAGAGACCCTCCTTCTGCCAGAGACCCTCAGATCTGTCCCACTCCTGCCCGGGCCCCCATAGGCACCCTTGATGCGAACGATGTAGAGCTGGCCACGCCCACCCAGTAGGCCATACGCACTCTAGCCATGCCCACCCAGTAGGCCACGCCCACCCTGGCCATACCCACCCGGCCCCCTGAGGGCAACCGCAATGCTGATGTGGCCCTCAATGAAATTGAGTTTGACACCCCTGAAATAAGTGAAGCCCCATTCACTTATGTGTGATGCAGGCAGCACACAAAACCACACCCCCTCTGGTCCGTGGAAAAACCTTTCTCCACGGAACTGGGCCCTGGTGCCCAAAAGGTTGGGGGCCTCTGTTTTAATCACTTTTCCCATTCTAAATATATTTTCTTTAAAATAAATTGACTTATTTCAGAAGCCTTCAGCTTTCTTTGACTTTTCAGTTCAATATGTATATGGAGGGTTCCTTAACTGCAAGTAATGGCAAGGCTCCGGTATCATTATCTGAATTACAGATGAAGCATTGTGGTGAAATAATATGCAAAATATTTCATTACATTTACTGATTAAATCTTATCAGAAAAATCTGCTTCCTACTCTGGATTTTCAATATAGAGTATAATTCATTAACTAACACCCCCTTCTGATGCTCAGCCAAGATAGTAACATAAGGCAAAGACGTTAATTAACATTTCTTCACTTATTTCAGTTACATCTTAATTGCCAGTTAGAACAACTTAATAAAAGCAGGTTTTGCACACAGAGAATATGTAGAATTCCTGAGGAAAATTGTATTGTTTTCTCTCTCTCTTTTTTCCATTCTGCCCAAAGTCTTCAGGACAATTAAGGCTGGCAGCTCTTTATTAAAGAAAAAAAAAACCCTAATAGCATGAAACATCAGGTGCAAGCAAACGTATAGGAAAACTCCAGGTTCTAAAGCCAATGAAAATCCATTCTGCAAAGCTCACTGAAGAAAATGTGAAGAAAAGCCATCCTGTCACAAGGCACACAAATACCAGCTTAATCCCACCCATGGAATGGTCAGAGCCTTTGAAACTTGTGGCTGAACTGGCCAGATTTTCTCCTAAGGTCAGAGAAGACCGGCATTTAAATTCTTCTGAATTTAAAACAAAAGTTCTGAATCATGGATATTTCATCTGTAATTTGGCAAATCCAAAATTGTCTTTGTGAGAACGGAATGTTTTGAAGTCAGCTGAGCTATTAGTATTAGCCAGAGGGAAAAAGAGTGATGTGGACTTATTGTTATCCACTGATCGATAGTAAGTTGCTATAGAATAACCTCTTCCTTCCAGAACTGTAATGAACATCCAGTAATCACTGCTTCACATCCATAGGTTCTTCCTTAGATAAGAACAGAACATGTGGTGAGAGCCTTCAGCTGTAAACAAAGATACTTGTCAAATCATAAGCTGAAGGTTAAGCTTTTCGAATGGGGCAGTTCTGTCAGAAAGAGTTACATCTCTCAGCAAAAGGCTTCATATGGGACTCCATGTCTTTTTCTGCCCACAAAAGCCTTCCTTAAATCTTCCAGCACTATATTTAGCTGGTGACCTGAGAATACTGGAGATACACTCCTGACCTTAGACTGTGAAGGATGTAGGCAACAATTTCAGAAAGGATGAACTCACAGGGTTAGAAGAAGCAGGCAGGTTTAATCCTAAAGTCACAAAAACTCCAAAATCGGGAGATTAAGATAATCAACAATTCCTGTAACTGAACTTGAGAAAAGTTGATTTTTCAAGGAATGAAGGGCTTTTTATCTATTTACTAACTTCAGCTACTATCACTTTCAAACATGTCATCAGCCTAATCTAAAATATCACTCATGGGTGCCTATTCTTGGTCTTATAGAATGACAGACAAAAATCTCTTGCCCTTATTTCTATGTGTAGGTTTTTGAGCCTGAATTTATGCCACCTATGCTCATTAACCTGTGTGTCAAAATTTAGGAAGAATTAGCATTCTTCGTTGTGCAGAACTGTTTATTTATTATCTCTTGAATCCACACATACACAAAAATTCTTTTTCTCCACTTATTCCATTCTTCTTCTTTGTTTATCCCATATTATTATCAGATGGGTGGTTTCTAAATTTTATATATGAATAAATATTTAACTTTTATATGAATATTTGAACCATTTTCCAGTAGAAAGTAAGGAACAAAAGTTCTTGAATTTGCCTCATATCTATCTAAATCTACGATCCCATTTTAAACAAATAAAAAATAGATCTATTGGTTGCTTGGGAGAATATTTTTTTCTCGCAAGATCCCTAATTTTGAGGGTATAGTGTCACTGGCATGTTCTGATTCAAGCCACACATTTCTTGCTTGGATTAATGAAGCCAGGTTTTTTTATCATTAATTAAGAGCTAAATGTCTGGTATATTTTTATGGAAATAAAATAGTGCATAACTGGGCAAGGTTTTGGTCAGTCTACATGTGTCTCATTGCCACAAAAACCTGTACGGGTGTACCTGCAGGAAAGTTAAGAAACTAGAAAATGTATTAGTCTTTAGTTGCCTAAGCAAATATTTCTGAGCGAAGCGAAGAATGTACTTCATGGTTTCAAATGATGATCAGCTTGGTTCAAGAGCAGATACTTCCCCTTCTGCTGCTCTGGTGTGTGTGTGTGTGTGGAGGGGGGGGGGCGTGCAATATTCTTCCAACAGCAACTGAAATAATTTAGTTCTGGAGTCAGAAAAGAAGGTTAAGAACTTCAACCATATGTATACTACCTGGGAGGAACTCTTCTGGGAAAATAGACAGAACTGCAGACAAAACTGAGCTGAGTTTTGTTTCTACTTTCTTTAGGAAACTGAGTGAGAAACCATCAGTTTTAGATGAACTTAGGGAATCCTAAGATATACTCATCTGCTCTTTTGGACATTATAGGTGTTTATCAATGGGCTTTCTATCAGGGTGTGCCCGCAGGCACAATTTCTCAATCTTACCTGCTCCTGCATCTATGTTCCAGGTCATCTCCTAGCAGCCCTTTTCTAATGCTGAGTCTTACATTCTTAGAGCCAGGCAATTTGACATTCCCAGACTCAGATCAAAGTTTTGCCAGAGGACAATTCTGCACACAAAGGGTCAACCCTTGGCATGGAAAAGCAAACGTAATACATCTGTAGGATCGGCCTTCACATTCATGTACTGTGATAAATCCAGTCTTGTTCCCAGCACTGGCTGTTGAAATTCCTTAAATTGTTAAAGATCTACTCTTAACCTCTATAAGACTTTCTCCATTCCCTCTGAGAGACACACCTGTTGGGTTGTTTAATCCTCAATAATACGTGTACTAAATAAAACTGGTTATCCAAATGACTGGCATAATCTTCCACGGTTTTCTCATAGCAGCCGCACCACAAGTAAATGCCTTGCAAAGCAAGATACAAGAGTTCTCCCTACCTGCTCAGGCTCTGATTCAGGCCACCGTAGAGCCTCTGTTGTGAAGTCTTGACAGACCGAGTGCTTCCCAGGTGAGGATTAGAGCCCCGTGTGAGTTTTCTCAATCCTTTTTCTCACCCAAGAAATTTTCCAAGTCAATGCTTTCCAGCTGTTGCAAGTCTTGCTCTTGTGCCTTTTTTGATCTTGTCCAGCTGGGATACCAAGCTTCTAATCCATGTTACATCAGACATTTATTTCTGGCTGAGAAAGGGGGTGTGTCCATCCCAGAGCAGAACTTTTGGGAACTCAAATAGCAGCAAGTGCTGAGGCCAAGTGAAGCATGGAGGGGATAACCATCTGTCCTTTTATACAACTAGTGCCACCTAGGTTTCACCTGCCCAGAGGTTCTATAGCTTTCGCAGTAAAGTGGGAGGTGCAGAAAGTATTAAGAAATCACCATGTTTCTCTCAACACTATGAAAAGCTACAGGCAAGATTTTGTCTACTCGGCTCTCTAACAAGTCCAAAATGAACACCATTCCATTCCTACCCTCAAATGCTTACATTGAATATAGTCAAACATTTTCAGATAAAAGGGTGCAGCCACAGAAGCATGTATAAATGCCACAGAATGTAGCTGGGAAGACAATGGCACAGAAAATCTGACTTGCCTATTTCCTAACAAATACAGATATTTTTTCCTTGAAATTGCCTATTTTCTTTATGTATTTTCTTTGAAATAGAGATAAGAAAGCACATATTCTTCTTTGATTAGGTGATTTATAAACAAGTAATGAGCAGGTAGGAGCAGCTCAGGAAAGCATGGATCTGCCCTATTTTTGTCTTTCCAAGCCTCGACTCCTGCCTGGATATGAATGTCTGAGAATTAATTTCGTACAGAATTTTCTAAATTAAAGATGCTTCCAGGCTAGGCTTTGTACCCCCCCTCCCCATGTGTTTGTGTGAGTGTGTGTGTGTGTGTGTGTGTGTGTGTGTGTATGAGTGTGCAATTAGCTTCCATGATTCCTGACATCTTAAGGAAGATCAAAGTGAGACCATCTTCAATTTTTATTCCTTCTATATGTTCCCACTGCTTCTGCTTCTTCTTCTTCTTTTTGGTTACCACATAAAATCTTCTTGGAAGAAAATTTATTTTGATTAGTCCAACTGGAAACTGTCCATCTGGGAAAAAAACCCCACACTTTGAAAAATGCATACAGTTTTATTCACTGCTTTGGAACAGATTGCCAGCATATGTTTTTACACCCTTCTCTTTGGAGATAATAACTATGAGATTGCACCAAACACATTTGATTATTATTTTGTGCCAAAAGTGAATGTGGGAAAGAAAAGCCTTCAGCTGTTGTGAAGGAAGAAGAGGCTTGCATAAGGATTAGAGATAAACGGAGAGCGCGTCTTTGGGCTACATTCTCTGCTAGTCTCATCACATGTTTGAACCCAGCAGATCTGTTCTCCATTCTCTTCATAAGATTGATGTGGCTTCCGATCCTTAATCAGAAGCATTTGTACTATGCACTGTCAAAGTTGGTGCAGAATTACACAGTGAAAGCATTTAGCTATTTATTATCTGAGTGAAATTCTGTAGGCCAGGGTTTCTCAACCTTAGCAATGTTGAGATGCATGGACTTCAACTCCCAGAATCCCTCAGAGAGCTTGAAATTCCACACAACTCAAAATTACTAAAGTTGATAAACTCTGCTGTATGATTAATGTAATCATGGCTTATTGGTTTCAATTGCTGGAATTCCACAGTTCATTATAAAGTGAGTGTACAGACTAGTTTTGTAGAACTCAGTGCTTTCAAATGCCATTTGTCAATTGTGGGTCAATGTGTTATGTAAATACCACAACAGTGGTATAAATTTTACCACAATAGTGATATAAATTTTAAATCACATTTTTTCCAAGCTATTTTAAAACATCTATTAGGAATTGTTTTCAAATCCAGGTTAATTCCAGAGAAAGAAGAAAGAAAAAATACATGAAAACCAGCTAGATTCCATTTGGGAGTGGGGTGGACCAGGGGTAGGGTCACTTTTCAAATTCCTGTGATAGTTCTATAGTAAAAAAATACATTAAAAATATCCAATTTTTTCTGGGGATTAGACTGAATGTTTTTCCAACACCTCTTATTTCTGCCAAATAGTGAAAAGGAAATACAGAATATGCAAAGTATTTCAGACTGATTGATTGACAGCTCAAGCTCATTCCAAAGCCAATCCTATCTCTCCTGTTTTTTCTAGGTCTTGTTCTATAATGGATGCATTTTGGCATGCAGATTGATTTTGTTACTGCTGCTATTTGCATTATATATTGCTTTCAGGAAGAGGTTTGGGGGGCAGATTATAATTACCCACCACAAATACCAATTTAAAAAATGCAAACAAACAGCAACAGGAAAAAAACCATCAGCAGAAACAATAGAACATCTCTGTTTCTTAGCCGAGGGAGCCAGCATTATCTGAAAACTTTTCCGTGGTCGTGTGGCCAGCATGACTATGTGCCAAGGTGCACGGAACACTGTTGTTACCTTCCCACTGAAGTGGTACCTATTTATCTACTTGCATTTACATGCTTTAGAACTGCTAGGTTGGCAGGAGCTGGGCCAAGGATGGGAGCTCACCCTGTCGCATGGTACTTGAGTCTCAAACTGCTAACCTTCCAATTGATAAGCCCTCTCGTCCAAAAAAGCAGCCCAAATGCCTGGTCAGTGGTAGGATGAAGGGTTTGCAGGGAACAGTGGGAGAGCTCTTTCTCTCACCACCTGGGCAGCCTGTTAGTTAGCCATGAGTTGAAGCAGAAGGGAGTAATCAACAAGAGCTGAGAGCAAGCGGTGACACTGGCAAGAAGCCAATAGCACCCAGAAGTAGCCCATTGAGATCTCAAAAAGGATATAGGAGTAGGAGACATGGCACTTGTCTTGCCGTACAAACAGGAGAAAATATGGCCACAAGATAATCTCCTGGATAGCAGAAACAGTAGAAAACCTGTCACACATTAATTTGGGATGGGCTCAGGGACAAAATGCTAGAAGAATCTAGCTTTCATTTCTTGTAATTGCCACATGGTAAATAAATAAAATTAATTCTAATATCAGGGGTTGTTTTTTTTAGATAGGTGTATTGTTCTTTTAAGGGACGCGGTGGCTCAGTGGGTTAGGACACTGAGCTTGTCGATCAGAAGATTGGCAGTTTGGCGGGTCGAATCCCGAGTGCTGCGTAACAGAGTGAGCACCTGTTACTCGTCCCAGCTTCTGCCAACCTAGCAGTTCGAAAGCATGTAAAAATTCAAGTAGAAAAATAGGGACCACTACGGTGGGAAGGTAACAGCGTTCCGTGCACCTTTGGCGTCTAGTCATGCCGGCCACATGACCACAGAGACGTCCTCGGACAAGCACTGGCTCTTTCGCTTTGTAACGGACATGAGCACTGGCCCCTAGAGTCGGAAACGATTAGCACGCATGTGCGGGGAAACCTTTACCTTTACCTTTATTGTTCTTTTAAAAAATCTGCTAAAGATGGATTTTAAAACTGTATTTCAAAAGAGCTCTACGTTTGTGTCTAAAAAGAGCTCATGTAATGCTACTTTCAGTTTTCTGAAGCTTCAGCTAAAAATTACATGGGCAGATGGGTGGAAGTTTGAAACAATCAAGTTTTTATGTTGAGCTCTACTTTACCTTAGTAAAAGCACATAATAGCTAATGCTGATTATTATTTTTATTTCATTACAGGGAATGATGATATTATAGGAAGTATGCAGAGGCAAAAAAGAAACAACCACGTTTCCATTTTAGTGTTGTTTTAGTAGTGCAAGAAAATAGCAAGTGTAATATAAATAGAGAAATATTATCCTGTTTTATATATTATTTAGCTTAGTTTCTCATGATGAGTGGTGACTGCACTGTCTTCTCCTGTGCTAAAATAATTATTGCCCAGTTAGTTTTTAAACAAACTGAAGAGGGTTTTTGTGATCTTGTTTGTTCTGTTGAAGGAAGGCAACATCTTAGAAAAGTTTTGATACATTTAGTTTGGCAACAAAAGTAATAAAAAATGGAGGTCCTCTTGTCACTGGTAGGTCCGCAAGAGAAGATGTTTAATTAGTGTGTTTTTTCTCATTTGTATTTCCTTTCCCATAATTAGGACTCTTTCCTCTTTCCATTCCTGTTACTCCTTGCAAATATGCAGCTATGGGTTATGTATTGCCTAGGGTAGATGCCTCATTACTCAAACCAGTACAAAGAAAATTATTTCTCAAAAGAGAAAGTACACATATAGACAATGCATACACACATTTAAAATTGTGATAATTTAAATAGAAGCTCAACACAACTTACCCTAGGGGGGAAAAACCAGGCCAAGATGATCGGTATGTGTGCTCTGTTGTTGTTTAAAGGCTAATTGCAGTTGATGGATGATTTCAAAGGTTCTGTTCTTTCCCCTGGTCTAGGCAATTCTTCAAAACCTTCTTGATCTTGGAATGGACAGCCTTTCAAGTGAGATTCTTTTTCCAATAATGAGTGTCCTTTTCAAAGACAGGGTTGTCCTCTGTAAGGTTGAATCCAGGGAATCACAGTGATATCTATTGACATCTTATACATTCTATTCATCTATAGTAGACAAAAGATGAATAGCCAGTCCTAAAAGATGACTATTAGACCCCATAGCTACAGATCCTGACTAAAGTACCAGTTCTGGCATTGTTTGCCTACCCCACCTTTTAAGGTGTGTGTGTGTGTGTGTGTGTGTGTGTGTACAAAGTTATGCAAGAATGCAAGTAAACCTCATAGTAGAAATATCCAGATAGAGTAGAGTAGAGTAGAGTAGCATATAATAGAATAACAGAGTTGGAAGGAACCTTATAGGTCATCTAGTCCAATCCCCTGCCCAAGCAGGAGTCCCTACACCATTTCTGACAGATGTCAGTCCAGTCTCTTCTTGGAAGCCTCCAGTGATGAAGCACCAACATCTGAAGGCAGTCTGTTCCATTGGTTGATTGTTCTCACTGTCAGAAAATTTCTCCTTACTTCTAGGTTGAATCTTACCTTGATCAGTTTCCATCTGTTATTCCTTGTCTGGCCTTTGGGTGCTTTGGAAAAAGGTTGACCCCCTCCTCTCTGTGACAGCCCCTCAAATATTGGAACACTGCTATCATGTCTCCCCTGGTCCTTCTCTTTACTAGACTAGGCATGCCCAGTTCCTTAAACTGTTTTTCATATGTTTTAGCCTCCAGTCCCCTAATCATTTTGTTGCTCTTATCTGCACTTTTTTAGAGTCTCAACATCTTTTTTATAGTGTGGAGACCAAAACTGGTTGCAGTATTTTAGGTGTGGTCTTACTAGGGCTTTAAGAGTGGTATTAGTACCTCATGTAATCTTGATTGAATCCCGTTGTTAATGCAACTTAGAATTGCATTGGCTTTTTTGGCTGCCTCTGCGCACTGTTGGCTCATATTTAATTGATTGTCCACTAAGACTCCAATATCCCTCTCACAGTTACTGTTATTAAGCCAGGTTTCACCCAATCTATATGTGTACTTTTGGCTTTTCTTGCCTAAGTGTAAGACTTTACTTTTCTCTACATTGAATTTCATTTTGTTAGATAGGGCCCAAAGTTCAAGTCTATCAAGATCCATCTGGATCTTGAGCCTATCATCTAGGGTGTTGGCTATTCGTGCCAGCTTAGTGTCATCAGCAAATTTGATAAGTTGCCTTTCTATTCCCTCATCTAGATTGTTTATGAAGATATTGAAGACTACTGGGCCTAGGACAGAACCTTGTGTGCCCCACTGCTTACTTCCTTCCATGTAGACATAGTACCATTAAGGCTTATTTTGTTGAGTGCAGTTTGTCAGCCAGTTAAGAATGTATTTGATGGTGATGCTGTCTATCCCACCTTTTTATGCTTTCCAAGAAGTAGGTTGTGGTCTACTTTGTTAAATGCCTTGTTCAAGTCTAAGTATACTATGTCCACAGCATTCCCCTGGTCTACTAATTTTGGTTACTTGATCAAAGAATGAAATAAGATTGGTTTGGCATGATCTATTTTTAACAAACCCGTGCTGACTTCTAGTTATAACTTTCTTTGTTTCTAGTTGTTCGCAGATCTGTTTTTTAATCTTTTCCAGTATCTTTCCAGGTATTGATGTTAGGCTGATTGGTCTGTAGTTTCTTGGATCTGTTTTATTCCTTTTTTGAGGATGGGAACCACATCAGCTCTTTTCCAATCTTCTGGTAGTTCCCCAGTGCTCCAGGATTTTTGAAAGACATGGTACAGTGGTTCTGAGATGACATGTGCCAGCTGTTTCAGAATTCTGGGATGTAATCCATCAGGTCCCAGTGATTTATGTTTATCAAGATCAGACAGGTGTTCTTTTACCATTTTCTTTGTTTATTTTAACTTTTATTTCTAGTCTGTCTTTTTCAGTGATGTTTTTGGTGGGTTCGGCTATAATTTCTTTTTGTGTGAAAAATCAGTGTTTTGATAATGAAAGTTCAATCTTTTTATCTGATTTTAAGTGGGCTAGAAAATACATACAGCACAACCACAATGCAATGCAATATTTCACTTGCAGACTAAAATATTGGGGAATATTCAGAGTATTCTTATGTATTTCATGTCCAAACTCAATTACCACCTCCATTGGAGGACCAGAAGTAAAGTTATTCATTCATTTAGAACTGCTAACCTTTTGTGCTCATTCTTTTTCACTGGAGTTTCAGAGACTAGGATAAAACCTACTAATTGGCATTTTCAACCCATTTTGATTGATCTGAACTTAAACAATTCTCCCACACGGAATTCTGTTGATGAATTGTACCTGCCAATTCATGTCTCAGATAATAAAACTATTTGACAAATATTAAGCTTGGTAGATGCTACCCTCCATCCCCTTTCATCTGTCCCAGTGTATTTTCCTTGTATACAATTGTTGCATTGTGGTACTATATGAATAAATGTTGTGTAGTGTTCACTGTATTTATACCACTATCAAATGCCATTCCCTCAGTGTTGAAACTGTGGGTGAAATTGGAGGTGTTTGAAAGATCACTTGTGTTTATGATGTTTGCATGAGCCAAATGCCTAGTGGGAAGCCATATAAACCTGTTCAGCTATTAAAATTAAATGTTTGTTGGTGATTCATTGCTCAGCTGTGTATGTGCATTGAAAATTAAGCAGCTCTGAACAGAATATCTCATTATTTTCCCCTCTGGTCAGGGATGTCAAGGGAGTAAAAAAAAAGTTAAGATGGTGGCTACAGTTGTGCAATCAAAGCATGGTCCTCTTTTTTAAAATCTGCATCACCTCTGCCTGTGGTCAAAAAAGATGAATTGCAGGATAATCACAAATGTCCTGCTTTCTTTCTCCTATTATGTCAAGTGAGGTTGACAGAAAATCTTTGAGAAATTGGCTGTATGAATTCAGGGATGCTGCCTCTAGACTAATTGTGCCACTGCTGGATTGGAGCACACATAAAAAAACAATAATAGAAAAAATATATTAATGGAGAAAAAGGTTGCAGATTGTTTTACGGTCATATGAGCAAATAATAGGACACTCAGGCCCCTTCCCAGGCTTATGTGGCTCCTAGAATGGAAGATGTTCCATCAAGAGTTTACTTCTTCTTACAGATGAAGGCTATCGGCACGTCCTAAAGCCCATTTCTTGAATATCTTTGATTACAAAGTTTGTTGTAATTATACTTTCCTTAACAGCCAAAGGCAATGATATAAACACATGATAAAAAAGCAGTGTGGCTGTCAGCTCTTCAAGGTAATCCAGGTCATGAAATAGGTTCTACAGTGATTACTGGAATTTTATAGCAGTAGCAATAGCACTTAGATTTGTATACCATTCCATAATGCTTTACAGCACTCTCTAAGAGGTTTACATATTGGCCCCAACAATCTGGGCCCTCATTTTAATGACCTGGGAAGGATGGAAGGCTGTGTCAACCTTGAGTCCTCAGGATCAAACTCCTGGCTGGGGGCAGAGTTAGTCTAAAATACTGCATTCTAACCCCTGTGCCATCATGGCTCCTTTATTTTGTTGTTGCAGGCTTTATTTACAGAATTTGGAAAGCCTGACAGAGATTTCCCCTCCTTCCCCATTTAAACCAAGGAGAATCCAGCTGAGGCAATTCTGAGTTTCTTTCTCACGCCTTCTCTCTTTCCAGAACTAAGCTGGTGTTTACGTAAGAATACCTGTAGAATACCTTCTTTAAAGCCATCTCCCTACACTTCTACATTGTGCTGTATACGCTCTACAGAGATTATCACTAGCCACTGGATGGCATTGGAGTACAACACTGGACTAGATGCATCTTCTGTCTGATCCATCGGGACTCTTCTTCTATTCTTATGTGTACCATTATGATTTTACTGAGGGTTGGAAGATGGAAAGACACAAAGAAAACTCCTTAGTGAATAATTTTGATTCACTGCATTGAAAGGTCTCTAAACTGGACTTTATGTTTCAAACATAAACCAGTAAAGGGATGTACAGGGTTATTTCCCCCCCCCAGAAAAACACATGTGATTGTTACAATAACACAAGTTGCACCTGATTTTTATTCCGTTTTTTTTTCTGGTGACAGAAGAATTTGCTTTGGTACCAACTTTGGGATGGAAATGTAATTTATTCAAATAAACGAATTTAAGCATGAACATAAAGCTTGCTTGTGTGGAATCTTCTTGTCATGTATGGACAAAGTTCCTGTAATGGGTTCCTGTAACTGCTTTGATTTCTTCCTTTCTTGCTTTTCTTGCCTTCAAATCGATTTTGACTCCTGGCAATTGCCTAGAGAAGTCCATGCTATTTTCTTGACAGGATGTTTCAGAAGTGGTTTGCCACTGCCTCCTTCCTAGGAATGAGAGACAGTAACTAGACACCCAACTGTGCCTAAGGCAGGACTAAAGCTCCTGGTCTCTCAGTTTCTAACCTGGTGTCTTACCACTACATTAGATTGGCTGTCTTATTTAGGACGGAGTGTTTGGCCTGCAAATCCCCAGATCATGCCTAGACGGCAGCAAAGCAACATAGAGACTTCTAATTCATCCTGATTTTTGCAGTCTGTAATATGTATTACTATCTCATTACTATTCCTGGCTTCCAGATGTTTAGCTGAATGACTGCCATTTAAAAAGTTTCATTCTTGCCTTTCCTCCATGGTTTCTATGAGTATGTGGACAAACCCACAAAGACCCCCCAAGTGGACATAACAAAAGGTGGGTGTATTTCAGCATAACAAAGTGTTTAATTCCATAATAATGTATGATTGACAACCAGGCTATATGGGCTATTGTCTGATTTATTTTGGAGCTTTTATATAGCTGTATGGCATGGTGAGGATGCAAACAGTATCAGGTGAAGGGATACAGCAAGCCGTACATTTTCTCAGTGATACATTCAGAAATAAGATGACTCACAAGTCAAAAAAGCTGTAAATTGCCCCCAAGGCTCCTACATGCATTATTGTCAATATTTGTAGTACAATTTCACATTGTCTCCTTGCACTTAGTCCTTTGGTTTTCAAAGGGTCTTACTCCCAGCAAAGTATATTCAAGTATATACATACCACAATTAGGACTGGCAACTTGGCCGTTAGGCTAAGTGGACAGTAAGTGGAACTATGCTTACAGTCTTACTTTCATTTTATTTCACTTTACAGATCTGCAAAGGTCATCAATGCAAGGACTAATCATAAAGTTACTTTTTCATCACTGTCATACTTGCGAACGGTGGCTAAACAAGACAGTTGCTAACTGAGGACTACCTATGCAGAATTACAGCCTTAGTTAACTTACATTTTCCCAACTGCTCATTTCTTCTGTGATTCTGAGGAATTTAGCAGATCAACGTGTTAGTGTAAGGATAAAAATTCGCCCATCCTTTGGTGCATTGTTTTGTGGAATATAACCCCGGAAAAACTGTGGCATGAACTGAAACTGCACCTTTGCTGTATAGACAGATCTAAATCAAGAAACAATATTGTTCATGAAAACACAGCAGTAAATCCTGCCCTAGGGAATTTCTAACAGCAGAAAATGAGTTCAGGTAGGTGCAAGTAGGTATGGCCTTTCCTTTAGTCACAGGGCAATAGTGGATGAATATTGCAGAATGGAATCTTATATACCTATATGGGGGGGGGCTTCTCAGATAATATGCAAATAGGATTGCACTATAAGTTAGCAGGGAAGGGAACATACAAATATTCAATGTGCCCTTAACTTGCTTTGTAACGTATATGTGGAATATATTTCTGTGAAATAAGGCACGTCTGATAAATGAGCTGGTCCCATAATAGAAAATAACCAAAGGGGTAAAGGTATCATAATATACTATCAAACTGCATCCATTAACTTAACAATTTGGAAGTAGTTATGGATATGCATTCTGTTGCAGATTCGTCGAGCAGAAGTCTCAGTTGCTATTTACACACAGAATCTGAAGACACAGAGAAAATTTTTACACTGTCACTATTTAGAAGCCTCGTGGCTGCCTTTTTACCAATCCCTCACTTAAGGAAAAATGGGGCTTTAATCCTGGGATAAAATAGGAAGATAGAATTCTTGAGGCTAGTTTCATGCTTTTCGTTTCCTGGACCAAGCTTGGCTTTTTCCTTCCATAAGCTGTGCACAGCCGCAGCAATTTCATAGGTCAGGGAGAAAAACTGCCTGTATAGGTTCTTGATATCTCTTTTGAACACCTTGTCTTACTCTTACTCTCACACTTGACATGCAGCATTTCCTTCGTCTTAACTAACCAAGATCTTCCCAAATGACTGAGACAGAGCCTTCTCTCTGCCACAAGAGGTATGAAAACAAAGCTCAACTGTTTTGCTTTTATGCTTTGTATTCTCAGTGGCAGATTTATTTTCCTTTTGCTCTTAGGACAAAACTTTGCAATTGGCACCCTAGAGGGTGCCATTGGCCTTTTTTCTTGTCATCTTCCCTTCCCCCCACTCCTCTCTCTCCCTCCCCCCTTTCTGTTTCTCTAAAAGAACATGTTGGCCGATCTCCTAATGCTATCTGAGAATGACACCTTGATGTTCCGCGTGCTCCCTGCCTTCTGCATGAAATAGATCACTTTGGCTCGACCATCATGGCAGTGTCCTGGTGGCAGGGTTCAGTGTGCAGTTCTCTCCTCTCCCTTGCCATTTCTCAGGAGAAAGTGCAGCAGCAGCAAAGTAAAAGAAACAAGCAGTGACTATTTTGTAGCGCGGAGTGCTTTTGGATCTTTCTTTGAATTCTTCTACTCTACTTAGTCAAGGGTCTTGACTAAACAGCACAATGGGTCTTTCCAGCAACAGGAGAACCTGTATTTTGCTCTGTGACCAATGCATCTGTTCTCTTGCCAACAGTAATCTAAAAGATGGTTAGGAGGAAGTCTAGATGGGAGTTGGCTGGCTGCTTCTACCATGGTTTGAGAAGAGAAAGGGCACTAGGACTGAATGGCTTATATTTTTTTAATTTTAATTTTAATTCCATTTATTCTCCGAAGACTCAGGGCGGCTTACAAGCTTAGCAGTAGCCTTCATTCTATGTATATGCCTGCTTATTAGGGCTTTCACACACACACCCCAAGCGGCATTATTACAAAGTCAGCTTAATTGCCCCCAACAATCTGGGTCCTCAATTTACCTACCTCGGAAGGATGGAAGGCTGAGTCAACCTTGAGCCTGGTGGGATGCGAACCTGCACTAATTGCAGGCAGCTGGTGTTACTTAAGGAGGCATTAGCCCACTGCTCCACAAGGCTCTTATATAAGTCTTCCATGCAAAAATGTCCCCTTGATATGTGCACATAGGAACCACAGCCTGGCCAAACCCACGATTATTTACAAAAACCTTCCTCAACCATGTCCCTTTTAACATGAGATGGCTGGGAATTGAAAGAGTTGAGGTCCAGCACGTCAGAAGCCAATATGCTGGGAAAGAACCTCTAGAACTTCAGACTGGTCTCTTTTACAGCCTGACCTGGAGATGCCAGGACTGAATTTACTGTAAGCCAAGCATTTCTACTCTATCAATAATTCCTTCTCTTACATATTCATATTCCTTATTTCTGAAAATGTCTAGCACAGCAATCCCATTTTTTTTCCTGCTTCTTTTACTCTGTATATGATATAAACTTGAGGGCCTTGAGTTTCAGAACACTTGAACAGCATGGCTAGGCCAGCTCAGGCCCAGTGCCTCACTTCTCCTCATCCCTAAAAGGAATACATCAAAATCTTCCTGTGGAGACGTTATACTGCTGAAGCAGATGTAATATAAGGGCTATTTGGTAAGCTTGACTAAGTTTATGCTGGTATGTTTCCAAGGTACCCACAGCCTGGAGCCTCCTCCATCTGATCTCCTACATAAGCTATGTATGATCAGAAGAAAACAAAGATGGGGGTGGCCCCGATTATTCATTTCTGGCTCAGTTTAAATTAATACCAAATAAATGTTCTCATCTTTAAAGGTTACAGGATAAAAATAGAGGGCAACTGCTGAATCAAGGGCAAGCAGGGAAACACCTGATACGACCTAATCCACGCCAAGATCCTCTGATGTATTAGCTAGATGACACCGTATCACTCAGCAGAGAAGCAAGAGAAAAATGGGCAAGACACAGAGGGCCAGAACTGAGAGGGGAGGGGGAACCTTTTGCACACAGGACTCACTTTACTCTCATTGCCTGGACTCCAGACCACAGAACACATTGCCTGGAATTCTTGAAGTTAACTCCATCTGAGACTATGGACACAAATACTGCAGACCTATTCTATTCCTATGACTGGAGAGGGCAGGATAAGCATGGGACAATCAGGCGGTAAAATCTATCTGAATTATTCTCTTCTCTGTCTTTTCTATTGGCTTGTCCAAATTACTTTGCTCAATGGGAAGAGATCTATTTCCCCAGTCACCCTGCTCCAGTCAGCTACTTCCATCCACACAAGGATGGATGCTTCTACTCTGCAGGATTATGGCAAGGTGCAGCACTGAATAAATTATTGTGCACTCAAACTGGGCTTGCACATCACACAACCACAGACACTGCTTTGTGGCTTAAAGTAATGAAGAAATCCAGTTATAGAGATCAATTGTAACTCTGAAACAGAAACGTGCATGTATATGCATGTCTTACACTTCAAGAAGTCCTTCATTCTGGATGCCGAACAATAAAGGCAATGATGATATGAGGTGTGTTTTTCTTTGCTGCTCAGCAGAGGTAGATCAGAAGTTTCCTAGGGTCATACAGAGGGTGTAAATAGATAAGTGTTACTACCAGACACAGTACTATGCCTTGTAGATGTTGCTACGAGGCACAGTAGTGGGGGATAAGGCAAAGAGGAAACTTGGAAGGGAATTTAGCCTATAGGGTTTGTCTGCTATTTACTCTGATAGGCAGACCTCCTTGGTAGATTGCAAGGATAGGGGCCTGAGCTAGTTGATCCATATAGAATCATCCACTTGACTGGCTTATATATCTTGGTACCTTGGTATGTTTTAGATAATGACTCCTCACTTTTCCTTTCCTAGTGTGGAATGTTATTCTGAATGCAAATCTGTCTCACCTGGTTAGGGATACAACTTCAGCCTTTTTGCCCTGACCTGTATAGGGTCTCAGATAGATACAGGTGAAAATCCAAGTGACCCATGAAGTTGCTGATAGGTGGCTGTGTTAGGGAACAGCTCTGTTGAGCTTCCCTACTCTTGGATATAACCAACTTTGCTGGGATATTGCTCCTGACCCTTGTAGAGGTGGAGCTCTCTTCTCCATCTGCTGTTTTCCAGCCCTTATGCAAGAAGCACCTGGAGGCAGCTTCCTCCAGGTGCTGAAGGAAGAGTTGCCAGAAGGGGCATTATTTTGGGCTTACTAACCAAGAAATGTTTGAATCTCCTGCCCAGAGGGACATCTTGGATAGCATTGCCTCCCAGATATCTGGTAAACTACAAAGCAATGGAAGAGATTGGAAGACCTCTCTCCTAGTGACTGGCAGTACCAGAAGCATTGCTCACTGGGCACTGAGTCCCTGAAATCATGGCAACAGTTCTGAGGTCATTTGGGTACATTCTGGGAACAGGCCTCCATTGCTGCATGTTAACTGGAAACCCATGTGCATCCTTACTGTCACAATCCCAGACTGGCTGGCTTTGGTGGCATTTCCAGAAAGCTTGGAAGTGCTTCCATTTCATATTCCTATGTGGTGTCTTGTAATGAGTACTTGGACTGTAGCTTGAATAGGTCTTTCATCCTCTTGTGATTCAGCTCCAATAGTCAAGAGAACAAAAACATTCTTCTTTCACTTCATTTGGTTTACTATATATAAAGTCAAGCTTTGTATTTGGAGGAAAAGTATGCTATGCAGATGAAGCATCAACAATAACTTGTTGATTTCTTCTGCTTCCCTCAGGATGGTGCAATGGAGGCCAACTGATAATTAGCTCTCTCAAAGTAGAGCTAAAACAATGGCAGTTGCTTCATGGAAGTGAAATGGGGGCTTAAGGTTGGTTTTTCTCTCCTACTGTAACCCTCATTGAAACTACACCAGGTTCTGTCGTGAGCTCTGTGTCCTCCTGTGGGATATTTCTCAAAGGGACAGAAAGCAATCAGATGCTTCTTAATCTCCCCACAAGCAAGGCAGTCATTGTGTCTCCAGTCCAACTGAGAAAGGAGAAAGCAAAATCTGGGAAAGTCAAGCATGTTCCCCAAGAGAGAGAGGGAGGAGGAAGATCCTGTGGAAATGGATGTCCTGCAGGAATAGAAGCTGAAACACACTTATTCTTTGTGTGAGAAATGTTTCTCATAAATAGGCTATTTTCTTCTTCAAAGTCCCCAGGAAGTGGCAAGCTTGGAGAGAAGGTGTTAGGCATCTTTGCAGATGAACTTCCTCCGCCTAAGACGTAATTAGGTTGGCAGGATTATGCATGTATGGACCTGCATAATTTTTTTGGCAACAGTTTTCACAACTGTTTTTTCGATTCACACCTCTTGGCCCATGTTTAAGAGGTACAGGATGCTTCCGATGGGAGGCTACCCCTTTTCAGCCTCAGACTGCCATTCCAGCCTCGTGGACAAATATTGAAGCTGCGGATGCTAGGTGACTTGACCCCAGAGCAATCAGAGTCCACGGATGCCTCTGAATTGGTGGGGGACATGGAAGTGGAGCGCTTCACCGGGGAACATGTTGTCATCTTGGGAGACATCAGGGGGCTTTGGAAAGTGGGAGAACAAGCACCCAGGTTTTTTGGGCTGGTATATGATATCCCACTGGTGTTTGCTGGCAATGTGAAGACCTTGTGGCTATCCACGAATGTGGTTTTTTGAAGTGGCTCTGGATTCTTGTGTGATTCAGAATGAGTGCCCATTATACTTGAGCCATTATGGTTTGTTGATGCAATGAACTGGGAAGCTCCAGTTCTAGCAGGCAGCATGAAGCATTTGTTTCCATTCATCCTCCCTGCTTTTGGTGATTGTAGTGGGCTGGGAGATTTGATGCCTAGCAACCTGGGGCTGTTGTTTGATGATGCACTAGCCTGGGGTTGGGCAGCTGAGACGGGGAGGGAGGCACGTCTGTAGCCATCCATTCCTGTTGGCTTGGGTGATTGAAGTGGGCTTGGAGAAAGAGTACCCCTGTTCATAGGACTTCCACCAGTGGATGACACATTGGGGCAAGGGACAGGGGGGGTGAAGGGCCTGAAGTTTTCTACTCCAGTGAGTTTGGGAGAAGAGCTCTTTCTCCGGGCAGCATTAATGATATTTCTTGCCAACAGCACCTGCATCTGTCGGCTGGACTTCGGGTCAATCTCCTGTCGAAATGGGGACAGAGACCTTTCACTCCAGGATGGAGACATGGGAGGAGGTGGAGTCATAACATGGGCTGCTCGAAAGACTTCAACAAGTCCATCCTCAGATTCTGGAGTTTGGGCTGGGCTCATCCAGCCCTCTATGCTGCTGGACTGTCGCCTTATCAGCTGTGGGGTCCATGTCGGGGAGGCAGGCAGGGATGCTTTTCTTTCCTGCAACAGGAAGAGGAATAAATTTTTAGCATTCTGTTCCTCTAGACCCTTCAGATTGTGCTTACCTGCAGAAGGCAATGTCTGGCTGGGTACCGTAAGAGGAATCAAGGTGCAGAGAACAGCTTGCTCCCTACATTTCCTTTCTGGCTATATCCATTCTTCCTCAGATGACTTATACTTCCCTTACTCCATGAGTTCAGTAGGAAAATATCCTGGTACTACTCTAAGGGCGCTTTTTATCTGGGAATTGTATAATTGGAAAAGATTTGAAAAGACAACACGGAGAGAAGGACTTCCAACTTCCTGCCGGCTTCCCCATTGACTTTGCTTGTGGGAAGCTGGCAGGGAAGGTTGTGAATAGTGATTTTCTGACAGCAGGATTGTGCAAAGGCCATGCGTACAACATCGGGTAGTAGCTACCACTTGTTCAGGGCTGTCATAAGTTCAGACATGATTTAATGTGACCACTTGTATTTTATTTTATTTATTATTTTTTTATCCTGCCCCATCTGCCCTGTAAGGTGACTCTGGGTGGTAGTGCTTTGGAGGGGAGTCTGGGGATGCAGGATAGGGATCACAGCAATGGGGACAGCTAATGTCATGCTGATGCAGTTTTCTGCCAATGGATGATGTTCAACGTAGGAGCCCTTCCTCTCTTTCTACATGTTTCCTCTCACTTGTCCTTTCTCCCTTATATTTGTACACCTTTCACACGCATCTAGAGGGTCTGCAGGCAGGAAAATCTCTTAACTTTGATAAGAGGCACTCATGGAAAATAAAGCCTCTTCACTGGAATCCAGCTAAAAAGAGGCCCATTAAGATTTATGGAAGTGTTAGAAAGCCTAATGGGTAGGGACAATGGTGGCAATAGGACATAGGAATTGTTGTGGCAAGATTTTTCTGGAAGAAAGACCACCTTAGCCCTTCCTCAAGAACTGCCACTTACTCTCCTCCCCTCTGGGAAACAATGTCTCTACTGGAACAAGATTTTAAGAGTTTCTATGGGCACCAGCACAAAGCCACAAAAAAGTTCATCGCCGTTCCAAACTGATCCCTTATCCAGTTAAAATGTACAGTTTCCTGATAGAATTTGTAAGAGGTGTTTGGTGAACAGGCAAAGCTGCATCCTGAATTCAAATCTGGGATTCCTTGCATAAAATTAAATAGAAAACCCTTGCCACTCAATTTATTGATATGGGAACTAACAGAAGGCAGGGATGGTGTTCATTTACTGAAGGAGCTAGGAGTCCCCCGGTGTTGTTGGGCTTGTAGGAACATCTGAGATGTTGAAAAAATATTATAGGCAGATTTGCTAAGGGCTGCTTTGTTGGCATTGTCAGTCACAATGTGGTTGTCCTGGGGGACATATATTTCAAAAGTTTGGGTTTATCAGCAATCCACTTGTCACCAGCTGTACTATCTCTTCTGCAAGGATGCTCCCTTTTTCTCCATGTATTTTTGCTCTTTTCTCGGGATGAATGGGCACAGTTCCAAAGACAGATCTGAGCTGAAATTATCACAGTTTTATTTTCTACGACGCCTCGTGAGATCAAGGTGGGGGATCAAACTGCATTGAAGCATGTTGTCCCTCCACTTTTTTTTTTTAAAAAAAAAAACCAATGCAGAAAATCAGCAGGGGCAGCTCCTGGTGGATAGTAAGGGAGATACCTATAGGATCACTGGTGCTCTCAGATATTGTTCTTTAGGGCATACAGTAGATCTACTTCTGGAATTTAATCTGCCAATCCCTGTAAAGAGTTTCAGGGTTTTTCTGGGGGTTTTCTGCTTTCATGTCAGACTTGTCTGCTGGCCACTGCCTGGACAAGTCCCTACAATATTCTTGGCAATGTTTTTCAGAAGGGCTTTGCTATTGCCTTTGAGTGAGAAAGACTAGCCCAAGGTCACCCAGCTGGCATTGTGCCTAAACCAAAACTAGAATTCACAATCCCCCAGTTTCTAGTCCAGTGTCTTGAAGTGCTACACCAAATTGATTCCATTCTGCAAGAACAGAGCTAAATCGCTAAGTAGCAACATGTAACATGGCTATGAAAACAAGAGGGCCCGTGCAAAAAAACTGAACATAGAAAGCAGGTGGAAGCAAGGAAACGAAGCAGAAGAACCTCTGCAAAACACAGAATGAATAGATAAATCCAGGAGCTTCCACTCATTGCTTGAAATTTCTGAGAAAAGTGAGATTCCTCTATCGACAAAACAAGGTGCTAAGTGGGATAGCAGGATGTAAAAGGGGAAAGGAATCTCAAAACCTGACGTTGAAAACATGCCTCACTCACTCCTATGCTGTGGTTTTCTAGCATTATTTCCTTCCTTTACAGTACCTTTCAACTCACGTTTTAGGACACGTAAGGGAAAAAAAACATGCCAACACAGGAATATATCCTGATGGCTTTCCTGACTTACATGTTTCATTGATTTCCTGCCTTTCTCCCAAATGTGTATCTCATTGCTGAAATAGGCTTGATAATAAAGACCTTAATGCATGTATTAAAGGGAGGGCTTAGCATAACAGCATTTTAGAGAAAGGAGGGGAAGCTGTCAGAAACAGCAGTAATTGAGATCCATTGGTGCATCCAAGCACAGGGGTCTGCAGCTCTCATAAAGAAGAAGAAAAATGTGCAGTACAGCACAACACGAATCCCACTGCTCTGTAGTTGCAATCCAGTTTCTGGCAAAATGACTAGAAGTCTTAGTATCTACATGTGACATGCTGCATTTTTTTAATCATTCTTTCACCCCCACTGACTGCATTCAGGTTAGCATGAGCGGAAGTGCTTCTTGTTATCATTGGGTTAGAGATGTTAAGCCAAGAGCCAGAAGGCATGTTGCTGCAGACATTAATGCACAAAGGTAACTATTCACATACAACTTGTCTGAGAACAATTTATCCAGCTGTATTTGTATTGGAATCCTGAAGTTGAAATTATTTCAGATGAACTGAGGTTTCTCAGTTTGTATGACTAGTTGAACAATTTGGATTGCCTGGGGAATGAATATCTCTTGCATTAACTTCCTTCCTTCCTTCCTTCCTTCCTTCCTTCCTTCCTTCCTTCCTTCCTTCCTTCCTTCCTTCCTTCCTTCCTTCCTTCTTCCCTCCCTCCCTCCCTCCCTCCCTCCCTCCCTCCCTCCCTTCCTTCCTTCCTTCCTTCCTTCCTTCCTTCCTTCCTTCCTTCCTTCCTTCCTTCCTTCCTTCCTTCCTTCCTTCTCTCATTCAGCTGTCCAAATTTTGCAACATCCCTCCTGCTCTTCATAGCTGTCAAATGGCTTCTTGTTAGTGGGAATGCTGACATGGAAATATCAATGGCTTGTTAATTCTTTTGTGCCATGGATTACTGAACTTTAGTCCACTATTTGTACACCCACCCACACATATAGACATGCACACAACCACACCCCAGAAAATAAGCATTAGGGGTGAATGCTGCTGTTTCCCTTGCTTCCAGCATCCTATCGTCTAGGAATCAGGCCTCTCTCTTCTCTGCCTCTCTCTCAACTGCTGCTGCAAGTTTCAGGAGAGAAGAGGAAATTCAGTCCTTCGTTAAATGGAACATCTAGATAGGAAGCACCTGCCTCACTGAAAACATGCCTCGGTCAGCTTTCAGCAAAATATTTCATGTATTTTCAATGTTCAATAGTATGTGAAATTCCTAAGCATTGATTAAACATGTAATATCACCCCATTAAAATCGTTCTTTCCATAGGATGCCTTTGACAGTAATTAAATCGCAGTGAACTATGGGAGTTGTAGTTTAAAACACATGTGGAGGGCTCCCAGTTGAAGAAGACACCCATGTTGTTCTCAGCAGTACTGGCGATGTATATTTTGTGTGCAGTTTTTAAGGCATACCTTGAACTCTATAATGAAAGAAACCAAATGTTGACCAAATTTGATACTACACAGGTAGACTGTGAGAAACCGGTGTCTATCCCTGAGACCCAAGCACAACTATGATGTGATATTTGACACAATGGGCACACTTTGAGTGGATCTATAACAGTTCTTCATGAAATAGTTTTCCATACTCAGACTTAATCTTAATTATACTTGATACTATCCTTAACCTTCCTGTTTATTATGCGTGAAGGTTATACACAAGAACCTGCACTTTGTTCATTTATATTAAACTACGTAGCCTTATAGGATATACCTTTTAAAGAATATTTGAGAATCTGTGACCTTTTGGGTTCTGCTGAACTGCAACTCCCAGAAGCCCCAACGTCAGTAAGTGTAATGAAATATGTTGGATGATCTTGTGGGATTAGGAGGAGAGATGCCGTCTAGGAAACAATCAGAAGAGAGGCCCAAACCTCCAGTGGATTAATGGTCATAGGAAGGAAGGACCTGCATTAATTGTTCAGGAAGTTAAAAGTGGTGGTGGTGAGTTTGTACCTTCAGACTTGCAAGATTCTGTTAATGCAGCCTTATAATAAAGTAGATTTATTTCTTCTGTGTGGTTTACCTGAGAGAACTGATAGTAGTTCAGCAATATTTGCATTCTCCAACCAGTCTGTGATTTGACATATGCTCTAACTCCTCATTTGCCCTTCCATCTTTCTCTGACTCTAGATTGGAAATCTGTCCCTCCTTTCTTCCTTGAAGATGTCTTGCTGACTGAAGCAAAGAAGAACTGGTGCCCATTTCTCCCCAATGCTTGAAGAATGCTTCAGGTGGATGGGCTTCCTCTGCAACCGTCTCCCTACTTTCTCTTCCATGACTTACCTAAAGTAAGCAATTTACCCTGTTGTATCCCTCTCCTTAGTCTTTCATGGTTCTCTCCTTCCCTTGCTGCCTCTTTTGAAGGCAATAGCACTGGTGGGATTATTTAACCTGGCTTTCCTGAGCTTAGGCACCCTCAAGATAAGTGGACTTCAACCGAAATAATTTTCAACAGTGGCCAGGCTGGCTGGGAATTTGGGAAATTGTCAATACATCTGGGCTGAGACTGAAACTGAAACTGTCAAAGTGAGCCAAAGCACTTGAGTTTCCCAAGCATTACTCTAGACCTGTGTTTGTCAGTCTCAGCAGCTTTGCAATGCAAGTATGCTAGCTGGGGAATTCTGTAAATTAAATTCCATACCTATTGAAGCTGCTGAGGTTGGGAAACATTGCTCTAGGCCTACCTTCATGGGCTGAACTGTACTTTCCACATTCCTAGATAACTGTGGGCAAAATCCGTAAGGCACAAGCTTGAGGAAAACTACTGGACTTTATGGCCTGGGGAGGATGGGAACGACAGTCCAACATTTTGGGAGGATTCATAATTGGTATTCAGTTATATTCTAGGCAACCGTCCTACATTCCCTAGATAACTTTTCTCAATTCAACCTTTGTTCCACTACTTAAGTCAATAAGGTCATGAAGAAGATTAAAAAAAAACCTTCCTGGGTAAAGTGTTCACTTTAGAATTGTTTGCCAAGTTTTTTCCCTTTGGTAGAAAGCTTTCATCCAACTTTCTTTAAATTTCAGTGAAGTGGGGAATACAACAAGTTTAATGCTCTCTCATTTTGAAATCTTCTTTAGCTGTGATGGAAAAAACTTCATTTTCTCTTTCCTTTTCTTTCCTTCTCTTTCCTCTCCCCTCCCCTCCTCTCCTCTCCTCTCCTCTCCTCTCCTCTCCTCTCCTCTCCTCTCCTCTCCTTTCCTTTCCTTTCCTTTCCTCAAAGAAATGTCAAGTCATCTAAGTTCTACTCTCCTGGGGTCTGTTTAACCTATCTCTTCTTTGACTTTCAGATTTGAAGAAGAGAAAGTGCAGTTGCCACATTTCAGGCTTTCTTAGTCCTTTGATACTATTTCTCTAATATATGGCATATCAATGTTATTCATATATAGATGGCTTTTATCAGCTCGCCCTGCATTAGCGCTTTACCAAGGCAGATGCTTTTATTGGATTAATGAAGAAAAGGGAGAAAACCTCTTGCTGCTTCTTGATTAGCCAGCAGGTATATGGTATTCAGTCAGGAATGTTTGCAGGAGAGGGTTGAAAAGGTCAAGACAGCAGCCATACCCACACAATCACATCCCGACCCTTTTATGTGTACATTGTGATACACATAAAAAGGACCAGGGCTGCAATAGCACTTAGACTTATATACCACTTCACAGTGCTTTACAGCCCTCTTTAAGTGGTTTACAGAGTCAGCATATCGCCCCCAACAATCTGGTTCCTCATTTTACCGACCTTGGAAGGATGGAAGGCTGAGTCAACCTTGAGCCAGCGAGACTCGAACTGCTGGCAGCCGGGAGTCAGCCTGCAGTATTGCATTCTAACCACTGTGCCACCTCAACTCAGCAATCATATGGTCATGGCTGTATTTTGACTTATTTAACCTCCTTTTGCCCACCCCCTGATAGACCCCCCCCAGGGCTCAGCATAGCTATTTAAATAATATATCAGAACTGAAAGAAACCATTGTCCTGCAACACCTAGCTATTCCACAGCCCTTCCCACAGTAATTCTCCTTCTACCTTTGGAATTATTCCAACTCTGAACATATAGCATGGAAGAGAACAGAAAATGCACTCAATAATATTAGTTTCACATTTGGTACTGCCAACCAGCAGAAGCTTTCTGTCTGATAAGACCCTTCCTTCATTGATCTTGCTTGCTTTACAGGCAGTCCTCAACTTACGACCACAACTGAGCCTCAAATTTCCATTGCTAAGCAGGACAATCGTTAAGTGACTTTTGCCCCATTTTACAACCTGTCTTGTCACTGTCGTTAAGTGAGTCATTGCAGTTGTTAAGTGCATCTGGCTTCCCCATTGACTTTACCTGTCAGAAGTTCATGACAGGTGATCACCTGACCCCGGGACACTGTAAAAATACATGACAGTTACCAAGCGTCTGAATTTTGATCATATTTGATCTTGGAGTTGAAGTATTGTTTGTAAGTGAGAAAATTTCCCGTAAGTCACTTTTCCGGTGCTATTGTAACTTCAAACAGTCACTAAACGAATGGTGCTAAGTCGAGGACTACCTGTATTAGTCTTCTGCTAGAATTTGTCAAGCAGGAGAAAGCAGGAAAGAGGAAAAGCCAGAGGCAGAGAATGAACTAGATTGGGAATCTCTGTAGAAGAAAGAGAGCCAGCGTGGCAGTGGGGCTGAGGTCTTGGACCAGGTTCTCGTCTACCTTCAGCCACAAAAGTGTGATTTTGGGCAGGTCTTCTTTCTTCATGTCAGCCTACCTGACAGGACTGAAGTTATGGAGCAAAAAGGGAGGAAGGACGCAACAGCATATGTTGCTTTGTGCTCCTGACCAAAACGTAGGATAGGAATGTAAGAATGGCTAGTGTGACTGAGTGTTTTGTGTCTAAGCCTTGCGGTTTGCAACTTAATAAATCACGGGAGGAGGCCGATGGCAGAAATGAATTCTCAGTGCTGGATTTGCTTAGAGACAGCTCACTCTGCAGGGTAACCCACCACCTGTTCTGTAGAGTCAGCCTGAAGGTCAACCTGCAGTCAGCTTACTTTAAAGATGACCTTTTTTTTATTGCAAGCAAATGTATAAACGAAGCCTCGCTCCACATAATTGCATAGAAATTTGAAGTTGTATATCCTAAAGAAAGATTGCCCCACTTTGAAAAGATTTCAGGAGCTCACTTTGGACCTGTTGCACTGGTCTACAGACCTGGTCTGAAGATTTCCCACTGTGAGGAAAATGAAGGAAGGGCTGTGATGATGGCTGGAATTAACATTAGTTCCTTACTTAACACAAGGGATCTCTTACTTCTAAATACCAGAGGCATAACTTGATCATGTTGTTCTGTGGTCTATGTATCATCTCAGTGATACTTTTAGTCCCAAATATTCAACATTCAATTCAAATCCATAAAAAAGATTAACGTGGATGTTAAATAAGAGATTAAGTGTGGAAAATGTGAAAATCTTTTTATTTGCCTTCTGTTTCAATCTTTTTTAGGGAACAGCATGATGTTCCTTTTTCCCTTCACTCCACAACAAAAAGGAAAATCAATCCTAATGACCAGAAAAACATGTCAGCATTGAAATCCCTTCCCCCCCAAAAGACCTTAGTATTATCAAGAAATACTGTAGCACTGGGACAGTATAGAAGAAATACTGTACCACAGAGACTATATTTTACACATCCCTGATTTCCGTTAATAGTCACTGGTGCTGAAAAAGGTTCTTCTGTGAGATAACTGCACTGTCAGTGGATTCTGCCAGTATAAAATGTTTGAAACCAATTTATGAAACCTCACTGTAGTTCCCAGAGTCTAAATCATGGTACTTGGCTGTATGTATCTCAGCAGTTTAACTGGTTTGAGGCCCTTTGGGTCAATGATAACAATCTCTGTGTTCTCCTGAATCCCAGTATAAGGAGGATAGAATTGTCATAATATTACTTATTGTAAGCTAATTGCAGAACATCTGCAGCTATTCCCTGATGGCAGAAAAAGGATTTGGGGTGCATGCGAGGAGGGCAGTGTGTGACTTTTGAGGTTTGCAAGCTGGCTTAGTCCAACAAGCACTTCTGTGCATTAAAAGTTGTTATTAAATTAAATGTGTATTAGGATGCTAAGAAATTAAGATGAAGTTTGTGTTCTGGATTATGTTTACGATACATGTATTCACCCAAAGGTATTCAGTTTCCTGCCATCTAAGAGAGACAATAAAATTAGAGAGGAGAAATAAATGAAACACAATGGTAGCAGAGACAGGAACAGGCATCAGCTAGAATTGTCTTTTGGCATCAGCAAAGAACAGAGAAGGTGAGCATGTCATATTGGAGGCTCTTGATGCAGAGAAGACAGAGGAGAAACACCTTTCAGAGCAAAGAATCAAAAAAAAAGGTAAGGCAGAGAAGAAGCCAGAGATTGGATGTTCATAAGAGTTTCTGGGCATGAGAAAAAAGAAAACATTTCTTTTTGCTTCAGTCAAGCTTCAGCTAATAATCTTCTAAGGACTCACTCCTATGCTTTGACTATTTTTACATTTTTTTTGTAGGCTAAATTCACACACTGCTGAACACTCTTTGGAACTTGTATAGCACAAATCCAATCGCACAAGTTCTATTGGGACTGGCTTAGCCGAGATACGCTGGCATTAGGCTAAATTGGTTTTTCCAAAAAAAAAAAAAGCCTGCTCAGTTTTGTTAGTGGAAAATGTAACTTAGCTTATTATGGTTTGAGAGGTGGCACTTTTATGCAAGATTATTTGCGCTCACAACTCATTAAGCTGTCTTCATTTTGCTTTTTTTGCTTTTCTTTGCACACCACCAATCAGAAGCTAATGACGATGTAGGTCTTTTGCCTGAACCCTTGCACACTCTTTAAAATCTATTATTTATAGTAAAAAGAAGGTTTCCACACCTGAGGCTCAATCCCTGCATTCTTGGTGGAGTAAGATGGTCTTGGAGCTTGGAATACTCCTTTAGCTCTTGGAGACAAAATTTTAGAAGAGTAATCAAAAGATCCTTCCGGTGATGTTTCAGCATTTGCTCTGATCTTCTGTAATGGAAACACGTTTCCAGGTAATGGAGCAGAGAGGCCAGGCAATGTTCTGCTTGGGCTGGACTGGGCAGGTGCTTTCAATAGAGGAGAAGGTGCCAAGGATGAAGTAAAGGAAGAAGCCTGTGTCATATAACCCCCTTCAGGGACTACAGGTCTCATGGGCTCTTTGACTGGGGAATGAACAAACAAGGAAGAGTGAAGTTGGTAAGGTTGTTGCTTGGAGATTTCCAACTCTTTTTTGGAGAGCTCGCTTTCTGACAAATTTCTGTTGTAGGAAGATGCAGGAGGACCTTTCGGAGATCTTGATGGACTTTTGAGTGTTGGTTGGAATGCCACAGGGGAGAGATGAGTTTCTGAAGTATACTTCCAGGATGGAGGAAGAGACATAGTAGGTGAAGGTGATCTTGCTATATCTGGATGTGATGGGGCTTCAATGATGTACTTCTGCATTCTTGATTGCCTCTTGGCAAACAGTTCTGCCCCCTTTCCTTTTGCTTCTGAAAGGCTTTGGTTAGAGCTTATTTTAGGTTTAGGCTGTATTTTTGGTGATCTTAAACATGAAGACCATTCTGGTGGAGGATCTCCAAGGGACTGAGTGGGTACATCTAATGATCTACCTTCAGTTAGAAAGTTAGAGGCATCTGCACCCAATGCAAATGATTCATCTTCAGGAAATGCTCCTCCTTGTCCTTTCTGCTTCTTTTTATTATCTGCTGTCTGTACTAAATTCAAAAGATCTGGATTAGGACCCATTTTGGGCTTCTCAACAAAGGTGAACATGGACTTCTTAGCTGTTCTGCGGGCTGCAGATTCCTCTAGAATGCCTGTTTTATCTGGAGACGGCGCTTTGTTCTCTCTGAATTGAGGTCCTGGGCTGCTGTCTTTAGACCTAGCTTCAGATGGAACCAGGATCTTCTGTTCTTGACTAGGATACAGTGCTGAGTAAGCAGGAGGTGACCTGACCCTAGTCACCGGAGGAGGGCTGGAAAATGTTTCTGCATAGGTGGGTGGTGGAAGAATCTCCACCACTGGGCTCTTCTCTGCTGGGGAGAGGATTTTAGTTAGCGACTGAGTGCCAAAAGGTCTTGCAGTTCGGTTCTTCACTGGTTGTGGCTTGGACAAAGTCAGGCGCACTTCACAGTACTGCCTATGATTTTGTGGGCTGATTTCATTAGAACATACATCGGTGGCTTTTCCAGTGTCAGCAGTGGGAAAAATGTTCTCATTTTCAGTGACCAACTCATCCTGTTCCATGCAGGGCAACTCTCCGTTTTCCTTTCTGTCAATAATTGGTTCACTTGGTGTCTTGTTGAGGACATTATTATTCTCCCTATCAATAACAGCTGTGTACAGATCTTTGTCAGGGATGTTGTTGTTTTTCTCACTACCTATGGGTAGATACGGTTCTTTATCGAGAATATTATTTTCCTCATCCATATGCAGAAGATACAGTTCTTTTTCAAGAATGGTATCTTTTTTCTCAATGTTAGGGGTAGCCTCATCCTCAGTCTTAGCTGAGATGTTTTCTATATTGCCCATAATTGGTCCTTGCTCGACAACAGGCACTTTTCCAAACTCAGTGAGAGGTTCATGTATTCCATTGGTTGAAGCTGTCCCTGTATTTTCTTTAAGGTATACACTGAGAGGGATCTGCTGAAATTCTTCCTCTGGAATATCTTTAGAGGATGTTGGGTTTGTTGAATAAAGAATTGTCTCACTCTTTTCCTTATTCCACAGAAGGCCCTGAGCGTTATCTAGAGGATGTTCCACACCCAGTTCCTCCTCATATCTTTCCATGGTGACTTTTTGCCCCCAGCGTCCAAAATTATTGACGCAGAATGAAGTGTTCAGCTCCTTGTTTTGTTTCGGGGTCTGTTTCAGATGTGATTCCTCCCCATGGCTCAGAGTGCAAGGGTGAGTGACAGCTTTGAGGTCGTTCTCCGCAGCTACTCGATCTGGGTTGGTTGGCTTTGGGGCTCCTAAGGTGAATGCATTCACTCGCTGCTTACGTCTGTGAAACAACAGGACCCCTTTGGAATTGGAACTTGGTGGATTTGTCAGCTGAGCAACAATTCTTTGGCTCCTTGCTTTTGCTTCCTTCAGCTCTGTTTCAGACAAGCTTGCACTTCTTGAGAAATCTGGAGAAGAAGAAACATACAGAGTACCAAGTTATACATGGATATGGAATCCCGGAAGTGCATACCCATCACACTTTCCATCTATTTTTAAAAGAAAAAAAAACTCTAATGGGATTAATTCTGTAGTTCCTCCTATCTGTGTGCTGCACTAGACTTATTTGTAATTCATTCAAAACACTGAACCATCTAAGAAGTCAGAAAACAAACCAATGAAATCAGTAGGCAAGAGAACTTACTGTATGTGGAGATGCTGAACCAGAGAAACATAGGTTTAAATCCTAACCCTGCCAGGGTTTGCATATTACGCTGTGACAACTTACTGGTGCTGATGCTACCTTATCATATATGAATTATCTAGTTAGCAGCAAAGCTATCCAGAAGTATTGTTTTGTATCCTTCAAAAACCAACCAGTTACAAGCAAACTGGTAGTGTCCTCATGCACTGTCTTTAAAGGTCCTTCTAGATTGATTCAAGTCCAGATTTCCCCAAATTTGCACCCTTGTGGGCAGTAGGATTTGTAATAGGTTGTTATAATTCCAACACATCTGCAGTGTATTAATTCAGAAAGGTAATTTTAGCTCTGCTGAATATATTACCTAGCCTGACAACAAAATGTTCAGAAACCAACCACAAGCTTGGAGAACAAACCTTCACCTTCATCCCATACCTGAACTACAGGTATTCAGCACTATTACAAAGGTAATTTTAATTCAGGAGGAATTAAAGGTACCTTTAATTCAAAAAGAAAGCAGAGATAGTTGGATTCAGAAGCCTGGTTTCCATGGTCAACCAGAATTTAATGTGGAGTTTTGTCTATCAAGGAGTATGAAGGAAATTAGATCACCCTCAATTTTGTTAACAAGCTTTAGATAGTTTTTCTATGAACTGTGTCTTATTCCAACAGTAGGTTGTTTTATTTCCTATTGTTTATATGGTATTTACTATTTCAGAGAAATGGATTGAGTAAATAGATATACTTGAAGTTAGGTCTTCTATAAATTTAATAAAAACTGATCATATGAACATTTCTCTCTTACACCTCCTACCTAAATATCCATTTATATTTTAGCGTGGTATATTACATACTGAAAGCGTTTACAAATCATAAGGATAATCTAAATAAAAATGCACCGTATCTCTCTGCTCAGTTTATTATATACGAACTAATACTGAATGGGCAATGGCAAACTTCTCTTCATCTATAGACTTGACACTGGAGAGTCCTTCAAATAATGGAGCGAAATAGTCACCCTAATGCTGATGTAGTAATCCTTCCTCAAACAGGTGCTGGGGCTACATATCTCATGACTTTGGATGACAAAGCCTTCTTGGCTAGAGGTAAAGGAAGTTGATGCTCAATACAAGCAGAGGTCACCTAGTTGAAGGGAACTGATGTAGGTTGGAATGGAAACAATATTGCTCTCCTCCACCACCCTTTTAGTAAACAAATGCCAAACTGTTAGTAGAAATAGGGCCAATAGAAATAAAAATGTTGATCAAATAGTTGGGCATATCCCTATCCTTGGGTGAAGATGTGAATTGCTAACAACAGGAAGCAACAGAGTAAATAAGCAATGAGAAAACAATTAAAAAGGGGGCAAGTCGTCTTCTCTCCTCCCTCCCATTTCCACGGGGATTAACTTAAAAACAGGGTACTGCACATGTTTCACAGATTCCTGAAATATTTCATGACATAAATCCTATAAACTGTAATTAGAACCATTATATAAACATATCTTGTAAGACCTGAATAAATTGCCTGAAATAAAATAAAATAAAATAAAACCAAAGTACACTAGTCTTCCTCACTGATGGTGTTTATCACAATCAAAGCAAATTGACAGCAGCGTGGAGCTGAGATATGAATCTATATCAGCGTTTTTTTCAGCCTCAGCAATTTTAAGATGTGTGATCTTGAACTGCCAGAATTCCCCAGCCAACCTGCTGATCTATATCAATCACATCCCTACAGATGGTAAATTATACCGAACTGGAAGAATTTGAAACCTGTATGGCACCTTTTCAGTTTGTCACCTGTACGGCACCTAATTTCATTTTCCACAACAGTTTTTACATGGGCTTTAGTGCTCCTACTCTAATGGAAAGTGTATGCGGTTGCTGTTAAAGGTTTTATAACACATCGCTTTAGAACAGAAAAAAAAATCTAGACTTTCTATTCTTCTCTATACAAGACCTGTTTTTTTTGCAAACCCAATACATAGAAATGTCACAAGAGGAGGTTGCAGCTTTCTTTGTACGAAGTTTTGCTTTGCAATTGTAAATGATTGCATGCAAAAGGAATTCATTGAAAGACTTCAAAGTTTCAAGTTGCAGTTCATTGGGTTTCAAACACCCTGTACAAACACGCTCTAAGCAGGAAGTTGGCCAGCTCTAAACTGTCTCACAGAACTCCCTGAGCAGAGGGCAAACGAAGTACAAAGTGCCTGGTTATCATAAAAAAATAGGAAAATAAACCATTGCCTCTACGTTGCTAGAGGCTCACTTTTAATACAACCGATGCACGGTGCCGATCTAATAATTTTGCTTGAATTTAACACAAGATGGCAGCGCCTGAAAACAAATCTGTAAAGATTGGGGCCTTTTAATGTGGTTTCCTACGCACTGATTGAAAACCAATTAGTCAAGCCACTTCCTAGAATAGAGCCTACTTAGCATGTCATAAAACCATGATGCTTAGGCCATTTGCCTGCCTCCCCTAAGCCACCTGGCCCTAGGGGAAGTGGGAAGTTGACAAGCTTTTCAAAAGATCTGCTCATGGGTCATGGCAAAAGTTGCTATTAGCAAAGGATGTGAAAGGACACTGAATGCCTTTTCTGTGGGTGAGCCATTTCCTTTGAGCCATTTTCCCAAAATGGCCATGATTTAGCACCTCTGGCAAGAGGAAATATCAGAAACAACTAATGGTTATTAAAAAAACTTACCACCAAACTGCTGACATTCTTACTGGGGAAGATGGTCTCTGAAGCACATAGTTCTCTAAGTTCCTCGTTCTGATCTCAGTTTCTCAAATGGATCAGGACCAGATCACCTCTTACTGAAGTTGTTTTTAAAAATCATTATTAAGGACCCAATGAAGGCTCTTTGTACAAATCAAAAGGAGGCATGTTCAGTTACTCTAACTATTCGCCGTACTTAGGAAACCCATGTTGCAACCTGCCTTCAGCAATGATACTTAATTAAATGATTCTGCTTGTGGTTATGATAGTCCTAAACCTGAAGACTTAATAACAAGCCTTCTTAGCCAAACGATACTCCAACCTTTTCCCCACGGCTCCATGTATATGAGTACATCTTATGTTCAGTTTTCTACTTGGACATACTAGAACAATAAGATGAAAGAACCCAACTAAGAAACCATGAAAGATGATTTTAAAAAATCAGTCAGAAAAGATGATAAAAAGGAGAAAAGAACTAAAGAGGTGAGGAAGTAGGTGTGGTAGCAGAAGTAGGGTGAATAAAGAGGAATTCAAAGGCCAGTGAAAAAAAGGAAGCAGAGAAGGATCCTGGGAAGAAATTCAGGTGAGTATCAAATCCCAGCTACTTATAGTTATAAATCATTGATAGCCTGCTGGCACCTTTCCTTCTTTTTCTGTACTGCAGAATAACCAGCAGCTGCAGAGCAAACAGGAAGGAGAGCGCTAGGAGTCAAAACAATTCATCATCATCATCATCACCATCATCATCACCATCATCATCATTATCATTATCATCCTTGTAGCTCTTTCTACTACTGCAGACAGGGCTGGGTTCTACTAAGTTTCCTTACTGAGGAAAAGCTCCTCTTTTTCCAACATTAGAGCTCCAAAAACTGAAAGTGGTTGCCAAGTCCATTATGTTCAGCCTTGGAAATATTTCTGGTCCTTCCTCAAGCCTTTCTGTGGCATCCCACACTCTCACTTTGGCCATGCAAGGTGCGTCTTTCGTAGGGAAAATAAATATGCAGCTATTGAATGCAAACCAAAACAGAATTCCCAGAATTCAATGTTTTTCATATGGACAGCTTGTTCTATTTATTATAAAAGACCAACTTTCATGAAAATATATTTTATTAAATGTCTGTGGAGATTCTCAATAATCCAGGTGAAGAAACTCCAATTGTCTTTTGAAAAGCACATTTAGGATATATTTTAGTAATAAGAACACTCCTCCAAAAGTACTTTTGAGTCTGTCTGTCGCTAAATAGCCTAAAGATATTCTTTCAGTGTGTAAGAAAATAAGCAGGACTTAACTGTACACACCAAGGATATGTATGCATTTTCTCACTACTCTTTTTACAGTTAATGTATGTAAATTAGAGGTACTCATTATGTGTGAAGGGGTTGTAGTGTGGTGGGAAAGCAAAAAATAACAATAATGCAGTTTGACCTGAGGCCATAATAATTGTGAGACATGTATTACTAGGAAGCATCACTGTTTCTACAGATATTAAGATAAGAATCTAAAATTATGGCTTTCCCATCAGAATTATTGCTCTGAAGAATGCTCAGTTACAAAACTCAGTATTAGTTCTATTAAATCTGAGAATTCTTCAATACCATATGGAGGACCACAGATTCCCAATCTCTGCAGGAGGGAAAATATTTATCTGGACTAGAAAACTAAGACAGGAGGTTTAATCCCTTCTTTTCTAACCGTGTACTGAAAGCTGGGGTCTTTCAGCTTAAGGCAGTCTTCTTCCCAACCGTATTACTTATAAATACATTTGACTGATCTGTGAGCAGCAGACTTTCCTATTAGAGTGCTATGTCAGTCTCTGCATGTTCTTAACATGGATATCTGTAAATAAACAGTCAGCAATATTTTATGTTCTAATCATTTCTTCCTAGAATAATTTAATTTAATTTAATAATATTTATATACCGCCCTTCTCCCTGAGGACTCAGGGCGGTTCACAGGGCAGAATAAAATACTAAAATACAAACGTTAAAACAAGATTAAATAATTGCCCATATTAAAACAGTTGGAATCAAATTCTAAAGCACCAAGTTAAAATTAAAACACAAGAATAAAAACCCCACCAATCCCCATCAGGCTAGGCCGGCTTGAACAAACAGAAACGTCTTGAGATCGCGACGAAAGGAGCGAAGATCGGGCGCCATCCGGAGCTCTACCGGTAGCTGATTCCACAGCTCCGGAGCGCCCACAGAGAAGGATCTCCCCCTGGGGACCACCAATCGACATTCTCTGATCGGTGGCACCCTGAGGAGGCCCTCTCTGTGGGAACGCACAGGGCGCAGGGAGCTTGATGCCGGCAGCAGATGTTCCCTAAGGTACTCCGGCCCCATGCCATGAAGGGCTTTAAACACTGTTACCAGTACCTTGAATCTCACCCGGAAGACAACTGGCAACCAATGCAGCTCACGGAGCAGCGGTGTAACGTGGGAGTATCGGGAGACTCCCAACACAACTCTCGCGGCTGCATTCTGTACCAGTTGGAGCTTCCGGGTGGTCCTCAAGGGCAGCCCCATGTAGAGAGCGTTGCAGTAGTCTAGACGAGAGGACATGAGCGCATGAGTGACCGTGCACAAATCATCCCGGCTAAGATAGGGCCGCAACTGGCGCACCAGGCGAACCTGGGCGAAGGCCCCCCTAGTCACAGCTCCTATATGGTCTTCCAGGGTGAGCCGTGAATCTAGGAGGACACCCAAGTTGCGAGCCCTATCTACGGGGGGTAATAGTTCACCCCCCATAGCCAAAGGTGGAACATCCGAATAAACACGGGATGAAGGTATGCAAAGCCACTCAGTCTTGTCGGGGTTGAGCTGGAGTCTGTTCCTCCCCATCCAGACCCGAACCGCCTCCAGGCACCGGGACATCACGTTGAGGGCATCACTGGGGTGGTTTGGGGTCGAAAGGAAAAGTTGGGTATCATCAGCGTACTGATGATACCCAACTCCAAAGCCACGAATGATCTCACCCAGCGGTTTCATGTAGATGTTGAACAGGAGAGGCGAGAGGACCGACCCCTGAGGAACTCCACAAATGAGAGACCTCGCGGTCGACCTCTGTCCTCCTGCCAACACCGACTGCGAACGTCCCCGGAGATAGGAGGAGAACCACTGTAAAACCGTGCCTCCCACTCCCAATCCCCTGAGACGCCGCAGCAAGATACCATGGTCGATGGTATCGAAAGCCGCCGAGAGGTCTAATAGGACTAGAACAGAGGAATATCCCCTGTCCCGAGCCCTCCAGAGATCATTCACCAGCGTGACCAATGCCGTCTCCGTGCTGTGCCCGGGCCTGAAACCCGATTGGTACGGGTCTAGATAATCCGCTTCATCCAGGACCAGAGGGAGCTGATGCGCCACCACACTCTCAACAACCTTCGCAAGAAAGCGAAGGTTGGAGACAGGACGAAAGTTGTTTAATACAGCTGGGTCCAAGGCAGGCTTCTTGAGGAGGGGCCTCACCACCGCCTCTTTCAAGACAGCAGGGAAGCAACCCTCACTCAGAGAAGCCGATATAACTGCCTGGAACCAGCTGCGTGTCCTCTCCCGGGCTGCATAGACCAGCCAGGAAGGGCACGGGTCCAATAAACATGTGGTGGTGCTCAGCCTCCCCATGATCCTGTCCACTTCCTCCGGAGTCACAGAATCAAACTCCTCCCAGATGATATCGACAAGACCGCCAGTGTCCTGATCGTCAGACTCTGCCCAGTCAGAGTCCAGACCGGTCCGAATCCGAGCGATTTTGTCCGACAGATGTTGGTTAAACTCCTCGGCACGACCCTGCAAGGGATCCTCCCTCACCTCCTGATTTAGGAGGGAGCGAGTCACCCTAAACAGGGCGGCCGGGCGATTATCTGCGGACGCGATAAGGGTGGCGAAGTGGTTAGACCTTGCCTCCCTTATCGCAGCGAGATAAGACCTAATATAGGCTCTTAGTCGCAATCGATCGGATTCGGATCGGCTGGACCTCCAACCGCTCTCTAGGCCCCGTCTCCGACGCTTCATCTCCCGAAGCTCCGCAGAGAACCATGGAGCTCGACGGGATCTGCACCGGGTCAGGGGCCGCAGGGGTACAACTCGGTCAAGAGCCTCAGTGGCCGTCCTTTCCCAGGCTTCCACTAAGGCATCTGCCGAGCTGTGAGCAAGGGAGGCAGGTGGGGACCCCAGCGCTGCCTGGAACCTCTGGGGATCCATTAAGCGTCTGGGGCGGTACCATTTAATTGGTTCCAAACACCCACGGCGGGGGGTGGCAAAACGGAAGACCAGCCGCAGGAGATTATGATCGGTCCATGACAGGGGCATAATAATTGGAGAGCCCCCACCAAGATCATCTAACCACCGTCCAGATAAAAAAACTAGGTCAAGGGTGTGGCCTCCCTCATGAGTCGGTCCCGAAATTACTTGCGTCAGGTCCATGGCCGTCATGGAAGCCATGAACTCCCGAGCCAACTCAGATGACCCTCCCAGCGATGGTAGATTGAAGTCCCCCAAAACTATAAGTTTCGGGAACTCAACCACCAGCCCAGAGAGGGCATCGAGCAGCTCAGGCAGGGCTGCTGCTGCGTGACTAGGCGAAAGGTACACCAGCAGCAAGCCCAACTGCGCACCAGGGCCGCATCTCAAAAAGAGAGACTCACACCCGACTATCTGAGGAACAGTGGCCTCCCGCGGACACAAGGTCTCCCTCATAACAACAGCCACACCCCCACCCCTACCCTGAGCCCGAGGCCGGTGCAGCACCCGGAAACCTGGTGGGCAAAGGTCAACCAGAGGAATCCCGCCCTCTGGGCCCAACCAAGTCTCCGTGATGCAAGCCAGGTCCGCCTGCTCACCCTCGACCAGATCACGAACGAGAGGAGCCTTATTAGAGACGGACCTGGCATTCAAATACACCAGCCGGAGCTCAGGGGGCTGCACACCCTCACTCCCGGGACCTTGGGGTAGAGCCAGAGGGTCGGAGTGCCTCACCGCTTGTAAGCAGCGGAGAGGCCTTCCCTGAAATCGATACGGCCCTCTGCTCCTACATCTGCTGCCATTCCCTGATGTCGTGGGAATAGGTAGCCCCACGACCAGCCCTGGAGCCCCGGAGGTGACCGACCCCCGCTCCTCCCCCCTGCGATCTCCATCGGCCCTAGCCAGAACAGCGGTAGTTGGATAGCCCCCCTTATCCAAACAACCAAAAGAACCCTCCCGCCTCCCTAACCCCCTAAAAAATTTTGAAAGAAAAATAATCAGGGGCCTCTTATTAGGTCTACGTCGAAGGCCCCTACCCGTGCCCAGCCAACTCTCAGGGTCCCAATAAATGGGCCCTTCCTCGAGGTTATAATCGGCTGGCAAGGCGGGTCGCACCCAGGAGGGGGGAGCACCCCTGAGGGCGCACAAGTCCGTGGAAGAATATTTAAAGGAAGGCATAAATAGCAGTCCGGATCGCAGGCAGTCCATAGATAATAGTCCATAAGGAGGATCTATTCAGAGAGGGAGTCCCAGGCCTCCGTCCAGCCGCTGCCACTCAGCTGGATAAACCCCCCGGGCAGGCCTGCCACCGTCCTCTCACTACGGCCACAGAGCCAGTTCTCGGGGGGGATGGAAGTCTGGAGCAACCGCACTGGGTATGGCCTGCCCCATAGAGCTCTCACCTCTAGGGGCAGCAGATGTAAATTCGGCCATCCTCTCACAATGGCTAATACCCAGAGTTCTCTGTCCTTTGGGGTATAAGGGGCAATGCGCAATCGATTGTGAAAACAAAAACAAGCCATCATAGTCAATTCTGGTAAAAGCCAAGTCCCCCGTTGTCCCGTCATTCCTAGAGGTTGTAACTGACCACCAGTCCATAGGCCCTCAGTTCCATAATTATTGGGGCCTTCCAGACTGTGGTCAACAAAGATTGGCTCCCCCAGGTCCATTAAATTCCCCGCCGGTCTTCCAAAGTCCTTCAAAATGGCCCAAGTCCACAAGGCTCCGCTGGGCTCCACCGGAATCCACCGGCTAGCCCAGGAACCTTCAGGGCCATCAGAAGCCGTGGGGGTGCCAACCCATCTGGGATATGCAGAACCAACCGGGGGGCTGGCAAACCGGCCATAACGCCATCGCTGAATCATCGAAGCTGCTGCCGCTGGGCCGCTATGGACACCGCCGCCGCCATCACCGTAGCCACCGTAGCCACCGGAACGCCACCAAGGTCGGAAACAATCCGGGGAAAGCCACCGCCTCCGCCGATGAAAAACGGGCCAAAAAGGCCCAGGGGGCAGCGGGACAAACGGTTCGGTGAAAGCAGGCCAGACCACAATAGTCGATGGTAAAGTGGCCCGCAAACGGCCCGGGAACAACGCCGTCGCTGCCGCCGCCGCCGCCGCCGCCATTAGGATATCCCAAAGCGTCGTTGATGCAAGCAAAAAGCAGGCAGAAGGCAGAGGCAGACCGGTTAAAAGGAAAACGATAGAAAAGGCGGGCCAAGCAGCTCGCAAACAGCTCCGTCGCCGCCGCCGCCGCCGCCGCCGCAGCACCGCCGCCGCCAGCCGCCGGGAACTCCAAACGCCGCCGAAGAAGCCAAGACCGCTCGACATAGCCGGAAACTCCCGACGACCAGCTGAGCAGCTGAGCAGCTGAGCAGATAACAAAACCGGCAGCCCTGCGAAACGCTGGTAAAAAAAACCCTAGAATATCACCTCTCTGCTAAGTGACACATGCCAATTTTGTATTATTAAAGCATTTTCTATTTTAAATGGTGAAAAACAATTTGAAATACAACAGAAAATGGCCCAGTGTTCTTTGAGAGCGTTTGGTGTGGTAATTAAGGCGTCAGACTAGAAAATGGGAAACGGTGAATTTTAGTGTCATCTTAGGCGTGAAGCCAATCACTCTTTCGCAGCCCTGAGGAGGAGGAATGTGGTAAACCACATTCAAAAACTGCAGGGACTTGTCCATACAGTCACCAAAAGTCAACACTGACTCAAAAGAACCAAAATAGTAATAATAATAATAAAGAAATAATGGTGTTCTTGCATAGCAAACACATGCAGGACAGTGACAGGGTCATTTTGGCTTTGGCTTAGGTAGTCAAACAGGAATGGAAACACATTATCTTCAAACTCCTGTAAGAAATATAAGAAAAATTGATTGCTTTAGAATGAACACAGGGAATCCCAAACTTCATGCAGCAGCATAGCATTACAAAGGAAACAGTTGACTCCTAACAACAAGGCAGAAATAATATGGACAGTATTAACTGATTGATTGATTTTATAAACAATTTTTCCAGTTAAATTGGGATTAAATGTTTGTGGCATTTCGTGTATTATTTGATTCCAACTCATACCCCTGCTAATTAGCATGGTTAATGATCAGATGGGAGGGTCCTGCAACATCTGGGGAGCCACTGTATTTCTGTGATGAACAATAAACACTTCTTACCATGAGCAAATTTGAAAGGTAGGAGTGGCGCCTCCTGCCCCCTAAAGGATGGGGGCATTCAGCAAAACCCAAGTATATGACAAAGCAAAAGATGAAAATCAACCAAGATTAAAGAGATTTTCTCTATTATATTTTGTTATTTCTTACTTGCTATTGTTATTATTTGCCTACTTCGTATATGTTCATATCACACCAGTCTGAAGCCGAGGATGCTTCAGTACTGAAAGGCAACAAGTAAGTTGCAGGTCAGTTGCACAAACTGATGCCATGACCTCCGCCTAAGCCTTAGCTTCTGGGGTAGAGGAAATGTGGGTCAAGGACACAGATTTCAAGTTGCATTTTCCATCCTAAAGGAGTATCTCCTTGCTTTTCAGATGCTTAAACTAGTAATTGCTTCTATAGCTTTTGGCATGATTTTGATTTCTGCGATCTTGTTATTCTGATAGTAGGTTGGCTTTAGATTCAATTTCAGTTGCCTGTGCAAGAAATTAAAAACAAAAAGAACAGGCTAAAAGTATGTTGAGATGTAAGGTGTTAGTTACCCAGCAACCATGAAAAGAAAAAAAAATATATGAGTTAAATATGTGTGTGGGTGAATTTGGCCTTTGCATTTCTTTTCCCAGAGCCTTTTTATCTATCTCTATCTCTATCATCTCTATCTTTATCAAACTAGAGCAAAATACAAAATGGCCAGGTTTTAGGGGGAATATACAAAATTCACAAAGGAACAATTGTTCAACTCCAGATTCAAAACACCCTCCAATCACTGCATAAAAATAAGCAATAGTGTGAAAAAATAAAGTTACTAAAGCAATTTAACTCCCTTCTTCTTGCCAAAGACATTGCCCTTAACCCAATACTACCAAGTATTCATGGATGTCATTAAACTACATTCCAGAAAATAAAAATCTTTTTTCCAGTCGATAAAGAACAACGATCCATATTATAACCATTCAATATTAAAAGGTTGTCAGACTCTATGTTTTCCCTCCCCTTATCTTAAACTATTTTCTTCCCTATCCCTCACATTAATTAAAAGGATGATCCTGATGCTTCCACTATCAAGCTTGAATGTCACACTCCTATAAATTAATACAGCCAGATTCCCAGTTTAAAATTTAAAACACTCGGTTTTCTTATGTTAGTCCGGAAATTAGCTAATTCCTTTATGACTGTTTTTAACAGCCTTTCTCTCAACAAGTGAGTTTGCTGAAAGATAAGCCCTCAAAGAGGAATAAGAAATAAAGGTGCAATAGAAGACTTCTAGTCTAAAATCAGGATTACACAGAATTAGTCTCCATCTCCTGAAATTCCAATGCAACTAGATGCGAAATTATATTTGCTGAAGGCAATTGATTTTTTCCCCCAAGCATTGTAAGTAGATAGCCTTGGACAAGCCATTCCCTATGAATCATTTACAAGCTAATAACCACATTATAGCCAAAGTAATGTTAAAACAATATAAAATATCTTTATAGTAGCAGTAACAACAAAATCCCCAACACGAAGGCCCAAACAATGTAGTTAAACATTCACGTTCAGAAAGGAAGAAGACAGATATCCCAAAGGCTGCTGACCAACCCAGATGTTACTGCTGTTTGCAACACTCAGAAATATTAGGTCACCTACAAAGGCCTGCCCTGACTTGCACTTTATTGTGGATCTTCATTCCCTGACAACACCAAACTTCCCCCTTGGTTGTCCAATATTATCTCCATCTTGCCCACAGCTCCTGAATATCACACCTTTGGAATTATTACAACTTTATAATAATTATGTCCTGGAGCACGAGGACTATTTTCCCTCTTAAACCAATAGTGAAGTATTTTTTTTTAAAATTCCATTTATATCCCGCCCTTCTCCAAAGACTCAGGGCGGCTTACAAGCTTAGCAGTAGCCTTCATTCTATGTATATGCCTGCTTATTAGGGCTTTCACACCCCTCCCAAGCGGCATTATTACAAAGTCAGCTTAATTGCCCCCAACAACACCATATTTAATTAATTGCCCCCAACAACACCATATCTTCAAGGTGTACAAAATCTAGTGCATTTTGTCATCCATTATCTTAGAAGTAGGATAATGACAACTGTTATGGGTGAGACCAGAGATGCTATTTGAGAAGGTTGAGAAACCCAAGAACACATTCTCCCCTCTAGCCACTAGCCAGTCTCAGCCACAGCCTTTACCCACCCCACCCCCACTTCCTCCCTTTGTTTCTTTTTTTGCTGTTCATTCTCTACGTCATGACCACAAGGACCATAGCATGTCACCGCCTGTCCCCATCCTCCACTTCGTTCTGGAGTTTGCCCAAATTCATGTTCATTGCTTCAATGACACTGTCAACCTATTCTCCAAACCACCTGAAGGCAAGACAAGAAGCAATGGATGGAAACTAATCAAAGAGGAAAGCAACCTAGAACTAAGGAGAAATTTCCTGATAGAACAATTAATCAATGGAACAACCTGCCTCCAGAAGTTGTGAATGCTCCAACACTGGAAGTTTTTAAGAAGAGACTGGACAGCCATTTGTCTGAAATGGTACAGCGCAGGGGTCACTAACCCCCGGTCCATCGACCGGTACCAGGCCACTGCATACCAGCAACCAGTCTGCAGAAAAAAGCAAAGCCTCATCCATGGGATGCAGGCAGCACACAAAACCACACACTCTCTGGTTCATGGAAAAACCTTTCTCCATGGAACTTGTCCCTGGTGCCCAAAAGGTTGGGGACCTCTGGTATAGGGTTTCCTGCCTGAGCAGGGGGTTGGACTAGAAGACCTCCAAGATCCCTTCCAACTCTGTTGTTGTTGTTGTTGTTGTTGTTAGAGAGTAGATTAGCACAATTCCATATTTACAGTATTCTGGAATGGTGTCCCTGTGGTTCTTTAGGCACTTTCATAGGCAAAAACAGTTATTGCCATTTTTGCAGCAACCAGAAAATGCAAGTGATGTTTTTGTTGTTCAGTTACCAGTTCCCATATACTGGTCAGTTTTAATCAGTTCTTCCCCAGCTTCTGGTATTTTCATATGCTTGCTCAGATACTAGTCAGTTTTGGCTATCCCTCTCTAGAGGAACTAGTAAATTGCACAATCGTGGCAGTTTCTCTGCCTCACTCTCTCTGGAGTTCTTTGTACCTGGAATCCTCCCATTGGTTTCCATTTATTTTCACATGTGAGATGCCCACAGGGGGCATAGGAGGAGGGAATGAAAACTCAATCTGGAAAAGTCCAGGCAGGGCATTAAAGTCAAATCTGCTTCATTTTTGTTGTAGTGAACATCCATGGGTGGGATGTTCTCCCCACTGGCTGGAGATATGCTGATGAAAGACAGAAGCAGCAAAGGCAGAGGAGAAATCAGAGACCTAGTCTGCACTCACTTCTTTAAGTTGCGTGCACAGCTCTGGAGACTTAATACAGTTTCTTCAGTGGGAAAGTTCCTTGCAAGAGAAGAGCACTCCAGCTGTACCACTCATTTTGTTTGATATGAGGACAAATGGTTTTTGTTATGTTTTAGGAGGGAGAGGTACAATACTGGAGGGGGGAGTGTGTACACATCCATTGTCACTTTCTTTCCCCCTGCAGAGAGGAGAGGCAAAAAGAAAGTGTGTAGGACGTTCTCGGGAGCTGGCAGGGGTATCTGCCACCCTTGGTTCCACCCACTCGGAGCATGTCTAATGTTAACTTTGATTCATTTCATGTGTTTTTCATTTTCTTGCCTTCTGTGCTGCTTGGACTGTTTCCAGGGTATTTTAAACAGCGGTTCATTCCCCCTGAGTGTACTAGCAAGAGAAAAATGGAAAATGAGAAATGAAATGAAATGGAAGTAAGAAGAAGGCAGAAAATTTCCTGGGAGAAATCTGACTCTGATCTGTAAATCTCATTCCTGACCCTCTTCTGGGAAGACCTTCTACAGCAGAATATAAAATCAAAATACAATATGGCCACACACAAAAATTCAGAGAAGGATTCCCTTTCTCAGCAGATCAAGTGGTTCAAAGTGGAGACAATCAACCGTCACCGTCAATCCAGAGACAGGTTCAGTAAGGATTGAAATATTTAGCTTTGCACAGAATATGATTGATTATCACTCCTTTGGTACTGAATTACAGCATTTGCCATGATATCGCAATGTTTCACAAACAGATACTAGTTCTAATAGGTACCATCCACTCTGAGTTTGATATGGTTTATTTAATCAACTTATACGGCCTCCCATCTTGCAATAGAGGCTCTGATATTTAGGTGCCCTACACCTATAGGAGCAGTTAACTTTTCTTATGCAAATTAATAATAAAAATATTACTTTTTATGCAATTTTCATTTATTTTTTAAATGAGTCTGAGTCACATGGCCTTGCTTTTGCTGTACAAAATTAGCTGGTTTAATGGCTTCCAGGAGAAGAATGGCGAACTGAAGATGGCTCTGCAAAGAATTTCCAATGAACTCAGCAGGCACCAGGGACTCAGTGAGTAGACAGGTTCCTTGGAACCTCTCTGCATAAGGGGAGGATGGGAGATCACCCACAGGTGCTCCAGATTTGAATGCTGAGAGACACAGAGATTAAACATCCTATCATAACTTGCAAGCTGTCTTCTTTCTCCTGCTCCATCTCCTGCTCAGAGATGTGGCAGAGCCTTTTAAATGATGCCAAGTTCACCAACCTTATTTTCTAATCATGTTTGGAAATTACCTATTAGCTATTCTAAAGCTATTAGAGACCTTGGGAATGACTGGTTTGAAAAGTCTTTATTGGGTGAATTTATCTTCAGCTCTGAAAAAAAGAAAACAATAATTACAAGTTTATGAACTCAATGAATTTGAAATAAAGAGCAAAAAGCTAAATAAGATTTTAATCTAAGAAAGTTATAAATGGATTAAGGATCCAAATAAATTTGGAACATTGACTTTTACTACAAGGGTTGGAATTAACTATAAAAAATAAACAACCTCATTGGAAACAGACTTATTTTGGTTATTCTGGCAATTGAATAATAAAAGACAAATGATGATTTTAGAAACTGGACACTAGAGAAGATTAATGAAGGAGAATACAAATTTGATGTCATAATGTTATAACATTACAGAATGATACATAATGTTATAATAAATTATTATTATTATTATTATTATTATTATTATTATTATTATTATTATTATTATTATTATTATTATTATTATTATTATTATTAGGCATTGTTTAAAAAATATGACTTGCCTGTGTCCAAAAAGTCATGGGAACATAGGGTGGAAACAGTTGAAGAGAATGAGAGGGTGAAGATCTTGTGGGACTTCCAAATACAGACAGATCGCCACTTGGAACACAACACACCAGATATCACAGTTGTAGAGAACTGAAGCATACAGCTGATTGATATCACTGTACCAGGAGATGCCAGAGTCGAAGAAAAAACAACTGAAAATAATTACAAAATACTGCGACCTCGCCATCGAAACTGCACGATTATGGATGAAACACGTAACAGTGATACCCATTGTCATCAGGGCACTGGGAACTATGTCCAAAAACTTTACAAAACACATCAAGAAATTTCAACTTCCTGCAATAACTCCAGCAAAGCTACAAAAAACTGCGCTACTCGGAACATCTTACATTTTAAGGAGATACCTGGTTGATACCTACTGTAGGATGCTGGCAGCAGCCCGTGTCAACCATTAATGCCAGTCAATTTGAGTGTTCAGTTGACTGAGTTTCATGTTTTATGAATAAAAGTTTTATAATAATAATAATAGCCTTGGGTGCAATCCCAAAACAACTGGAGCACCACTTGAACACCGTTGGCATTGACAAATTCGCCATTACTCAATTACAAAAGGTGGCCTTACTAGGAACTGCTTCCATCCTGCAACGGCATCTGTAATACCATCAAACATCCACATCTGCCTATCCCTTTGTCGATAGACAAAAATACCAAATCCAGTCTGAACATCTGGCTCACTGTATGATTAATAATAATAATAATAATAATAATAATAATAATAATAATAATAATAATATTCACATGATCTTGATTCGATCCCTCTATTAATGCAGCCTGTGTTTGCTTTTTTGGCAGCTGTAACACACTGCTGGCTCATATTTAAGTAATTTGTCCACTAACAACTCTGAGATCCTCTCACAGTTACTACTATTGAGCAAAGAACCACCTATTCTGTACTTGTGCATTTGGTTTTTCTTGCCTAAATGTAGAACCTTGCTTTTTTCACCATTGAATTTCATTTTATTAGATAGTGCCCAATGTTCAAGTCTGTCAAGATCCTTCTGTATTTTAAGCCTGTCTTCTGGAGTGTTGGCTATTCCTGCCAGCTTGGTGTCGTCTGCAAATTTGATGAGTCCCCCATTTATTCCCTCACTCAAATAATTGAATATTAAAATATTAAAGGAGAACTTTGAAGAATGGAGTCAGAAGTTAGTAACCAGACTATTTACATCATCAGTAATGATTTAATTATTGGATCTACAAAATAGGCTTGTTAAAACCCTGAAGAGATGTGTAATGGGATAAAGAATAATTGAAGAGAAATCCAATGGATTTATGGAACACCCTCCCTTCCAAGGTCTGAGAGGCCCCAACACTTCTATCCTTCCGCAGAGCACTTAAAAGCTTCCCTCAGGCATTAAGGTGGGATGAGAATATAGATGGCATCAGGGAAGTGGTGCCAGTTTGTTTTTATCCCTGTTGATTTGTATTGTTTTACTGGCTCTTTTACTGCCCAGAATTGTTTTAGATGGGTGGCTGTACAAATGTCTTAAATGTATAATTAAATTTACCTCTTAATCATTAAAAGGGTATCAAGAAGAGAATGCAGTAGAGATTGCCTGAAAAATGATGACATCTGTCCCAAGAAACTTGTCATTGATGAAAAACATAGGGTATGAAAGATGAGGATTCAAATGCAAGGAAAAAGGGAGAATTAAGAAAGCCATTCTAGACCCTATCGAATGGAAGGACTAGAACAGTTTGGGGTTTATTAGTTTGATTTCCAAGAGCAAATCTGCAGAGATATTTCAAAGGGCTAGAGTGTAATAATTAGGAATATTCATAACACAAAATGAACCTAACAAGGATGTGAATGTGTTGTTGAGAGTATAAAACTTTTCATATTGTTTTCATATGATTTTGTGAATTTACTGAATAAGATGCCAAAGCCAAGTGGTCTTGAATAACATGCCTCTTGCTTAACAACCCTATGATGGAGGGGCATGGAACTTGGTGAGCCTTGGTGGAGCAGTGGGCTGATGCTTCCTTAAGTAACACCAGCTGCCTGCAATTAGTGCAGGTTTGAGTCCCACCAGGCTCAAGGTTGACTCAGCCTTCCATCCTTCCAAAGTAGGTAAAATGAGGACCCAGATTGTTGGGGGCAATAAGCTGACTTTGTAATAATGCTGCTTGGGGGGGCGGGGGCGAAAGCCCTAATAAGCAGGCATATACATAGAATGAAGGCTATTGCTAAGCACATTGATTTGTGCTTAGATTGTAAGCCGCCCTGAGTCTTCAGAGAAGGGCAGGATATAAATGGGATTAAAAAAAAACTAGCTGTCTAAAATGAGAAATTCTTCTGTGGCTGCTTTCCAAAGGCTTTTCCTGTTAGAATCGTCTTCCTCTTGTCCTTATTTCACCTGCACTACAGACTAGAGAATGGCTGCTTTGTGGCTGGGAGATCGGTCCACATTAAGGACTGCAAATACATTGTCCTTTCTCACTGACCATCATGGCTGTCCTTTTAGATTCCACTGAGGAAGACCATTATCAGGAGAATTTGAAGTCCATATGAAACCTACAAGCTTTAACACCCCTTCACAATAATTAAGACTCAAAACATTGTGAAGTGTGATCATTTACTATTTGATGCCTCTATGACATCAATATAATGTAATTCAGCTATTCCTGCCAATCTTTCCCTTCAGATCTGTTAATTCATATTATCTTCCTTTCCCCCACTTAGCATTACAATGAAGTTGGCATTCAAGGCCCTTCCCGATCATGATTTTACTGTGTAATTGTCCTTCCTAATTTACAGTAGGTCCAAAGAACATTTTTTCATTTCTAATTCTAATTCTTCCATTTTTCCCCCTCCCAACCAAAAATACTTTGAGGAGGAAAAGAATGAGAGGTCCGATGCCTTTTGACAGGAGACACTAGGAATTGTCTGCCAGAAAGCATTTTTACTTGGAAATATTTTTATTAAGAAAAAGTAGCAGGTTTCCTGTCCCCCCCCAAAGGCCTTCCAGAGAAAGCAACAACTTGTTCCTTGCAAAAGAGCCAAATTATTACGTGGCTTTTTATGCTCTTTCAATAGGAAGGGTTATTTCAGTGAGTCCCTCTAAGCTATTGGCAGCTTTGAAGTCAAGGACAAAGTGACAATTTCCTTTGTCTATTTATTAATTCATTTTTAATTGTACTTTAATGACACAAAGAAAAGAAAGCTATGAGTTATTAAGTCTTTTTGCAACTTAACTGCATGAACCAAAACTATGTATTAGGTGCTGAATAATTTCTAAAACGAACTAAGAGGAAAGGTGTAAATAAAACTCAGTTATTTGATCTAAATGAAGTCTACCCAAGTGCTCAAGAAAAGTCACATCTCTGCATCTAGGAGCTGTTTATACAGACCAAGATCAAACTGTGTGGCTCTAGTCCAGAGGATGCTGAATTCCCTCCTGGGTCCCACTGCACCTTTTTATGTTATTACAGTTCTGTCATTCCCACATATTTCTGAAAATGTACTATTGTATTTTCATACATGTGATATTCCAATATTGCTCTTTCAATATATCACTAAAGAATACAAGCAATGAATTTTTCCAGACAGGAAGGTGGTGCAGAAAGTGGTGAGGATGGCGAAAAAGATTATGGGTAGTTCACTTCCTTCTATCCAGGACATTTAGCATATAAGCGATGCTTGAGCAAGGTCCGCAGTATCGTCTGACATGCTACACATCCTCTTCATGACCTGTTTTCCTTGTTACCTTCTGGGAGGAGGCTTCATGGTACCCAAAGCAGACCATCCAGATTCAGTTGCAGTTTTGTTCCATATAGTATCAACCTTGTGAACTCTCAAGCTTCCTCTTTCCGCTATGCTATATGCTATATACATATACATATATATGTTTGTTTGTGTGTGTGTATTTCTTTTGAGAGAAGGCAACAGAATTTACTGTGTGCCCACAGTAAAAAATGACAATAAGTCTTGTCTTGTCTTCTCTTCTCTTCTTTTCTCACCTCACCTCACCTCACCTCACTTAAGAACTTCCCACATGTGGCAGATAACATGAAGGCAAACACTTGAAGTCACTTAGTAGCTTTTTCTTAATGCATTGGGCAATTATTCAAACTGGAAATAAGCCTCCTTTTGTTGCACTGCATTAGCTCATGCAACTGGCATTTAATAATTAAAAAATCCAATTCAATTATTATGAATCACATTGATAGCAATGTATCATATATTGAGGCCTAAATCATAGAATTAATCACTGCCCAATGCCCAACATGAAATATAAAAAAATAAAATAAAATAAAATAAATGAATAAGAAACATAAACGTATACATTGTAAAACTGGGGATTTCCAAATATTCCAAATATGGAAGAAATGAGTCAGTAATGTTTCAGTGTTGGTAAGGTTGAAATGTCTTTACTTGGGGAACAGGAAGACTTTGCGATGGTTCGCTTACTATAGTTAACATCCTCCTCCCTTGCTTTGTATGCTTTTTTATAGTAATTGTGATTGCTTTTATGCATTTATTGTGTTTTTTTTAATTAAGTGTTGTATGCCAGCCAGACTCATTTGATGTGAGATGGGCTATACAAATAGGGTGAGGAAAATAAATAAAAATAATTTGTTGCTGCAGTCTAGTAGCTGGAGCAGCTTCCCCCAGCCTGGCATTCTCACAATATATGGTGAGACTCCAGAATTCAACAGTCCAGTCAGTACGCTAAGCATTATAGTCCCATAACATCTGGAGGGCAACAAGCTGGGCAAGGCTGAGCATAGCAAATTTCTACAGTGCTTTGACATTCAACTTGGCAAGTGTTTTAATAGGAAATCACAACAGTTGAAATTATTATTGTTTTTACCTTATTGGTCAACTTGCTGGTAATTCTTATTATTTCACCATACATTTTCACATTAGCTCTTTCAGCAATAAGTTATGGGAGAGATAAAGGATTTGGTGATGGGGAAACATGGGGGGACGGGGACCTGGAAATCCTATTTCTAACAAGAATACAACCACACTTGAGTTGTATTATTTTTTTCATCCTAAGAGATTTCTTGAGTAAAACCCCAAGTGTGGGAGTATCAGCTCCCAATGAAAACTATTTACTGTTTCCTTTTAGTTCTTTTCCTGATTAAAAATCATCCAGTCTTTGTGGCGCTTTCCCATATGCAGAAGATAACAAGGAATATTTTTTTTTGTCCCAGAGGAGAAAACGGAAAATGGAAGCAATTCAATGCACAGGGCTATTGATGTGTTGTTCAAAAGGCAGATGAAGATCAGGAAACCCAAAAAATTGAACAGCGTTCCCTTGTTCCTCATTCCTCATTCCCTCTGCTCTTTTGTCCTACATGGCCACTTTACAGAAAATGTACCTGAGAATAACAATATTTATTTATTAATCAAAGTTACATAGCTGCCCATTTTACTGAAAGTGACTCTTGTCAGTGTATAAAAGCATAAAAGCAAAAGATACAAATCATAGGAGAGAGAGAATAAAAATGGCTACCTCAGCAATGGAGCCATCTGAGCACCTTCGGTTCCCTGGAAATCCCAGCCTGATAACATAACCAGATCTTGATGGCTTTCCAGAATAACTAAAGGATGAGCTAATCTAATTTCAAGGGGAAGAATATTCCACAAGGCAAGTACCTTGGCAGAAAAGGCACATTTGTTGGAACCCATCAAATGAAGATCTCTAGTGATGGCACCTACGGCATGCCTGCTTTGCCAGATCTAATGGTGTGGGTTGATGTAACTGGAGAGTTACATCTTTGAAGGTTGTGTCTTAAGGTACAGATTCCACAAGCAACCTGGTTCCCATCTGTATTGCAAGATATGTATAAAATAAGCTATAAATACATAAACATTTGGGCGATGCCGGAAAAAACATGGGTATTATTTGTTGCTGATTTTCCAAGGCCATGGTTAGAGAAAGACAGAAAGAAGACAATGAAAGGGAAGACAACTTGTCACTCCATTTTATCTTTTTGAAGCAGGAGAAAAAAACCACAAAGCACAACAAGAGGAGGACATTCCCAGGAGAGGACCGCATTATGTTGGTTTTCTACAGGGTAGTCATTTCCCGCATGTCTTCACTGGATACATTTTATGGAACAGAAGCAGACTATTGAATCCAGCATAGTAGAGTAGCTTCTTCTGGAAGCATTAACATTTTGTGGCAAATTAGAAATTCAGTTGAAACAAATGATGATTGGCTGCACTTAACTGGGTAGCTTGCTTCAATTATGGTCTCTTTTTTGCAACTAAATTACATCTGGATAGTACGACAAAAGAGAGGGAGCTTCAAAGTTCTACTCCATAATAACTGAATGATTTATAGTAACAAATAAATAGATATTTATACATTCCATCAGAAATTCATTTTTACCAAAGAACTTTTCCAAATTAGTTTGTCCCTAGAGATGCTCTTACAAAAGTCAGTAGACATAGTATATGCTTACTGGATAATTAGAGGAAAGCCAAAAGGCTGTTCAGTGCTGAATGTTGCTCCTTAAATCAACATCTCCCCACCAATTCGTTTATAAATATTGAAATTTCATCATACAAGACATAAAAACAAACATGGATAACATAAACTAAATGAGAAGATCCATGCACCTGAGATTCAGTGATGCAATGCATATAATGTTGCACCGTATCAGATAAACCTACTTTTTATCACCACCAAAAGCCTTTAGAAATATCAGGGGCTCTCTAACATCATTCAGGCTATACTGTACTTTCTTTTGCCATGTAGTGCCAACAGTGATTGGAAATGATTCATAGGGTTTCAGGAAGGATTTTTCCCCCAGCTTGATGTGGTGAAACAAACAAAACAAAAAAACCCCACCTTGGGGAACTTCTGCAAAGCATTTATCTACTATTGAGCCACAGTATGCCTTTTTCTTTTGCATCTCTTCTTAGAAAGAGATTTGTCATTGAAGAGAACCAGCTCCCAAACATTTCAGTGACTAATGACTCTAGAATAGATCCAATCCAAGACTGTTTTTTCAAAGCAACCCAGTTTTACAGTAAACAGAGCCCAAATACTTGTAGTCAGTGCTTTTTTGTGAAAGAAAAAGGTGCCGGAACTCAGACATGTCATACAACCTGCCTTGCCTACCCTACAAGGTTCCATCCAAAAAAGGTGCCGGAACTCCGTTCTGAGTGTTCTATGACACTTATATAGCTATTGCTATATAAAATATTGCATATTTTCTGTTGATTTATTTAAATGTTCATAGCTTTTAAAGAAGACAAATCCCTTCTCTTTTATAATTTAATGAATACATACATTTGGTATTTAAATAAGCACCTAATAAAAGTCCATTGAGTTTTACCTATTATTCTGTGTGATACAAAAGTACGTCCAGTATCATATACTCATTAAGGTAATTAGGACCATCATTTTAAAAATAAACAGAGGCTGTGAAATTGGGGGAAAACAATGACAAGTATAGATTGGGATATGAACTGATGCTTACTGGACAGAGATTTCGGGAATGTTCTGAGCATTTTCTTCTGTTTTCTGGCTGTGATCATGAGCTATGAATTGCAATAGAAGTACTATTTCATTGGTTTTTGAGAAATCTCTGCATAAATCACAGGTCTGACCATTCTATTTAAGATGATTGGAGTCATTATACTGGCATTGTCTTCTTGAAACTGATGAGGTCTAAATGGATAAAAGTAGATAAATTCTAATATAAATCTACAGTGATTCAGAAAGTTTATGCCAACATGGTCAGACTTCATGTATCCTTCAGAGCAAAGTTTGTCCATCAACAATCACCTCCAGTCCTTGGACATTAAAAAATAACAGTGAAGAGTATTCTTGAATGCCTGATTTTCCTGTTGGATTAGATAGACTGGAAGAAGCTCTGCCAAGGTGAGAACCATGTCTGTTATGGAGATCTCTGCAGGGATAAGCCTTTGGTGGCTGATGTTTCCACTCAACATTAAGCACCCAATGGATATGGGATAGCAGCTTGAATATTGCCTTGAATCCTCTGGACCCAGATGTGTTCCTTACTCAAGAAGCTCCAGGATTGATCCTTCAGGCTGGCAGACTTTACAATTTGTGCAATATATAACTCTTTATTCACCCCACCTTTAATTTAGGAATGCTTTCTAAATAAATAACATCAAAATATCAACTACCTAAAATATGGTCTCCCCACATTAATTATTGAAACTTACTTCTCTAAAAAGTTGTTTGCTAATTATTTTTTAAAGTGTACCAAGCAACAGACAGAGCTAGGAACTTTTCCTCCCACAATATGCAAAAATAATAATCCCAAAAGGCAAAGGAATGAAAAACTTGAAGACAAAAATCTGATGGTGACAATAAGCCTGTGATGCTCAACTCACACTGCTGGCCTTTTTGGAGATCTTCAGGATCATAGTAGATGGGAGGATTGCTCAGTTAATCGGGAATGGCACCTAGGCTGCTAAGGACTTTAACAGTGCAAATTATAATCATACAATGATAAATTCAAAGGCAATGAGATACAAACTATTCTGTTTATTCTGAAATGTTTATAGTTTCAGTTTTATTTTACTTGGCTGCAGCACTAACAAAAATGTTTCTTCATCTGACCAGAGAGACTGACCTTGGCTTAATTAGGGCCAATGCAGGCCTGGGTTCCATCCTCCAGCCAGTGGTTCATCTGTTTCAAGTGTTTGTCTTCTTAAAATGCAAAGAATGTTCACTGTAGAATGCTGGAATTGTTAAGAACCAAACCACAGGGGCCAAAAGATTGGGAATGTTATGCCTTGAAAGATAAACTGTTCTAAAAACACACCCGACATTTTTTCCTCCTATTTGTCCAAAGTGACTTGGCAAATTATGCTCTTACCAGAACCATTTTCTCTTGACATTATTCTTAGAAAAACTTATAACTTGATACTATTTTTTTTCTTTTTTATATAACATCTGTCTCAGAACTTTCCTCATAACCATATGTGAGACACAGTAGGGTCTGCCTATGCAAGTTTCTGGAATAAATTAGGAGGAACTGAACTCAACACTTATTTAAAAAGGCTCAATATATTATGGGAGTCCTTCTGGATAGCTTTGAAAGACTCTTTCATTGGACATTGAATTGTTTCTTACTCAGCCTAGTTACCATTCTTTGAAATCTATACAACCTCATTTGACGTGGAGAGACCTGGCTCATAGAATCATCAACTCAGACACAGCTGAATGGATATCATCATCACCATGATTGTCATCATCATCATCATCATCATCATCATCATCATCATCATAACCTCACTTAGGTTGAGCAAGTTTTGAAAGTGCACATATATGACCAAATACACAAGCACACTTTTATAGGATTGTGCACTTTGATCTTCATCCAGGTTGATGCATTGATGAACATATCATTGACCTGATATAATTAGCTATCTTGGTTTAATAAGAGTACACATGCACATCAACCATTCTTATCAACTTGAACGAAGGTGGATATTCTTTTCCAGTTCCACAAAGTCTTTAAAGGAGAACTGTGATGGAAGTTCAAAATGAACTGCTTCCTCAAACATGTACCCAGCCTTATTGTTGACATAGTGAAGTTCAGAGATCTTTGCAACTTGCTGCCAAGAAAGATTGTTCCCAAACCATGTCATACCATGTAATACTGCATTGTGTGTAGTGATAGAGATACATAGATATATAAATATGGGCAGAGCTTTTTTTCTCATAGAACGCTCAGAACGGAGTTCCGGCACCTTTTTTGGATGGAACCCTGTAGGGTAGGCAAGGTGGGTTGTATGACAAGTGTGAGTTCCGGCACCTTTTTCTTTTACAAAAAAAGCACTGAATATGGGAGAGGATATATGAATATTTCTGAAATAAAACCTTTCAGGAATGGAAAGTACACATTCCTGGTCATGTTATTAGGCCAGCAATATATGTCCTTGCATATTGTGAATTGGTAGGTGGCTTTATTTGAGGAAGACTTTTCAGGGGTAACCCTACTACTACTACCCAGCTATGATATTTACCTTCTTTGCTGAATTTCAGACCTTTTTTTAATGCCAGGCATTTAACTTGTTCCCAAGATTCATTTCCTTATTATATCATTTCTCCTACAGCTGCTTTTCCCCCTCCACTTTTAGTATTTGTTGCTTCTAATACTTTAGACTCTTTTTTTTGCTCTATTAAATTGCCTTGATTTTTATGTATTTCTATTTATATACATCAGCTACACAGCAGAATAATTTTCAAGCTGAACAAATGAATATCCCCTTATTTACACCCATCTAAAACTCCTATGACTTTTTAATAGTTTATCTGTAACAAGTTGGAAACAATTTATATGGGCTTGCATCTCTTCCATTTTAATTTCCCTCCTTCAGATTTACTTCTGATTCACTGAATAGTATGTAATTCAGGTGTTCAACAGGAGAAAGAAAGGGAAAGGAATCAACAAAGGAAGATGGTATGTGGTGCAAACAGAATCCATTCATTTTTGGAAAATAAATGAGGGGGTGGAGATTTTGTAGTAACAAAATGTGATTCACACATCTTTCATTTACATAGTTTGGCTCATCAACTTTTAGATGATGTCCAGAACCATACTGTTATCACTTCCACTCTGCTGACACAGTGTTGACTCAGAATAGGATCAGAACCTCTAAGCTAGCCTTCTATTGAAAGTGCCCCCCTCCCCAATTTACACCTATCAACTTAGTATCATTAGCCATCTAATCAGTCTGATGGGGATATATACAGTAGGTAGACCTCCAAAACATCCGATGAGGCTAGGAAATTTGGTAGGATAGTTTTAAGTTTAATATTAATAGTTTAATATCCCTGTCCTCTGGAGCTCATTTTTCAGCACCATAAATAGAATGGGAAAATGCTGAGAAAATTGCCTATGCAGGAATCTCCATTTTAGTACATTGCTTATTGCCTTCTTAATCCTGAGTTGCTTCTCTTTGTTCATGCAAACGGAGAATGGTAGAGAATTGTCTCTTTGTTTTCCTGTGGACTGCACAGCACCGTTTCATGCTACCAAATGCACCAGAGTGTTTCCATTCACTACTCACCTGGAAGATAGTAACCTAAATTTAAGAAGTGTTTTCTTTAGTTCTTTCCTCCTGTACCTTGTCTGTTAAAGGTATAATTATGTTGGCAGGCCTGGGAAATTAGTTGTTTCCTCATGTGTTTCCTACCAGGAAAATGGCTTTCTGCTGTCTTCCTTCTCTGAAGCTCAAAGCAAGATTTTTATTTTTATTGTTTTGTTATAAGGATGAATTCCTAATAGCTTCTTCTCCAAGGACTTTGCTGAAAGATTGGTTAATGATTTCTCCTCCCAGTGTCACAGGCGCTACCATGCCACCACTCCAGAAGTAGTGAAGGGCTGCAGATTGTAAGTTTGGCTAGACTAAAGAAAAGAAGAAATAGGGGTGACCTGATAGCAGTATTCCAGTGTTTGAGGGGCTGCCACAAAGAAGAGGGGGTCAGTTTATTTTTCCAAAGCACCAGAGGGCAGGACAAGAAATAATAGTTGGAAACTGATCAAAGAGAGAAGCAACCTGGAATTAAGGAGAAACTTCCTGACAGTGAAGACAATTAACCACTGGAACAGCTTGCCTCCAGAAATCATTGGCGCTCCATCACTGGAGGTTTTTAAGAAGAGGCTAGGCAGTCACTTGTCTGAGATGGTATAGGCTCTCCTGCTTGAGCAGGGGGCTGGACTAGAAGACCTCCAAGGTCCCTTCCAGCTTCTATTCTATTCTAGATTCTTCCATGAGCTCTTCTACTTTGACAAGTTTGATCATACCTTTTCTTAGACATCTGACCTATAATGAGTCTTCAGGGAAGAGGTCAAATGTCCAAATCACCAAACTTCACGCAATGGTACAGGATAATGCTGCAGCCCTGATTCCTCAGATCTGCTGCTTTGTGGATTTGCTTCAGTGTTCCATCTGTTCAACATTCTGTTGGGTATGAATATGTCTCCTCTCTCTCTCTCTTTAGAAATTTAGAAATTAGTGCTACTACTGGCTCTTTAATATTAACCATCTCCCTTGGGTGTGGTATCAGCTTCTTTGCCAATGCAAGTGATATCTTGGGTTTGATTGGTTCCATCCATTCTCTCGGATTATTTCTGTGTCAGGGTTTTTGGCACCTTATTGCATATGCTCTTCAAGAAAGACCTGGAACTCAACTTATTTTGCCAATAGAGAGAATATGGGGATGATAGATATAGATAGACAGACCAGACAGACAAATAGACAGACAGATGGATATATAGATGGATAGATATATAGATCTTCACATTACCACAGGGAGGAAGGAAATAGATTTCTACAATGTAAAAAATATATTTCAGGGTTGAAATGAGGGGTCCTTGGTGCTCTCTGAGCTTGGTTGTTTTCTTGCAGACATTTCATTACTCAAACTAGGTAACACCATTAGTACTACTAGCACTGATTCTAGATTCCACAAATTCACAGATAATGGCGACCTCTGTGGTGTGAATGGACACTATTAATACACCCTTTGGTCAAGTCAGATTAAATAAAGGAGAATGCATTGCTCAGGTTGCAGAAGAGGCATCTGATCAAAAATCTGCCATTGCTCATATAATGGTAGGCAGATACCGGTAGGAGCCTCATCCAAAAATGAGTGATAAAGAGAGAGCTCTATCATCTCTTTTGTATTCCCATTAAGAAGGGGGATGTTTTGCCTGTAAATCCACAGATAGGACAACAAATAACTGCATGTTACAGAAAAGTATGACAGGGCACACAAAAGAGAGCTGCTATAAAATGTGTCTGGAGGGTTGTATTGAAGCTGGGGTTAAGCAAGGTTAAGAAAGCTGCTTCTCTGTCTGCAAAGAAGGAAATTTGTGAGGTACCTGGGAAAACTAGCAGCACTTATTCATACAATCTGTTACAGGAAGAAAGATAGAATAACTGAAGGTCAATGAGCATTTTGTATGGGGCTTTGTAGTATATCTTTTGAATTAGATACTATATTTCATACTACAAGACCAGGAAATAGGACAATGATCAGAGACAGGAAGCAGATTAAGGTTCAAAATGTCCAAGTCTCTCAAAGTGTTTTCACTGCCAATCATGTCATAAAGACGCCTTGTATCCTTATCTAAACTTGCTGTTGCTTGTACACTTCCTAAACCTACAAAAGTTGTTAAATTTCAACTTCTCTAGTCCTAGTGAGAATGTCCATTGGAAAGAGAGGCCAGAACTTCAAATTCAGCTACGGATATACTTGGAAGGCAATAGACTGTGCACCCTTGTGTAAGCAGTTCAATATGCACTGAACTGGGAGAAACACCCACCCAACCCCCCCAAAAACCTGGAATCTTTCTATTTAGTTCCACACTGACTAGCCAGCAATTCAGAATTGTGTTAAATCACTCTGAAAAATCTTCATGGCACACATAAATGTGCGCACACTTTTACATACTTCTTTTTTTAAAAAAAATACGGTAGAAAACCGAAAGAAAATGAGCTATGTACACAGTGCATTGTCAGATTATACATCTAGGGCTCATTCAATAAAATGAGTGCTTGTTCACAGTTTCCCAAAATGTAATGAAACCGCTAAGAGCTAGCGGTTGCCTGTTTATAAACTTTATCACTTGACAAGTTTCCTGGATCTCCAAATGTCACAGCCACGGCTCCAGTCACATCCTGCAACATAGAGCTTAGCACTTTCTTTCTTACTTGTCAAAGTCAAGTACTTTGTGACAAGGACATTGGCTCCTTTTTCCAGAAGCTGAGTGGAAAAAGAAGGGATAACGTTGTAGAATTCAAATCATTCAAGGGTGCATGTGTCTAATGATTTATGTTTTTACTCAGCTCAAGGTGATCTTAGCTGGTTTTGTTTTAATGTAATTCTTTAATGTAAATCTCAATAAGAGATTCTCAGTCATACGGGCAGCCATACAGATTGGATAAATAAATACAGTGACTGAAAAGGACATTACAGTTAATCTTATATATACTATAGATCAGGGGTGTCTAACTCGCAACGTCATGTGATGTATCATGACGTATCATGACTTTCTTTGCCATTGCCCGCAATAGATGGGTGCAGTTTTACTATGATGGATCCGGCCTGCTGGCTGGCAGCTTGTCACCCCTGCTATATAGATAGTTCTCACTTAATGACAGTTGAGCCTGGAATTTTGGCCATAAATCATTGTTATGGTATTTAAAGCCCTACATGGCAGGGGGCCGGAGTACCTTAGGGAACACCTGCTGCCGGCGTCAACTTCCCTTCGCCCTGTGCGTTCCCACAGAGAGGGACTCCTCAGGGTGCCACCGGTCAGAGAATGTAGATTGGTGGCCCCCAGGGGGAGATCTTTCTCTGTGGGCGCCCCGGAGCTATGGAACCAGTTACCGGTTGAGCTCCGGACGGCGCCGGATCTTCGCTCCTTTCGCCGCGATCTGAAAACATACCTGTTCGAACAAGCCGGCCTGGCCTGAGGGTGGGATTGTTGGGGTTTTTATTATCATTTTATTGGGGGTTTTATTAATGTATTTATTGTTTTTTATGGGCATGTATTTAATAACTTTTTAATTTTTGTAACTTTATGTTTTATTCTTGCCCTGTACACCGCCCTGAGTCCTTCGGGAAAAGGGCGGTATAGAAATATTAATAAATTAAAATTAAATTAAATTAAATTGTGGTTGTTAAGTGGCTCACCATATGATTAGATTAGGTTTTACAACCATCTTTCTGTGATCATGAAGTGAGTCAGCATGGTCATTAAGTGGATTACAAACCATGTGATCTGCTTAATGACCATGCTGACTCACTTCATGATGACATAAAAATGCTTGTAAAATCTAGTCTAATCACATGACCATGATTTGCAATATTTTTTCCCAATTTCTGGTGTTTCTGAGCATTTTCTTTTGCCCCGAACTGGAAACTGGCAAAACATCAGAAAGCAACAAAAAACATTGCAAATCATGTGACTACGGAATGCTGCAACCAGTTATAAATGTGATGCAGTTGTCAAGCAATGGAAATGAGGTCATGTGACCATGAGGGCTGGGTGCAGAAGCAATAACGCAGACATGTCAAATTTGCGATGTCACATGACATCGTGCAACGTATCGGGACAGTTTTGCCATTGCCAGCAATGGGGCGGGTGTGGCTTCTGGATGAAGCGTCCAGCCCGTGAGCCGGGAGTTTGACACCCCTGACTTAGACGATGGAGTATAACTTTGAGTCTATCATAATTTTGACTGGTCATTAAGTGAGTATTGCCTGTACAACAAGATCTTCCAAACTAATACGAGTTATTATTCCAAAACAATAAACTTTAGCTCTGATTTTTGTTAATGTACCTTCCATCAGACAATTCAAACTTAAGCACCCACCAACCCAGTGGTATTGAGTATGTGCTGAAGATGAGAGGGTTAGTAACCCAACACCTGTCAAACTGTTGTCCTGGACTATCTAGATTATGCTGCACCTACATTAAAGAAATAAAAGAAATGTTTTACAATGTTTAAAAACATGTCAGATAGATGTTGGAAATGTAAACACAATCAGGTACTTACTACTATGTTTGGTGGACATGTGCCAAAGCAAAGAGTTATTGGGAAAAAATACATAGCTGGCTTAAAAAAGATGTTGGGGAAAAACATGTAGATTTTAAACCTGAACTTTTTAAATTAGGTATAATGCCAGAAAAGACTGATAAACAAAACATATATTTTATTTTACATGTAATAATAGCAGCAAGAATTATATTCGCACAATATTGGAAAAATTAAGAAATACCATCAGATGAAGAAATAATGAAAAAAATACTAGAATGTGCAGAGATGGACAGACTGACTTTGAGGTTGAAAGAAAAAGAAGAAACAGAATATTATCAAACTTGGGACTTATCAGTGGCTAGAGAAAAGAATAAAGGATTAGGAATTCAATCTGTATTAGTGAATGTAAAACTCAGACAACACATTTGTTGAACAAGTACTATTGAATGTATGAAAAAAATCAATAAAAATCTTATAAAAAAAGAAAAGAATGCATTGAGCAATCGCAATAACCACAAGAAAGCTCTACCTTAAATATTTTTGAGCTCTACAAGAAAACCCAATTTTACTACCAAGTCATCTATACTAATATTTATTATGTAATGACATAGCTATCTGTATACAGTACCTGAACTAGCTTGAAATAGTTCTGAAGTATTTCCTAATTAATATTGTTGACATGCTCAGGCTACAATTTTAGAGAGTCTTGGAGGAAACAGTTTATCTTGAATTTTTCATCAGGTTTCAGGGCAGGATGGATATTGTACTGAGACAGGGTCTCAACTGGAACTGGAATGGGGATAGTGCAACTGTCCTGCTGCTTCTTGATCTCTCAACAGCTTTTTATATCATTGATCATGATACACTTTTGGTTCGCCCATGAGGACTAGTAACAGGCAGCTCTATGAGTTAGCATGCTTCAGGTCTCAACCATTGAACAATGTCATCTAATAGGATTCAAAAATCAGGCCTTGCTGACTGGAATGGCTATCCTTCCAGAGAACTGTATTGCCCTTGCCCTTACCTTACTTAAACAAGCTCTCAAAACCTAGGAATGCTAGCTTGGGTTATAGGTTATAGGTCCCTCATGGGAATGTTGTTATATCAGAGAAAGTTTATTTTGCTTTCTAGATGTTAATTATTTTTCTTTGCTGTATATTTGTTTCAATTTGTTCTTAATATGGTATATCAACCAGATTTATCACGAAACTTGGTGTCTATACAAAATCTACATATTTACCCATCTAACTGCCTTTCATCCATCCATCCATCCATCCATCCATCCACCCATTTCTTTTCAACATAAAGTATGCCAGAAAAATGTAATAATTAATCACATAGGTATGGATAAATTCAAAAAAACAGAATAGAAAACAGCTGCTTTTCATGTCTAATTTGATGTGTACTTCAAATAACCCTTTTGAAGAATAACTTATTCTAGTGGTGCTCAGTTGGGGATAACTGAAATCCAGTAAACAGTGTGATTGTATAAAGAATCCTTTAGAAACAAACAAGATGAGGAAGCCAGCCAACAACCTCTCTCTCTATAAGATTACTTGAGGATTCAAATAATGTCAAAAAGTGTTTCCATTTAATTGAACAAACCCTTCAGATAAGCAAAGTTACATAACATTACTGATCCTATAGGTGATTTTTGTGTCCATGAAATACATAACTTATGTGTCAGTAGGCTTATCCTCATATTTCCCTCGCTGCGGAACAAATATGTCCTATGAATGAAAACATAAAATATTTTTCTAAATGCTGTATCTTCCTAACCTTGCTTGTATCTTTCTAACCTTGTTTTCATCTCATTTTCACCCCTTAAGGCAGCTTAAAATTGTTTTGGGCTGGTTTATATTTGAAATAGCATTTTCCTTCGTATTTTGACACATTTTCCCCCTGTAAATACAGTGTAAGCAAGTTACATTGATTATGTAGTTAATGACAAGGTCACAGATCTTGGGATCTGTCCAGCTGCTAGAAACCATATTAAGCTGCTGATATTTTCTGTATAATTAGGCAGAATGGGTGAGCTCCAGTTCCATTGACTGAACAATGCCATCTGTTAAGATACAGGAAGCACATATTTTCTGTTGTGGTGCCTGCCCCCCTGGAACAGCTTCTATCCAGAAAACATTATGGATCCCAACCTAAAGATCCAGGTTGTTTCTCCAGGTCTTAGGTTAGGATGGTGTCAAGCCATCCTAAAGTCTTATTTTATACATAAGCTGGAATGTTTTTACTCGGTGTACATGTCTCTCTTCCTTTTAAATGTTCTTGCCTTTTTTAATATTGTACACCACTTGTGGAGTTGGCCAGCCTGGTAAAACAGACAAACAAACAAACAAACAAATCAGTCTGATCTAATCTTACCCCAGTCATTCAGCCCCTATCATCCTATCTTGATGTGACTTTCAGAAGAATATCTCCAAGACTGGTGAACTGCACTTTAATGTGATTGCCTGGATCTGCCCAGAGTATACTGCTTACTTGGTCAAAGCTCTACTGATCCCTAAGAGAAGTTATCTCTTAAAGCGCCATCCCCCAAAGAAGCAGTTATCTAATGACAAACAAGCAGTGGGGAAAATGTATTACATTTAACTTCCAATTCTCTGGAAATAATACTTTTCCTGTCTAAGTACAAAAACATTTTTTCTTTGATCTGCAACATGGTTTTTGAATAAGAGATTATCATATCTTGAACTATCATACCAAAGCTAAGCAAGTTTATTTTGAACTCAGATTCTGTCAAAAGACCACAATCTTGAATGATTGCATGAATTAGTTACTGTTGGGAAATATTTTTTTTTACCCAGCATTAGATCAAGCTTAATGTATTTGGTACTTTAAACATTAGCAAATGTATTCTGGCTTCAGATTTTGTGGATTATGTGCACCTGAACAGACTCAGGTATTTAATGAATTTAGTCCATAAAAGTTTTGCAAGACTAAATGTGTTAATTTTGAATGTTTCACAATCCTGTTTTTTTCTGCATTGAATTAATGCAGTAACCCTAATGGAAATCTCAAAAATATCATTCCCTGAAAAAATCATTTTCACTAAAACCACAGATCCAGCTTTTATTACATTATATTGAACTAGGATTTTACCCAATGATTTTTAAGCACTGCAATTTAAACATTATTGTCTGAAATATAATTTTGAAACCATATATTTTTAAAGGATTGTCTTGTTTCTGTATCTATTGATAAATATTAGTTGAGCAAAACATATTTGTTATTGAACCTGGCAGCTGAACTTCAAGTCAGGACAAATGCTTGTTCTAGATGGGGTTGGATGTACAGACTTGAGATCCTTCTGGATTCAGCACTGAAGCTATATAGCCATCTAACATTAATGGCAAGGAGTGTCTTTTATCAGCTAATGGCCCAATTGCACACCCTTACTGTGAAAGCTAATCTTCACACAGATAAGATAATCAACCTGATACTATTTCAGGCTATTATCAAAACAAGGATCAAATGAAAACTGTATCATCCACTCAAAACAAAACTGGTTTTAACTCTGTAAGATGAGCAGCAGAAAGAGACATAAGAAGTTTGAACAATGGTTATATAATACAGTCACTGGAATTTTTGGTAATGGTGTCTTAATGTAATGTAATGTAATGTAATGTAATGTAATGTAATGTAATGTAATGTAATGCAATGTAATGTAATGTAATGTCATAACATAACATAACATAACATAAATGTTTTTTTGTTTTGTTTTTATACTTTGTACTTAGCTCTGGGAAGTGGGGGGGAGGGGGGGAGGGGTAGGGAGGGATGGGTACGGGAGGGGGAGGGGGGATTGTTAAAAATAAAATGTATGTTAAAACTTTTCAATAAAAAAAACATAACATAACATAACATAACATAACATAACATAACATAACATAACATAACATAACATAACATAAATATTTTACTATGTGCCTGTCTAGTCTATTAAAAAAAAAGCCTAATCCCTTCCTGAAGAAAAGAGACTTCAGTAATTCACCTGCTAACAATCTCAGGGTTAAATTATATTGCATTTATTGTGGCAGTCCTTGAAGATGGCAATTGACTCAAAATGAGTCAACAAATATAGTGAGTGAAACCTCACTATGATGATCTTACAGAACGCCCATGCTGAAAAACTTCATGAGTTGCCAATTGCTTTATGAACCAAATCCTATTGCTACCAGTCATGGGGAAAGCCTTACATGACGTAGGACACAATACTAATAGAAACACCTATTTCTACCTTATTTTTAGAACATTGGTGGGGCTGGTTTTGTGGTCCTAATGCAGGTACACTTGACATCAATGATTAATTGTGTTTTCTCTGTGTGAGGCTCTATACTGGGGAACAGACTGCCTCTGGAGCTGAGGCAAGCCCACTCCATAGCACAGTTTAGAAGAGGTTCAGAAGAGCTTTCCCTTGTTTTAATGGTTATGACATTCATTATTAAAAGGTATTGTTTAAATTGTGTTTAAAAGCTTGTTTTAACATTATGCTTGCTATTTTATTATATTTCTGTAAATTTGCTTGAGTTGTTAAGGAGGCAAGTGCCACCCAAGTATGTTAAATTAAATAAAGAAATGAAAATGACATATTTTGAAATATATATTTCAAAACTTGGATATCTCAGATGCCAAATCTATTAACAATTTCCTGGTTATTTAGCCTATAAATCAATGCATGCCACAGTTTAATGTTACCTTTACTAATTATTAAGTTCAGTTATGTAATATGTTGTTCCAGATCAACTTCCAGATGCAGTAAAATATTAATAACCATGAACCAAAGGTTGAATATCTGACAATGTTGAGAGCTACTGTGCAATGTTGGGGGTGGGGGAAATCCTTAAACATTGTTAAAATCTCATAAAGGAAACTCATAAGTTTTCAGTGATTTTTGCCTATAACCTCTTTCAAAATCTAATGAGAAAGAAATTGAAATCATACTAACCTGACAACCTCAAAGGTTTACATGATTTTAACTTTCTTTGTTGAAATTGTGCCAGCTCTCACACGAGAATCCTGAAACACTGAGAATTGATGCCTTTGTGAGATTTCAAGTTTTTTTCTGGTTCTTTAAAAACACTATATAATTATGAGGATCTTTAGGCACTTAGGAGTCTTGCAGAGGTGTCTAGAAGCCTACAGGTGCCATATGAGTAATCTCTGATGTAAATCATCACCTCTAGCCCTTGGAACCCAAAGCCACTGGTGAAAGACAAAAGCTAAGGGCCATAGATGGAGATGTACAGACATAAGAGAACTGTTTCCTAAAGAGTGCATCCTTCATTTTACTTAGAGTTACCAAACCAGTTTGTTTTCAACATGGTCATGCTGCCTTTGTTCTGAGAAATACCTGGTAATGCATATTTATTGACTGTTAATTACATTTATATTTCTGCAGGATTTCATAGTGGTATACAGTACATAGGGCTTTTTATTGACTATGTTAAACTGTTATCCATCCATCTTTGGGCTGGCTGGTATATTGATATGAAATTGTCAATCACTATCCTAGCTCTAATGCTTCTGTTCCTACCAACAGCTGGTCAACTGACATCTCTCCATGATAAGGGAGACAAAGCTTAGGAGATTTTACATACCTAGAAGCTGTTCTTGGGCAGTGTCAGCATAAGAGGAAAAACATTACTTTGATAATTGGCGTTACTGACATAACAGCCTGTCATCAGTGACAGATCAAATGATGTCAAATTAATGGAGACAAGATAGGGAAAAGCTTGTTGTCTAAGAACACTTATGCTGTGGTTAGGGGCATACAAAATAGGGATAGATTACAGCCATAGTCTTACCTTACTGTCCCAATTTTACCTTAATAATTATCCCATGAAGTAGATTCAGAAAAGGATAGGGATTAGTCTAAATACAACTGGTGAATGTCTCTGGCTGAGGAAGATTTGAACCTGAATACCTCAGTTCTAACCAAGCCCAGCACATAACCATAAGAAATCATAACTATAATATGTATCTACATTTTTTTTAAAAAAGTTTCCTTCAATCCTTTTTTGGACTTTCCAGTTGCTCCCAGGGTGAAATCAAATGGAGCGCTGAAATGGAGTTTAATGGAGAAATAAGCATGCTTCCCTATGTCTTGTATTTTGACTCCTTTATCTTCATTCCACATACTGTGAGATTGAGAAGAAAGAAAAAGTGGAGCTGGCAAAAATAAGTAGATCATTAATTGAGATCTTTGATAAGAGGTGCCTAGAAGACAATTCTTGACAAGACTGTTGTCCAAATTCCATTCCAGTAACATGATTGTATCTGGTGTGAGTTGCTACTTTATTCAGACTAGCTCTATTGCGTTAGAATGCTATCCAGTATGATTGAATGAGCTTATGGCAGAATTTCTACACCTTAACAGGAAAAAAAGGTGGATTCGGGTGGATTGAAACAGCTACGTAACCATGTTGTAGGTGAGACCCATGCTTCTTGTCTTCTGGCATGCTTGCAAGGAGTTCATCAATCCCCTAACCCTAAGCCTTCAAAGGAATGTATTTAAATGACTTGATATAAAACAGGGGTGTCAAACTCAATTTCATTGGGGGCCGCATCAGCATTGCGGTTGCCCTCAGGGGGCCGGGTGGGTATGGCCAGGGTGGGCGTGGCCTACTGGGTGGGTGTGGCTAGAGTGCGTATGGCTTACTGGGTGGGCGTGGCCAGCTCTACATCGTTTGCATCAAGGGTGCCTGTGGGGGCCTGGGCAGGAGTGGGACAGATCTGAGGGTCCCTGGCAGAAGGAGGGTCTCTGGGCCAGGGCCAAGGCACTGGGGGCCGTTCCCTGTTTCCAGGATGGCTTCGCGGGCCACATGAAACCACTTTGCGGGCCGGATCCGGCCCCCGGGCCTTGTGTTTGACATGTCTGATATAAAATAACAACACCTTCTAAAACTTGAGAAGGAGAGCATGACATTTTCTTTGAAATGCTTTGGGCTCTGACAATAAGAAATGAAAAGTGGGGGGCAGGGAATGGTGAGTGGAGGGTTGGCAAAACAACCCACTGTTTCTTTGCCTTAGCAACAGTTGAATAGTTGCTATCTCTCTCTCTCTCTCTCTCTATAACGAGGCAAGGGATACATTTTGCTATGTTCTACTTTTATTCAGATACATTTGATTTTTCTTTTGCATCCAGAGATCCAAATCTTGCACATTATAGAGTTTGACAATGGGCATATGAAGCTTGTTTCCACCGAGATGAACGCCCATTGTCTGACTTTTAAAGAAATATATGATTTGATTGATTGGTTTAAATTCATCTTAATTTTGCACAGTTCAAGTTGATATTGTGTATATAATGCTCCTTTTTCCCATTTCCCCACAATAACAACCCTAAGAGGACGGTTGGGCGGAGAGAGAGGGGGAGAGGGAGAGGGAAAGAGAGAGTGGCGGGGAGAGAGAGAAAAAAACCTGGCCCAAATGGCATAGTTTGCTTGTTAGGAGAGACTGGGTTCAATAAATTAAATAACTTTGATAAATTTACATAATTCCAAAATATTAGCTGTTTTGCTACTTTGCTTTTATTCTCAGTTGCAGGAAGCTATAGAGCAAGGAAGAAGAACTTGACCAAAATATGCAAGAACTGTTACTTAGGCAAAAAGGACTGAAATATTTTTAAGTCCAGAGCAACAAGATAGCATTTGGAAGTGACTCAGGCACACACCTCCCTAATTCACAAGAGTATAAGAAGTGTGTGTGGGGAGGTACAGCACAATTGGGCTTGCAAGATTCTATTATTATAGCCCATCTCAGTACAAATAGTTTTGGTCTTCCTGGTGGTTACTTGGTCTGCTTTATTAGTAGGCTGACAGAAGCAGAACAATGAGTATTAGGAATAAAAAGCATATTTTTCCTGATAATACATGATCCTTTTGCTTTTTGAGAAACAGCCATTCCTTTGGGAAGTTCAACAAATACCCAAGAACTATGAAGATGTGTAAAAAAAATTACAATCATATAATGCAACAGGGGTAAATGAAACACCTTCCATCACCAAGAAAGGAAAAGATTGCATCTCTGTGGAACATTGGAATGAAATTGATCACTAGGGCTGGTAAGAGAGTGTTCTTGTCAGTTGGCAAGGCCAATGTTAATAGAGTAGAAAGAAAGAAAGTCTCTATCTCCATTCTTTTGTTATTTCCTAGTGGTATTCTGTCCCATAATCTCACATCTCCAGAAGCCAGAGAGGATGACATGATTATTGTAATGTTTCCTATTGCATAAATGCTTTAGCACAGTGTTTCTCAGCCTTAGCAACTTTAAGATGGGCAGACTTCAGTTCCCAGGATTCCCCAGCCAGCTTTGTGGAATTCTGGGAATTGAAGTCCACCTATCTTAAAGGTGCCAAGGTTGAGAAACACCACTTTAGCTGAAAGGTGTGGCTGCTTTAAGATTTGCTATGACTTTAATAAATGGATTCCTTAACACAATCACACTTTTTTTTCAAACTAGCACAGAAGCCTAACATTTCGGTGTAGACCTCTCTTTCTTTTGATATTTGTTGGCATTTTTGGTAATTCTAAAGTATTAAACTGCAACCAGTACATCTTAGTAACAGAAAAAGTAAAACTGGGTGAACGGTTTGTCTCTTCTGGGAAAAAGTATCCAATCACTGGCTTAGTCTGACTGCATTTCCATGGAGAGGAATGTCAGTTTCTATCACCTTACAAAACAAGACATTATCTTAGCCTGAACAGATATGAATCATAAAAACCATTCTTTAAAAGGTTGGATGAAAGTACAGTATTGTAGGACTGCAGATGATGTCATCAGCTAGTAAACCCCAGACATACAGACAAGAAAACTAGACAACCATTTAAGATCCCAAAGGTCCTTTTTCAAAAGGCAACTGGAATTTCTTAAAGATCTTTGGGACAACCATGACCTGGATGATTGAGAATCTCCATAGACATCCATTTAAGTGTGACTATGCTTTACATTCTCTTATCACACAGCTTTTCCTTTGTAATGAGAGATGTTATCTTTACGGATTTAATGAGAGACAACTACAGCCACCAATCCATAATTGGTGGATTCCCTTACTTCATTTCCCCTCCCTCCCTCTGATGTCACCTGCCAGTGGAAAAGTATCCACCAATGGGTTTTCTTCACATGGAGAAATTGGGTAAGGGTTGAAAGATGCCTGACATAAAGGGTTTAGTTATTTTTCAAGAGGTCTAGCAAGTCACAGGCCAAGAGAAGGGGGTTGTGAGGAACATCAGGAGCACGCCTTCCTCCCACTTCACACCATTTCTATCCCTCCTGCTATGTTGGTTGGACTAGCAGGAATGGGCAGGGGCACAAGGTGAAATAGTGATCAGTAATAAGAAAACTCCATCCTAAAGGAATGCTGCAACAGGTGTTGGTAGAGAGAGAGTGATCATGGCTAGCAACTCTCAGATGTAGGCTGTGGACTAGGCAAAATGGGAGTGCTGCTGTCCTCCACCCCAAAGTAATAAAAAGAATAACTATCCAACTAGTAACTATTGTCAGCAGAAGTGGCAGAAAATCTATAATGCACCAATTGTGACAGAAGCATCATCATCATCATCATCACGATGCTGGAAAAACCCTGTTCTCTTTCCTGGTTTAAATCGGAACTTCCGAGTAGCACACTTTTAGGGGGGCGCTATTGAGGGAAGTTGGAAAGCACCACTTTTAAACTGGGCCATCTTAAAATGACTTTAAGCAGCCTCTGAAGAGACAAAGGCAGGGTCCTCAGATTATGTGATATAAAGCTGCTTCTCAGAGCTAGGCTTATGCCATGTTCAGGGGACATGAATATGGACATGACCAAGAGTCCAGCTACTTGATCATCAGTGGTTACATAAGTGTGCCGGCTCCTAAGGTTTCAAGTTGCTCAGAATCAATAACTTTGTCCCAAAACGTTTTGTTCCAAGGAAGCAATGCATTTTTTTTCTTCAAGCACAGTTTCTTTCATCAAAATGTTACAATGTAAAGAAATTAACTGTTAAAATAATGTTAAAAAGGGAGGGTTTCATTCCCTCTTTTGGAAAATTCATTTCAGAACGAATTACACAGAATGGTGGTGAGTTCTCCTTCTACTGAAAGTCTTGAAGAGCAGACCAGACAGCCGTCAGTCAGAGAGATGCTTTAAACTGGATCCCTACACTAAGCAGGGTGTTGGAACTTGAGAGACAAAATAGCCCCTTCGAATGCTAGGACTCTATGAAATTTGATGCTGTGGAAGACATTATCTCTGGAAGAGCATTCCCCACAGCCTGCCATTTGATGCTATACAGAGAATAGAAACTTTTTCTTTTAAAAGGACATGAATAAAACAAACATGTGTTTTTTTTAAAAATTGCACCTCTTCTTTTTGTCTGTGATTAAAAGGCAGGTCCTCTCCTTGTGACTGATGTTACTAGGAGAACAAATGCAAAGTGTCTACCTGATAGTGTTCACCAGGGGTCTTCAAACTTGGCCCTTTTATGACTTGTGGACTTCAACTCCCAGAATTCCTCAGCCAGCGTGCTTGGCTGAGGAATTCTGGGAGTTGAAGTCCACAAGTCATAAAAGGGCCAAGTTTTGAAGACCCCTGGTGAACACACACACACACACACACACACACACACGCAAGAGTAAAATTTTCAAATGTTCAGCTTTAAATCGTCCTCACCCCCACCCCAAGACCGGATGGCACTCTCCCCAAAATGGTTCTCTTATGCTTGTGGAAGGACTGGAGACTTCCACATTCAGCACCTCCCAGGTCATATTGCATTCACTCACCATGACCTAAGTGTAGCCATAAAATGCAGCTTGGAGTCCTTGTAAAATCACATTCATAGCTCAGATTATGAGGCTTCTTTGTGTTTAGTAATTAACACACTTCTCAGGACTTGCTGAGTTGGTACCATGATGAAAAAAATGCTTTGGAGGCTCTTCTGCTTTTGCTAATATTTTCAAAACAATATTCTCACAATAGTCCCATAGAAACCAGAGGATTTTGCACTCTGGAGAATTGGCAGACAAATGGACTGAAGAAGATGTAAAAAAAATTGATGGTACTCTTATGTTTATATCAGACTGAAGACCCTACTTTTATACATTTTCATCCTGGTGCCTGGAGTAAGTACATAAATCCTAGTATTTCAGTTATGGCATGATGATGGATGCCTTTATCACTTGCCCTGCCCCTGTGGATACTTATGTCACAAATGTTGGATGCTAGGAGGCCCAGTAAAGTTAGCAATTGGCAAGCTTAAAGCAGACAGTAGTGATTCTGACTGGTTTACTTTCTCTATGGTTAGTTTGTGTACTGAATAATGGTTGATTGAAAGTGCTGTTTGGGAGCTCTGGACAAAACTGTGCTGAATATATTGTTATTAAATTGTCGAAGGAAGAATGGGAAAAATTAGTGTTGAATTTCAAGTGCATCAGCAATTACATTTGCAAATAAAGTGGATGATGGTACATTGCAAAACTTTGTGTTTCCTGCCTTAAAATGGCAGGAAATCAGGCAGGTGATGTGGGTCAATTGTCCCATTGATATTTCATGGTGTGATTTAAAATTCTACTGCAAAGCAGTAGAAAATGATTTGGAGACTATATACCGTCCTGTTCTAGGATCACAGGGCCCTTTCCCTTGCCACTGTGAATAGGTGACCCCACCCCCATCAGTTCTATTCCAATTTCAGAGCTACTATAGTTTCTCAAAGTAGACCCAATCAAACCCGCTCATTCTATCTTCCACTGGAACATTCACATCTCAGTGCTGAAAAAAACAGGCCAGAACTGGCTACTGCTTGCTATTCATCTAAACAAACTTTGTGACCCCCGTTTGTCTCAAATGCTATTTGAAGGTTCTGTGGGGTTTTTCTTTTTGGTGAGAGAATAAATCTGTTTTCATTGGCTCGTCACCTTAGAACTACTTTTATCATGCTTGGAAGTTGGCACAAAGAAGCACTCAATGCTCACTACTACCACTAACTAGATTTGGGGAAAGGACAGAAATGGAAGCAGTTCACAAGACTGAAAAACATATCCACCAGGAACGTTCTCCTTTTTGCTAAATCTTTCTACTGATTTTGTACTGGGACAAATGGCCTTTTAGGTACCATTTCCTTGTGCTGTCAAGAATCCTACCAAGCTATCAAACTTTTAAATAGGCCTTTCTCCAAACTGTAGTCATTCTGCTGGATTTTGTGAAGTTTGCCTTCTTTTGACTTAATTTAGTCAATAGTCTCACAACAGTGTTCACATTCCTAAATGGCAGCAGAGCAAAAGTGCCTCAGAAACCTATAAAAAGCTACAGTGGTGCTTCAAAGATCATCATATTGTAGCTAGTTTCTATTGAAAATCAAATCCAACAGTCACTTTAAACTGATACACAAAAGCTAGAAAAACCCTACAGCTCTTTAAAACCTTTGCAGACTGCAGCCTCTTTTGTGTTTATTTTAGGAGCAAATATTCAATGCTTCAATGTTGTGGTCCAGATGGATCTAATTATTTACATATTCTTCTTGTTAGCTCCCAAATGCAGCACACAGTCTAGAATAGGAATAGGAAATTGTCGTGCTCCAGACGTTGCTGCACTACAACTCCCAGCGTCCATCACTATTGCTCATAACAACTGGGCAATTGAAAATTGTGTTTGAATTTCTGAACACTGGTTCCAGAAGGTTCTGATTGGCTCTGACTCTGGCTAATCGCAGTGGCTTTTCTGGGTAAATTCTATGTTGTCAAAGCTACATCAGGAAATTCAAGCAGCCCTTTTTGTGGAGGAGTTCATGTTTGGTATAAAAATCCTCATAAGAAATTAAGTTGTTGTTGTTGTTGTTGTTGTTGTTGTTGTTATTATTATTATTATTATTATTATTATTATTATTATTATTATTATTTCAAATGGGCAAATGGTGGCAGAGAGTTTGAAGACTAAAGAATTGTCCTTGGATGCTTCCTATGAGTTTCTTAATGAAACAACCAATGAGACTTTCCCAATCTTTTCTAGCAGTACCCAGCAATGCGACTGCCTTGAGTATATTTCTGGGCCTGGACAGGACATCAGGCTGCTGCCCTTGGAAATGCCAGAGGGAAGAAGACCCTTGGATGGGACTTCCAGTTCTGTGAGCATCTTAGAAGTGTTCTTTGACATAAAGGGGTTCCTTTCTGGATGGACAAGCAGAGCTTTTTGGCACAGAAGGTGATGATGAAAGTCTGGCTGAGAAGCAAATAGCAGTTTAATGGCTGGAACAGGACAAATAACTAAAGGAGGGGGGATGTCAACAAACCACTGCCTACAAAGATTATACCCGCATTTCTCACATTCATATTAGTAATACCCCTAGGCTAAAACAGGTGGTTGTGCGTAGCAAGGACACATGTCGGGAAGAGGTCAAAATAGTCTTCCTTTTAGATATTTATTTTCTGGTCAAGACTGAGTTAAATAATATGATAGTGTTCCAATATTCAAATGGATCTGGGCATCACAGAATACTTTGGTCAAGTGAATCTAGCATAGATGGGTATTGATTCATCAGTTTGTTGACTTACATTTCCTACATATGCTCCTGTCTTTCTCTGCCTGCTAGCTTTCAAGAGTGAAGTGAACTAAAAGGGCAAAAGTAACCCTGAATGACAAGCTGAAGGAGAGGATGAGCAAGGGCTGCAAATGGTAACTTGTATGGCCAGTAATCTTATTTGCAAGGCAAGAGATTTTGATGGAATTGGAAGATGGCACACAAAGGAGACCAAATGCTGCAAATCTCCCTGTTTTCCCCGGACGTTGTGGAGCGGAGGCACCTACATCAATGACATCGAGCTGTGATGGTTCCTTCTCCACAAATTGCCTTCACCAGTGAATGTCACAGCCCGACTTCTGTGCTCTACCACGCAGGCTGCCTGGGAACCAGGATATAGTTGATTCCTAAAGAGGGTGCATCAGGTTCCACAGAGGGTCGTGCACCAAGTGGGTTTCTCTCTACGTAGGGGAACTTGCCGCAGTCCGGGAAAGTCCACTCGGTCCACGTTTCTCCGGCACCTTACAAATCCGAGGTAGACCTGACAGTCCGAGTTGGACGTGCCCCGCAGTGGGGTCGCAGGGGAGGTTTCCCTTCCCTGCGGGGCTCCTTTGGGATGCCCCACTGAAAACCCACGCAGGCCACCCGCGAGAAGAGACTCGCGTTTTCCGCGTCTTCCGAAGAAAAACCCAGCCGCCGCCGCCGCGGCGTTTGGGTTCGATCGCCACCGGAGGCGAGCGGCTTTTCCCTTGTGCTACCCCTGGCCAAGAATAATCCGGGGGGGGGGGGAGAAACCGCAAGGAAAAGCGGCCAGGCTCGGCCTTCCAGTTCCTGGCGATCCGTTCCCTCCTGTCTCCCTGGAAGGGCGGGGGCAGGCGAAGGGGCGGACGCCAATATCCCGAGCCGACAGGTTCCCGCGCCAACAAACTTCGCTTAGCTGCCTTGGCCCGCCGACAAATGGCAGCAGCCAACCCGCCGAGGCTGGGAGAGAGGAAGGGTTCGGCTGGGGAAAAGAAAAAAAAAATAAAATAAAAGGACACGCCGCAGAGCCAGCGGCTGTCGGGGCAACAGGTAGCCCTGACTCGCCTCTGGATTTTTAGCCCGGCGCCTCCCACCCACCCCTCCGGCCCGTCTATTGCCCCACAAGCGCCCCACCGGGACCCGTCCCCCCCACTTCCTTTCCTCTTACCGTGTCTCCCCTTCCACGGGGGGGTGGGTGGGCTTCTCTCCTTGATCTCAAGCCCCGGGCTCCGATCCTCCCCTCTCTCTCTGTCTCTCTCTGTGTGTGTGTGTGTGTGTGTGGGTCTCGTCAAGCGAGCTGCCACCTCTCTCCAGCCTCTCTGCCGCCGGGCTTTGCACGGCAGCGCGCTTTCTTCTGCCTGCTCCCGGCTGCTCCAAAAGCGGATCGGGTGTCCGGCTTTACTCAGCAACTGGCCGCGTCTGTCAAATCGGAGCCGAGGGACCCGGGCGCGGAGGTGGGGGGGGGAGGGAAGCGGGGGGGTAGGCTTGAGAGAGAGAGAGAGAGCAACCCCCAGCTTGGTGCGCCTGGACGCCCCCGGGGCGAGCCAGTTGGGAGCTCGGCTTCGCCTCAGCCGCCCTAGCGGTGAGAGCAAGAGGCAAAAGCGGGACGAGCTCGGCTGACTCACCGAAGCTGCCTGCGCTTTTTTTCTCCTCCCGCTTCCTCTCCCCCCTCCCACCCCCACGGCTTCTTTCTTTCTTTCTTTTAAAGTCGCTTCTTTCCTTTGACTCATCGGGCTCGCCGTCGACGGATTGCTTTCCCAGCCCAGAGTCATGCCGGCGGGCAAAATCCCACTTCTGCGAAATGGGATCCGAAGGGGAGCCACCACCCCTCCCCCCCCCGCTCGGCCAGCAGTTGTTGGTGGGGGCGGCCAGGCTGTCCACGCGCGAGCGCGATACCCCCCCCCCCGCACCACCCCGGCGGAGGCTCGACGGAGTAGGCGCCGTTTGCCTTTGGCAAGGAAAGCGATAAACGCGCCTCTGCTCTTTAAGAAAGCAACGCGCACGCCTCTCCTTTCTCGCCCGGCCGCGCCAATGTTTTTTCTTTCTTTTTTTTTTTTTACCCGGCGATCGGAGTTTTCACAGATCGCAAATCGTCCCTCTTTCGATCGGCACCGCGCTTGGGTGTCGCTGAGAAAGTTCACGCCGTGGGTTTGGGCTGATAAAAACCGCTTTCACACGTTTCAGAGGAATCTTAAGCGATTTGGACTATTCCTTGTGCCATGCAGGAAACGTAGAATCTTTTTTCACGGGTTGTATTTGCTGACGTTTACTAAGAATTATCTACAACAATTCTTGAAGAGATTTAAACTTTTAGTTTTAATTTTTTATTAGTTGGGAAAACTACACGCAAACACACCCATTTTCCGTCCTCATTTTAAAGCCTGGCGTCTTGCATTGCTTTATGGATCATACAGCAGTTGTCCAGGTATATTAGTTTGGTATTTTCAATTTTGATATTTTTATAAGTGATGAGAGATTATAAAAATCATGTCCAAGGCAATTCTGGAGCTGTTTCTTTTTTCAAACACTCAAAACAGCTCCACAATAATAGTTTTTAATTTTAATTTAAACTTCCCTTAACTTAGAGTACCTCTAGGTAGGAGAGCAAAATACCAGCCATTGCATCTTAAAAGACACACCTTCTAGGAAAGTTACTTCTCTCTCTCACAGTCTTCTTCTCTTTATGTTTCCACATTTATCACCAAGCTCTTGATACCTGATTTATTCTCAAGTATTTATCATATTCTTTGTCCTTAAGAAAAATCCTGCAGCTTCCTTATGCACTATCATCAAGAGGATATGCTATTCAGATAACAGTTCTCCAAAATGCTAGGCTACCAGCACCCCTATATTCCTCAGCTAGCACAATTCATTGGCTGTTACATACATTGGGCTCTAATTTCCTGAATTGATCCAGTGGCGGTCATGGAGCTCTTTTAACTTGTCTCTCTTACCCATCTAAAATATTTCCAAATTAGTCTGGTCCTATTTCAAAACCTAAAAAAGGGACGCAGTGGCTCAGTGGGTTAGGGTCGGCAGTTTGGCGGGTCGAATCCCAAGTGCCGCGTAACAGAGTGAGCGCCTGTTACTCCGTCCCAGCTTCTGCCAACCTAGCAGTTCAAAAGCACATAAAAATGCAAGTAGAAAAATAGGGACCACTACGGTGGGGAGGTAACAGCGTTCCGTGCGCCTTTGGCGTCTAGTCATGCCGGCCACATGACCACGGAGACATCCTCGGACAAGCGCTGGCTCTTCGGCTTTGAAACGGAGATGAGCACCGGCCCCTAGAGTCGGAAACGACTAGCATGCATGTGCGGGGGAACCTTTACCTTTACCTTTATTTCAAAACCTAAGAGATCTCCAATTACAGGTCATTTTTGAGAGTTATACTGTATCTGTGTTTACCATTAATGAAGTTGACTGTTCAAAGTTATTCTACAGGGTATTGCTTCACATGCCTCTGATTTCTCCATCTCTCCTTGCTCTGCTTTTTGGGTTTCACTTGATTTTTAAAAGATTTGGGACGAGTTGTATTTAACTTGGAAAACAGATCACTGCTTTAGAAAGTCTGCCAACCTGCACTCTTAGCCCAGAATCCTGGAGGAGATTTCCCTGCTTCTCTTACTGATAGTCCAAATGATCAAAACATAAAACATATGCACAGTGACTAGAAAAATGTTTTTTTTTCTTTTGTTTTTGAAAAGCCATAACTCAAGGGGGAGAAATTCAGGGCAGCAGCTGAAAAGAATTTTTTTTCATATAATGCATGACTCTATAATAATATATTTGAATTTCCAGCTGGACAGTTTTAAAAGGGAATTAACAAACGCATAAACGTTAAGGTTATATACTGTATTATACCAATAGCACTTAATGAGGACAGCAGGCAAAGAAGAAGGAAATGGAAGGGAAAAATGGAATAAAAATAATCACAGCATTACCAAGAGCTTTAAAATGATCTTACCAGCTGGGGAAGTCCATTAATCGGTGACTGGTTTAAAGTCCATCCACAACAATGTACTTATTCAAGAGAGAGGATGGGACCATAGCTATTAGAGAGGTGGAATATCCATTTTCCTTGCTAAAGATTTTCATGCTACCTTTGGGGTATTAGGACCCTGCCTTACCTTCAGTATCTTTCCTTACATCACTTAGTATCACTTGCTAGGAACACAATTGGGACTATGCAATTGGTATTGATCTTGCTGATGGGCTGTAGTAAGGCCCATGAAAACATAATGCTGAACTAGGTTGGCTTTTGGCTTTATTTAGAGTTTTTGTACTGGTTGTGTTCTAATATACTTTTGTTATATTGCTACAAAAATGTGTGCATGCGTGTGTGGGTGGGGTGGGTGGGTGTTGTACCTATGGCTATATTTATAGGCCAGAATGTAGTCTTTTCTTAGAATTAAATGCTCCTGTCTCCTATAGTTCCATGGTTTATTTGGGCAAGTAGCTTATTTTCTAAATCTTTGTGCTCTAGAAGTAAATCAAAGAAAGGGGGGGAAAGTCATCCAACATAAGAATAGATAATTACATTTTAATATAAATCCCATGCCAGGTCTAATTTGTAAAGTAATAAGGTGCCCAGGTGGCTTTGACTTAACTTTGAAGATCAAATTACACAGGCAAATAAATATTATATAATTAATTTATCAAGTCACAGGAAGATCCAAGGACAGAACAAATATTCATGATAATTTAGAACCCCTTTCAAATTTTTGCATTCTAAAAACAAGATTGGTGACTCTTTATGAGCAGAAATATGCCTCATACACAACACAACCATTGAAAATAGCAACCTGAGTCTTATGTTAGTCATCCTCTTAATACGAAGGAACTTTCACCAAACCTTTGTTGAGAGGTCAACATGTTTGTTTATTTTTCACCCACCTCCCTTAAAGACAAATGTCCAGCTTTCTGCCTACAATCCATACCACAGATATAGCTGTACCCAAGATATAGCTACACACAATATGGTAACATCTAGGATCACAAGTTGTAAGCAACCCATATTTTATGGAGAAAGTGTAAGAATTTGCCTTGAGTTGCTGGCACAAAATAGCAATCTTGGAATCACTTTACATTCAACTATATTTCAGTTTTTTGAACTGGATAATAGCAAAAGCCACTCAGTGTCCTTTTTTTGTCACCTCACACTTTTCTACATTTCATTTCCTTCTGAACTTCCTAATCACCTTTACCTCTAGGTAATACTGGAAAATGATTCATGTATTTGATATTGTGGATTTCAGTCCATAAAAAACATAAATTTACTTGGGTTAGAAATAGAGTTAAAGCTCATACAGGAAACCTTAACTATGGAGTTTATGATACTCAGCAGATCTCACAATTTGCTACTGTGTTGTTTCCCTGTAACACTAGCATCTCTTTCTGATACAGAAAGTCCTCAACTTATGACCACAATCAAGACCCAAATTTCCAGTGCTAAGCAAGACAGTTGTTAAGTGAGCTTTGCCACACTTTACAACTTTTCTTGCCACAGTTATTAAATGAATCACTGCAGTTGTTAGGTTAGTAACGCGGCTGTCAAGTGAATCTGGCTTCCCCATTGGTCAGAAGGTCACAAAAGGGGATGACGTGACTCCAGGACGCTGCAACTGTCATAGGTTGCCAGTTGCCAAGCATTCAAATTTTGATCATGTGACCATAGGTATGCTTCAACAGTTGTGTGGGAAACAGTCATAAGTCACTTTTTTTCAGTGCTGCTGTAACCTTGAACGGTCACTAAATGGTTGTAAGTCAAGGACTACCTGTGTTGTGTTAGGGCCACATCTGATATATTGTTGACCAGATGGAATTCAACTAGAACAGGGGTAGGCAATCTTAGCTGTTTTATGACTCATGGACTTCAACTCCCAGAATTCCTGAGCCAGCATGGTTGCCTGCCCCTGAACTAGGAGCTGCAGCTTGTCTGGTCCTTCCTTCTCTCCCTCTCTAATACACACATATGCAAATTCGCAAAGCAAGTCACCAGTCTGTATTTTCAGCCATATTAAAGAAGTCACTTCCAATAAATCCTGTGTGGGTTTTGTTTTTTTTAGAAAATTGTGATTGTTATTTAACCTGGTAAAGTCCAAGCCAACTAATACTTGCCTTATCCCCAAGAACGCAGAGTCCTTTTGATTTGAAACTGCATTGAAAGTGGCAAGAACTTACGACTTGAGTGGCAAAAGTTTCACAATGACTAGTTAATGCTAGATAACGATACTGAAGGAGATCAGCTTCATATTTGTTTGCCAAACCATCTTTGCAGCCCGGGTTCAAGAAAGTCTCATTGACTTCAATGGAACTGAGGGCCACCTTTGTTTTTCCCAGCACCTGCATGGAAGAATGCATGGAAGCGGGGGGGGGGGGGAGACTCTGTATCCTAGACCTTGCTTCTTTAGGCTGCACTTTTACTGATTATTGATTGGCAAATGTTTATCTTATCTCTCTTCTTACAGGTGGAGCAGGATTAAAAAGTGAGATCATACTTACTCGCTTTCCGAGATTCTTCAGCAGGAGAAAGCAGAACTCGTTTCACTTTCACCACTTTCCAGTCTTGACTTTGATCATCTCTGTTGCTAATCCCAGGATCCATCGCATCAGAAACAGGCCAGGGAGAGTCTCCTCGTCTCTCATTGGACACCAGCCTGCTGTCATTGCTTTTGTGGGGGAGGACATTCCCATTGGCTCTCCAAGTTTCCTTCTGGAGATTTTTTCCAGCTGACTCTTTCCTTACTTGCTCTCCATGGCTACTATCTTTTCCTGTTCCTTGCAGCCTTGCCAAATAGCTTTTGCTTTCTGCAGGGTCAACCTTAGATTTCTTAATAATGTGAGGATTTGGGTCAACTCTCCCGGAGCCTGCAAAGTTGGGCTGAGGTTGGAGGCAAGGTGGTTGTAAGGTCGTTTTTAGCATTCTGCCTCTTATTGGATAATATTCAGTGCTTGGTAAATCTGTTCTTCCTCAGAAGAAAATTCTTTGCAATTTTCAATTCTTCTTGGATATTGCCTGGGAAGGCATAAAAGCAAATTATATCCTTCAGTCCAATAAGCCTTTCACAAGCCTGACCACAAAGCTCTTAAGTGCAGGGACAGAATAAGATGGCACCAAGAACACATGATGCATTTTTAAAAGGAATTTGGGATTTAAGTGATGGAAAACAGACATATTTCTCTTTAATTCCTTTGCAGCATTCAAATTGTTCAGATGAACAAAAGAAAGTTTCTGATAGAACTTTCCTTGTCATGTTTAGGTACAGGGTAGTTTCCAAATAAATGCATTTTAGAATAAACAAATAGCTTTTTTAATGGTGTTTAATACACAAACACACAAAAGATGTGTCTACATTATTTTACATAGCTACTCAACCTATGAATTTGAAGTAATATCTTCATATATGAGCAGATGATTTTGCATTAAGGAAAATGCTGCCAATTTTCCTTTTTCACATCCATTCCTGCCCCCATAGCCCTAAAGAACAATAAGGCTTAAATTAATCATGGTTGATTGTTCTCAATGAGACTAAAACCTAACTAAAATAAAATAATCAATCCATTCAAATGGTTGAAATCAGCATCAACTTTTTAGTAGCAGAAACCACCCATATTTCTACTTGCGACTTATGAAATTTGTATATCCTGTACTGTATATGCCCTGTACTGTAGTGTTTTCCATCTTCCCAATGGAAGCTATTTCAGTAAAGCTAAAGCATGACTAACTTAGTCTCAGTCTAAACCATTACATTACATTTACAAATATAAATATATACACACATTTATTTCACAATTGCTGATTAGAAAAGAAAGGATTTGAAGATTTGATATCTCAAGATTTGTCATATTTATAGAAGTGTAGAATATTATTTTCTAATGTTACTATAATCAGCTAGGTTAACACTTTCTCAGCGGTAGCATCTGATTCTTTAGCTTGTTACATCCCAACTACTTCAAAATTTAGTGTAGAATAACAGTGAAGCATACACGAGTTGTCAATTTTTCCACTGAGGACTGAGGTGAGGGAGGAGCAACCTCTCCTATCCATATGCCTGAAGCAGTATGGATTATATTCTTCTGTCTATGGTATTTTGCTTAATGGGACAGGAAGAACTCTGGCTCTTTTACTGTGTCCACTAAAAGACAAAAGTGAAGAACATTCAAGATGTTCATATTCATGTTATGTTTTAACTAAAGCCTCCTCAATCTTTTTGCAGAATAGCTACACTATACATGTAGTAAGTGCTGTGTAGACTTGCATGCACATGTCAAGTTTGTGCAGAATGATATCATCTTTTCAATAAGTATGGCACCAAACTATATTGTGGGAGTTGTCAAGTTCCTGGAGGTCAGTGTTTCTCAACCTTGGCAACATTAAGATGTGTCAGTTTTCACAATTCTCTAGCCAGAATGAAGTCCACATATCTTAAAGTTGCCAAGATTGACTTTTTTTAGACTGCAGAGCAAGCCGGCCTTTTTCAATCGGGTACCTTCTGTTCTATTAATTTGGTGAAGAGCAATTCTGATATCTTTAGATATTGTAAGATATAACAAGTAATGGATGTAGTAAGAAAGATAAAGGGAGCATAGAACAGGATTCAAATCAGTCTCTGCAGTAATGCAGTGGTAACATTTTTTTACTGCAAATTGGGGAAATAATGGTTAATTTTGCTTCTCCAAGACTTGTGGCATTTTTTTTTCTAAGAAGAAAAAAAATTGATAAAACACTCAAAGGACCTCTACTGATGACTCAAGTTGAGTGCTAAATTCCATACATTCTAGATTGGCAGCCTTAATCTCACTTAACTGAGAGCTCCTTCTGTTTCTTTGACAATTCACATCACTTAGCTAGTATTCAAAGAAGTTTAGGTGCCAGGGAAAAATAAATGGAGCTGATTTGATAAAATGTGCAAAGTCTCTCTAGCAGCAGATTAAAAAAATAGACAAAGCTAATAAAGCCAGTGCTGCAAAAAGGAAAAGTTAATGAGTACAATCCTAGATATCTTCTGAAAGCTACTTTGATTTACCTTGGCCATGTCATGTGTGCTAATTCATTGGAGAAGGCAATGATGCTGGGAATGGTTACTGGATCACGAAGAAGGGGTAAGCAAAGAACACAATAGCTTGATAACCTCAAATCTGATACATCTAACAACTGAAAGAAGCTGTGCTTGACAGGCTAGCATGGAGTGGCAAAGAGTCGGACACGATTAAATGGTTAAAACAACCACAATCTTCTGAAAGAATGTTATACAAATTAAGTTGGGTTTTTAATAGTGTGGATAGAAATCACGTGGCAACCTTATGTAACGTATGCATGGAAAAAAATAGGACAGGGTAGTGCTGTCATAACAACCTGTAATTTATTAATAATTTTAGCTAACTTTTCGCTAATGGACAATTTTTTTGGAGCATATTTGACCTCTGACCTTTTGAATAACCAGCAATTTTTTTTATCAATTTCATTGTAAAACCTTGCACTGGTAAATCCATTTTTGTTTTTGAAGTTTATTTTTAAATATATTTACAGAATACCCCTAGCTTTTTGCTTTCAAATGTGTAAAAAAGATTATTTTTCAAGAAGCTGCTTGTTTTAAAATGTCATCTGCTCAGGGTGACCAGTGCTCAGAACAAATATTGAAAAAAGAAAAAATACTAGGAAAAAATGTTGATCTGTGACACGGACAATATTCAAATATGGCAGACCCAAATAGTCAACTGTGTATGAACTGCACTGAGTATGAAGCTTTTTATCAATCAATCAATCAATCAATCAATCAATCAATCAATCAATCAGAATAGAGCTGGAAAGGCCCTTGGAGGTCTTCTAATCCAACGACCTGGTCAAGCAGGAGACCCTATACCAGGGGTGTCAAACTGCCGGCCTGTGGGCTGGTTGTATCATATGGAGGTCGTGCCCACCCCAGTTCCGGCAATGCAAAAAAAGTCACAATACATCACGACACGTCACGTGACGTGGTGAGTTTGACACCCATGCCCTATACCATGGTACCTATACCCTTACGGAAGACCTCAGCACATTTTTTTTTTTTTTTTTATTGAAAAGTTTTACAATACAATTTTCCATTAAAAACCCCCATCCCCCTCCACCCTCCCCTCCCTACCTCCCCCCTACCTCTTCCCTCCCCCCTTCCCTCCCCCCTTCCCCCCTCCCTCTTCCCTCCCCTCCCTCCCCCCCACCCCCCTCCCCCCCCCCGGACTTCCCAGAGCTAAATACAAGGTATATATATATAAAAGCAATCATAAGCAACCATATACTAACAACCATAAATTCTAAAAACCATCACTCTCTAACTTATATAAGAACAAACAAAACTTAACATTATTAAATATATATAAAAAAAAATAGGAAAAGAAAAGAAAAAACACGAAAGAAGACTTATTCGAATGCTAGATAAAACTTCTTAACCCTATACTTATTCTGGATAAACTCAATCCACTTTCTCCATTCCATAATATAACGTTCTTGCGAGTGATCTTTCAAATAAGCCGATATCTTCGCCATCTCTGCCAGGTCGGAAACCTTTAAAGTCCATTCTTCTATAGTCGGCAGCTCCTCTTTCTTCCTCAGCACATTGTGTGTATGTGTGTTTGTGCCTTTGAGGTTCTGACTCATGGAGACTTCTTGGACAAGTCCTCAGAGTTTTCATGGCAAGATTTTTTTTCAGAAGTAGTTACTTACTTCCTAGGGCTGAGAGTGTGTGACTGGCCCAAGGTCACCAAGCTCGCTTTATTCCTAAAGTGGGACTGGAACACATGTTCCCCTGGTTTCTAGAGTGAAGCCTTAACCATGATGCCAAACTGGTTGTTGCCAGCATATCATGGCTCCATGGGAAATGATTTATGCATTACCTGGGCTGACCATCCAATGGGAGACAACTTGTGGAATATAACATTTTTGAAGTTACATACTGAATTATAAATACCTTGAAAATGCTACAATATGGGCAATTTTAATTTTGAATTTTAATTATTTTACTCTTAAATTATTTTAATTAAAATAAATAATTATTTTAATTATTTTACTATATTTATTGTAATATTTATATATAGCTTTTCTGTTTTATGTCTTTTTGTTCACCACCTAGAATTGCTCTATGAGGGAGATGGGCAGTTTCTAAATTAGATGGATAGACCAGACATGTCAAACACAAGGCCCGGGGGCCGGATTTGGCCCACGAAGTGTTTTCATGCGGCCCGCAAAGCCATCTTGGAAACAGTGAGGGAATGGCCCCCACTGCCTTGGCCCTGGCCCAGAGACCCTCCTTCTGCCAGAGACCCTCAGATCTGTCCCACTCCTGCCCAGGCCCCCATAGGCACCCTTGATGCGAATGTTGTAGAGCTGGCCACGCCCACCCAGTAGGCCATATGCACTCTAGCCACGCCCACCCAGTTGGCCACGCCCACCCTGGCCATACCCACCCGGCCCCCTGAGGGCAACCGCAATGCTGATGCGGCCCTCAATGAAATTGAGTTTGACACCCCTGTGATAGACAGACAGACAGACAGACAGACAGACAGACAGACAGACAGACAGACAGATAGATAGATAGATAGATAGATAGATAGATAGATAGATCTCAAATAGGTTTTTGTGAAGTCCTATTTGCAATATAAGTTGTGTTAAATGCAAACACATGTTTGGAGATGGGACACATTAGTTCGCCTACTAAGATCACCTTGTCACCAAATAAATTATTAATCAAATAAATGTTCCATCTTTCCTCTTTGCTGTTAAATGATCCCACGGTGATCACATATTTGTGCCATCATTTTAAAACCCAGCACAAACCACAGTGATTAATCAATGTAAACATAAACAAACCAAAGCTGCTTTATAACTATTCCAGCTCTGTTGCCTGGGCCCAATGCTTAATTCAAGGCCTCTCTGTCTTCCAGTTTTCCATTTGAAATTTGAGCAAACATCACACAGATGTTTGCCCAGCAGGGATTTCTTCATCTGATTTAAAGCCTGCAGGAAATCTGTTAGTGTTGAGGGGGTTCCATTTTTCATTTTCAAGCAGCAGGCTAGGCATCTTGATCTATTCATAAATGCTCGCCCTAGCTTCTGTAATAGTGTTGTTCTATAGCCCAGAAAGTCTTCTGAAGCATTAGATTTCCTTCCCAGACTGCGCATCTGCAATAACAAAGAGCAATTGCAGATCTGTAATCATGTCCCCACCTGTACCTAACCGTGGCACCCTGGAACACTCTTTTCCTGCCGTGTCTGCATGACATTGCTTTCATCTTGTTCCCAGCCCATGAATAAAATAGGCTTAAGCTATTCCTAGCTGCAGCAGCAGCATTGAACTAGCATTTTTCTCTTTATTCCCTTTATCCCATCCAAGTGCAATCTTAAGATAAGTACATTTTCTTAGGCTTTGTCACCCATTGCTCTGGAAAGAAATCAGGTGACTGGCAGTGACTGAGAATGGACATGCTTGGAGGATGGATGGGGATGGACAGAGAGGACAGTGCAGTTCATGCCAAGAAAGTTTCCTGTCAACCCAGCTGTGCTGATCTTCTCACTTTGAGAAGCAGAACTGGTTTGAAATGGAGAAGTGGATGGGCTCCCCCAAAATCATTCATCTAAGTTGCACGTCCATAATGGGAGGAGAAGGGGGAGGAAGACAATTGGCTGATCTCTCATTTTTCTCCACAAAGGCATTCACAGAATAAACCCAATGCTAAAGGCAATTTATGCCTCATGAGCTTGCTTGATCATTGAGATTCAATTAGGAATCTGCTTCTTTGGTTTTCTTTCTTTCACTTAATGAAAAGCAGGGCATCCAGCCACCTCACACCCTGCATGATTATGTTGCAAGGAGAAAAATGATGCCCAGAATACAGTATTGCTGTGCATGTATCCGTGTCATGCATGTGCACTGCTGAGTGATACATAGGACATAAAGCTGCTATCATATGTCAACTGTGTGAATAGTGTCATCCATTCCTCTGTACTATTTATTTATTTATTATACTGATATTCCAACATTCCCCAAAGGAGATCAAAATATAACCTTCAATTTATTCCGGCAATAATAACCTGGTGGTCAATAATAAGACAGCGACCAGCTTAAAGGCCTCAATGACTCGATTCGACTTGTGAATCTGCAACTTATTTTTTGTTATTGTTGGTGTACAGTCTGGGAAGGAAGTCTAATGCTTCAGAAGACTTTCTGGGCTATAGAATAGCACAATTACAGAAGGTAGGATGACCGTTCAACTCGTCCCAGGCCAACATTTGAAGCGTTCCCTCACTGGTTCCAGACTAATTACTGCACCTGAAAATCCTGATTAAAGTCAGATTTGGCAATACACGTGGAGCTGCATTTGCTTTGGCTTCTGCAATAGCATGTCTCCTTTAAAAAAGTTCTGTAGGCAAAAGTCTAAACTCTAAAGCATGACCTCTGGACTGATGGGTCCCCAGCTCTCTGCTAATAGTTTGGCATGAAATAGGCAATTCCTTAGGTCAGTGTATGCCAAGGAACTTTAAGAGCTTGTCATAGTGGTCTATAAACTGGCTGCCGTGGGCTAGATTAATATGACCATTTAGTAGAAGCAGTGCTTTTTTTGTAAAAAAAAAAAGTGCTGGAACTCACACACGTCATACAACCCACCTTGCCTACCCTACAAGGTTCCATCCAAAAAAGGTGCCGGAACTCCATTCTGAGCGTTCTGTGACAAAAAAAAGCCCTGTGTAGAAGGCAAATGGTCTTTTTTTGATTCTGGCAAATGAAAATGTTATTTAGAATCTGGTATTTTGCTTTGTGCTATGCTAATTTCCCATCTAGAAATGCATAGCAAGGAGTAAGGCAAGGAACCAAAGCAAGTATCTGGGGAGTACAGAGGTGCTTGCAAGAGCTGAACTGTCTAATTCTAGATTAAAAGAACTGCAATAAGGATCTCGGAGGCACTTCCTCTGTAGAGAATTGTAGGACAATTTCATAAGTCCTTCTCTAATCTCCTGAGTAGCAGTAGGATATATACAATATGCTGTACCATATTGATGTTGCATTATATTCGGGCCAAGTATGAATAGAACCTCTTCCAAAAGGACTAACGGAAGATAACTTCTCACTTCCTACACATTTATTCCTTGACAGGCACCAAATGGGGAGAGAAAGAGCTGTTAAAAAGTTTCTTGTCTAGATATCTCCCTCAGATGGGGAAAGTGAGAGCTCCAGTAGAGTGTTCATCCATAAATATTGAAACCCGTAAAGGAGCGGCTAGAATCCCAGAATGGACTCTAGATTAAGGATACTAGTCCTCTCTGTGCTTTGCGGCCAAATCTTGTGGGGAAAAAATGCCATTAAAAAAAGCAACTTTCTATTATGGCTACTTATGTAGAGGTGTCTAAGAGGCAGTAGTTAGGGAGCTGCTCCTGGAGAAAAAGTATTAAGTGTACAAGCAGATGTCACAGTACTCCAGGAGCAACTTTCTTGCACTCCATAATACCATGTCTCTCTTCCGACTGTCTGGAGGAAGAAGCAGAGCATTGATGCTTGTTAAAGCTGCAGATTATCCCACAAACAGAGTCAGGAGTTTAGGAAGGCACCTCTTACAGTAGGAACAGCTGTCCTAATTTTGCCTTCCCCAGAATACAGAGAACACATGCTGAAGTCTGAAATTTATCTCAAGCCTATCTTTTAAACATAACAGCGCAGTGAGTGCATTTTTTTTTAAAAAAAATAGTGAACGTCATATAATTTTCTGCAGCAGCAATTTTTCCAGGTGGAAGATTATCCCAACCTTTATGGTAGCACGAAGAACAATTCCTTAAAAATGCAGTCATGTACAGAAGTACCTGGAAGTGGGAGAAACAGCAATGCTTCCTCTAAAGCCCATCACAAGGAAGAAGGTGTGGATCTGTTCTCCATAACTCCTGAGGCTAGGACAAGAACCAGTGGGTGGAAGCCGTACAGAGAGAAATCCAAACTTGAAATAAAGAGGAGTGTCCTGACCTTCAGAGCTATTAAGCACTAAAACAGCTTGTTTCCGGGAGTTGCGTATGTTTTCAAACCAAGGTTGGGCAACCATGTGTCTGGGATAGCCCAAAGGCTCCTGCTCTGGGCAGCTCTGGATTCAGCTAGATCTCTAAGCTGCCTTCCAACTCTATGATTCTAGGACATTCTCCATTTATTTTATTTATTTATATTCATTTTATTTAATTAATTAATTTATCGGAATAAGAGAGTTGGAAGGGAACTTGGAGGTTTTTTAGTCTAAGCCCCTGATCAGGCAGGAAACCCTCTGCCATTTCAGACAAATGGCTGTCCAGTCTCTTCGTAAAAACTTCCAGTATTGGAGCATTCATAGCTTCTGGAGGCAGGTTGTTCCACTGGTTAATTATTCTGTCAGGAAATTTCTCCTTAGTTCTAGGTTGCTTCTCTCTTTGGTTTGTTTCTATCCATTGCTTCTTGTCTTGCCTTTAGGTGCTTTGGAGAATAACTCAACTCCCTCTTCTTTGTGGCAACCCCTTAATGTTGGAACACTGCTATCATGTCAGCCGTAGTCCTTCTCTTCATTAAACTACTAGACATATCCAATTCCAGCAACCGTTCTTTATATGTTTTAGCCTAATCATCTTTGTTGCTCTTCTTTGCACCCTTTCTAGAGTTTCAACATGTTTTTTACTTTGTGGTGACCAAAACTGGATGCAGTATTCCATGTGTGGCCTTACCAAGGCATTATAAAGTGGCATTAACACTTCATGTGATCTGCATTGGCTTTTTTGGCAGCTGTAACACACTGCTGGCTCATATCTAATCAAGGAGAGACGCAACCTGGAATTAAGGAGAAACTTCCTAACAGTGAGGACAATTAACTAGTGGAACAGCTTGCCCTCAGAAATTGTGGCTGCTCCATCACTGGAGATTTTTAAGAAGAGACTGGACAGTCAGTTGTCTGAAATGGTATAGGTTCTCCTGCAGGGAGCTGGACTAAACAGGGCTTTTCAACCTTTTCACCGATTGTACCACTTTTAGGATATGGCAATATTCAAGTACCACCTAGCAAGGTGACAAAAACCTGATGATCCCCCCCCCCAAAAAAAACCTGTTCAAAGTTGCAATTGCACTGAAATGACTTATGACCATTTTTCACACTTATGACCATTGCAGCATGCCCAGGATCATGTAATTTATATTTGGATGCTTGGCAACTGATTCATATTTATGATGGTCACAGTGTTTCAGGGTCATGTGATCCCCTCTTTGCAACCTTTTGACAAGCAAAGTCAATGGCAGGGCTGCTGGTAGCCAAGTGCTCCCCCCTTCCTCCTTCCCTGCCTCCCTCTTTCTCATTCCCACCTCTTTCTGAAGGAAAAATTTGAAAAAACCCCCCATATTTTCTCTCTTCCATATATTTATTAAACAAGGAAAAGCCTTCAGAGACAGAAAAGACAAGCTGCTGAGTGAACTATCTTAAAAAGGTGCATTCCCCTTTAAGAATTAGCTACTGGCTAGAAAGGAAAGTAAGCAGCTGGCACTTAAGGAAGGAAAAAAATGTAGCAAGTACTGGCTGCTGGCTAAGGCAGTTTCCCCAAATGGCTCCATTCATAAGTAAAGGAATGCTACAGGCAAAATCCATTCAGGAGAAAAATATTTCAAAATCCCTTTCAGCAAAACTTACAGCTAACTGAAGCAGAGACATAGAAGCTAACACGAGACATCAGCCATCAGCCAAACAGAAATTGGCAAACACTCCTTAAGAACACAAAGCCCACATTGCACAAATCCTAGAACTTCAAAGTCACAAAAGCACATAAGAATCCTTCCACTCTCCATCTCCCTACCTCCCTGCCTCACCTCCAGCCAATGCTGCCTTTCTTCATTGCTGCCTTTCTTCATTCCTTGTGAAGGCTGACCCTTCCCCCATTGTGTTTCTTGCCTGTTTGTTGCTGCCAGCACAAGTGGCTGCCACAGAAGTTGTAGATCGGCTCATGGCCGGCCTGCTTGATCTCCTCTCCTCTCCCCCCACCCTCCTCCTTCTTTCCCTTTGGTGCAGCTACAGCTGACTCCACTTCCTCCCAAGGCTGCTTCTTTTCTCTCTCTCTCTCTCCCTCTCCCACCCAAACTGCCTCCTTTTATAGCCTCTCCTGTCTCTGCCCCTCCTCTTCCTCCTCCTTTCTGATCTAGGTAAGCCGGAAGTAAGCCTGGGACCGTTGCCTCGCCCCAGCCACTCTGCAGCTCCGGAGGACTCTCTCACAGTAAGTCCTGCCCTGTGCTGGCTTGTTTCCTCCCCCACTACACTTGGCTGGGCCGCATACCACCTGCTATGTGGTAATGTACCACAGGTAGTATGCATACCACTGGTTGAAAATCCCTGGACTAGAAGACCTCCAAGGTCCCTTTCAGTTCTATTCTGATTGATATTTAAGTGATAGTCCATTAGCACTTCAACATTATTCTCGCAGTTACTAACTGTTGAGCCAGGTACCATTTATTTGATTACGACAGCTGCCAATCTCAGCCAAATGACTCAACCAAGTGAATACAGTTTTCTAGAGAATGGGTGGATCGTGGCTGAGAGGCTTTTCTACTGATAAGCCAGGTTCTTGAATAATGCGTCAGAATATTTTCTACAGGCAAATGCCTGATCCAATTATTAATAAGACTGTAATATGTCAGCATTACAAACAATGAAAGACAATGACTGGAAAAAAAGAACAGTTGCCAAGCTTATTGCATCTTCTAATAATGTCAGCATATTAAAATAATATTAAAAAGTTATTTTCAGTAATTATCCACCAGTCAGTGTTTATAAAAAAGCTCCTATGGGAGACAGTTTTCTGAACACTATCCATTACAGGTGTGGATAGTAGAGTCCCAAACTCCGACAAATATTATTAAAAATATTGGAAATGCTTGGGTATTTAAAAAAATGTTCCTATGGGAGACAGTCTTCTGAATACTATCCATTACAGGTGTGGATAGTAGAGTCCCAAACTCCGACAAATCTTATTAAAAATATTGGAAATGCTTGGATATTAAAAAAAAACCTATCAGAAATGGTCTACATAGCTCTTCTCCCAAACTGAGCAGAATTCAACATGGCAAGGAAGATAGCTGATTATGCTTTCTCATAATCTTTAGTCTTGAGTTCATACGCCAAAGTAATCCCTGTCATCTCGTCGCATGTGTAGAAGTGGATTGACTCCTATTTGCAAAGGAAGGGAGCTGGGACTGGCAATATAGGAAGCCTTGGGTTACATTCCAGTTATTATTATTATTGATGTTGTTGTTGGTTGCATGGCATGAGGGCTCAGTTTCCTCCCTCCATGGAACTAAGAACACCCACAGGAAAATCTCCCCCCACCCAAAGACTTGATTGTTGATGAAGGCTTAAGAAAAGTAGAAGTGGAAATGAAAAAGGTGACATTTGATTGCTTTTGTAAGTGCCAGGGGTCACTTCAAAAGACAGAGTCATTTCAGCCATCAGGTCAGTGAAAGGCAGCCAATGTGAAGTGATAGAAGAACTGATGCCTCCAAGATGCCTTTCCAGGTGTAGCTCTGAATAAGATCTGGAGGGCAGCCAGAGTTGACTGGCTTCTTTGCGCCTGATGTTTTCCATCTGTTGTAGCATAACAGCAGTTCCTCCATTGAGCCTTGCTAGAAATTCCTGACTTTCTGGTAAGACCTCCCTTACATCAAATTTCCCTTTGAAAGAAATAAAGTATAAAAAGTTTCTACAATATGGCTTTGGTGACAACTCTTAGGTAGAGGTAGTAAAAGTGTCAGCAGCATCCAGAAAACTGCTTTATTCATTTCCTCAAGAACTTTCAGGAACTGCTTGGTAGTTTTTGTCCTGGGCTACTAAGATTTGATGGGATAAACACACTTCATTGGAAAAGAAGAAACGCATCACTGAAAAAAGAGAATTAAAGAGGGTGCAGATAGATATAGAGAGACAAAAGTATGTGTAACATGCCTATGCCAATTTATTGGTATAAATACAAATTCAGGAATAATTAAAATAGAAATACTATACAGTACACCTTTAAATTACTATTGTTGCCAGTTCCCAAAAATCTGGTACCTTCAGTATTTCTGATTTGGCAAACATAAACATCTGATAAATTGCTATATTATTGTTATTATTTTCCTAAGTTCTACCATTGCTGAAAGGACCTACAATTGTCCTCTCTGCGACCCTTGAGGAGAATTGAGGTCAATCCCAGGCAATCAGCCTTCAGCTGATCAAATAAGGAAGACCCATGTCAGAATGCTGCTGTCAAGTTTCCGAGGTATGGGCTTTTCAAGTGACTCTGAGGCATTGTTTACCTTAAAAGTCCTTTATTAGCCTAATACACCGGCAAATGCTTGCTCAAAGGAAGCTGGAATCTGAAATCTCTGCCCCCTTGCACAATATATTAAATAAAATTCTCCACCTTTCTATTTTTGTCATTAATCACATTCTCCAGTTAATTTAAAGAATTAGTTTCTCTTCCCTTAGACAACCGGCCAAGTTCTTATCTTCTGTAATTTCAGATGGCCTTGAGGTACAATCCTCCTCCTCCCTCCTCCCAGCCTTAACCCTATCTCTTAAAGCAATACACAAGTTTAACATATGAAATAGCTGCTTCTTCATCAATTGTCAAGCAAAAACATTGGATGTTAGCATCTGCCTCTCCAACCCTACTCTTGCCTTGCCACTATTTTGATCGTATGGGAGAAAAGATTTTGAAAAAAAACCATCCTGACGTTTGGGGCAAGAACATCTGGCCTCTAGAGAAGCTTAGAGGGAGAGACCCAAGGAGACTGGATTTCCTGCACTGGGAACTGACCTGGTTCACACCTGGCTGAGCTTCAACTCCTGCAAATGGCAAACTTAGAAGCTCGGCCTCTTGAACTGTGCTGCTAAATTGAAAGAAAATTGCCTCAGAGGGGTGGGGTGTCAATATTATCTCTGCATAGGTGTCCTCTGGTCAGGAGCCAAAGGTAATTTATGATTTCTTCACTTATGAACTTGTAACGCTATGAACAATCTGAGAAAATTAATGCTTGCTCCAAAGTGCTGCAGATCCTCTAACAATGAAAGACCCATCATGCCATCTCTGCCCCAAAGAGGGAAGAGAAAAATGGAATAGAGACCCACTTCTCAAGCATTGGAGAGAGAGGAAGCTTGTTCACAGGGCTGTGGTAATCAGTCTAGCAATTCCTGAAGTTCAAAAAGAGGGAGAAGAGATAAAAGTTTTCTGTGACAATAAAATAGAGCTCAACATTAAAATCCACCAGGGGTTCAACTACACTGCTGGCTACAATCAGCCCAGCTGCTGACATCATGGGTACAGGAAGTTCCAAAGTAGCTTTCAAACTATTGCAATATTGTGTGGAAGAATTTAAAGTATGAGAGTGAAGGTTCGTTCTCTGGGCTTGTGGGTTGGTTTCCGAAGGTTTCGTTACCAGGCTAGGTAATATCTTCAGTGGAGTTTAGGGGATGTCTGTCAGTGTTCTGTTTATAAAGGCTTCAGGTGTGGGTGTGTCAAGTGAGGGTCTTGTGATGGGTCATGTATGAGTCATCTGTGAGGATTGAGATGAGTCTGTGACTCATTGATGACTCATACCTGACCCATCACAAGACCCTCACTTGACACACCCATACCTGAACCCCATATAAATAGAACTGACATCCCCCAAACTCTGCTGAAGATGTTACCTAGCCTGGTAATGAAACTTCAGAAACTAATCCACAAACTCTGAGAACAAACCTTTACCCTCATCTTGTACCGGAACTACAGATATTTGCCACTATTGCAAATTTAAGGTATGCCTATTGTCCATGTGCTTCTTACTGATGGGCAAAGGCAAAGGCCCCATTTTGCTTTCCATTGTACTTTGTCTTTCAACCAGACCTGAACTGGGCTGCTCTTAAAATAGAGGGAAGCTCCAAATATAACCCTGCCGTCTAACAGCTCTCCTGATGTTCAGCTGTTGTCTCTCAAGGAGGATACTTGGCCATCTTCATGCCTGAAAGGACTCTACAGTCTACAGCAGAAGTCTCCAACCTTGGCAACTTTAAGACTTGTGGACTTCAGCTCCCAGAATTCCCCAGCTTCATGGCTGGTTGGGGAAATCAGGGAGTTGAAAACCTCAAGTCTTAAAGTTGCCAAGGTTGGAGACCCCTGGTATACAGGATGTAGTATTGTGGGACAGAGATGACTATATTCTGTTTTGCTGAAGAGTAAAGTAGCAAGAATAAATTCACATATGGAGTAGTCTTAAAAGCATACTGATTATGGTTTCATTTGCCAAGTTTTAATCCTAAACCTTTCAGATGAGGAGCAGGCTTCAAGGAGTTGTAGTTTGTACTGCAAGCCATTTTTCCCCCTCTCTGGGAAAAGAGACACAAGTCCCTTGATCTGAAGAAACTCACTCTGCTTTTCTTCTTTGTAAAAACTATGAGAGGAAGTAAACTCATTCCAAGAAAATGGAAAAATGAATGAGCTATTTCTACCACGTTTATGTACTTGTAGTAATAGTATTGTGGTTATTAGTTAGCTCATATGTGCCAAGTTACCTTGTTCCCACTAAACTGTGGGCCTAAGAAATTAAAAAGATGAAAGTGATTCTAGTTTTCTTAATCAGATCCAGAACTAAGACTGAGTCAATTATATTTTTGATTGAATCTTCCACTTCCTCTACACAGTTTGTGGTCTATACCAGAAACAGTACATAGACAATTCTATATCTGATCCTTCTATCCCAGCTAAAATCTTTCAATATTTCCCAATCACAAAGAAACTGGAATTCTGGTGGACTGTGATGGCAAGATAGATTTAATGAGCTATTGGCTGTTTCACCCTAATTCTTCCCAGTCACCCATTATTAAACTTCAGTTAACACAGAGTGTCTCTGCCACATGGAGATTTGTACTGAGTATAAAGGAGTAGGTTTAGTTGTCCCAAACCAATATGGTGAGCATTGTAAATGGAACCCACTGGGGTTGAAATATAATTTGCTAAATAACCCAAAATAGATAGCTGCTCAAAAGATTTTAAATACTTAAACATAAAGATATTTCCAATTGATTTTTTTTCTACAAGTGGATATTTATTCCATTTTATTTATTGTTAGTGGAAAGGACCAAAAAAACCCAAGTACAGTTAATGTGAACCACTGAAAATGAAAAGTTGTGGGAAGTATGTATATAACTGCTGATATTACTTTAGTTCACCTGCTTTTTGTTAGTTGTTACGCTTCTCCGAGTCTCATAAATATCATTAAGTATATGCACATATACACACTCACATATACACTGGATATGGATTCATGCCCTACAGTTACTATTTTGGAAAAAAAGAAGGTTCCAGATGTAATTCCAAAATCTAGTATCTTTCCAATCACACTGTCTCCAATTTGTTTATTGCTTTTGCTCAGCCCCAGCTCGGCAACAGAGGAGATGAGGGGTGCCGGCAATAGCTGCAGGGGGATGGGGCAAAGGGTGCGCCATAAAAGGAAGTTGAGGGGACTGTGATGGTGTCTGGCTTGTGTTGCATTAGCCCTAAATGCCCTGGATTTCATTAAGCTCTCATGCTTATCCAGTAATGTGATCTGAGGAAGTATTCAGTGTTGCTTTTAAAACTTGGGAAAAGAGGGACCAGAGCAGCAGAGATTGTTTAAAAATGAAATATCGCTTTTCTTCTCTACACACGCTCTTCTTGCCTCGCTCCAGGTGTCTTTCCAAACTGAGAACACTCTAGTCCACTTTCTACTTGTCTACCCCATTTCTTTTTACTTTTCGACATACGTTTATCATTACTGTAATTTCTCATAAGATCAGAAAATGCATTGGAAAGGAAAGGTCTCTGGAACACAACACAAAGGAAACTCTGGGTAAGAGACTAAGATAGCTAGATTGATTCAATTCCATTTACAGCCTCCAGCACCTTGCCAAACATGTGGTCTTCACACCCACTTCCAGAACGGACAGGCTCACTGAGCCCAACCCTTGATTGGCTTTTTACCAATGGGTGGTTAGCCAGAGAGTGGGAGAAAAATTCACATCCATCAGAGAAGTCATGACACGGAGATCTACAGGCCATAACTTTTTTAAAAAAAAAATCAAAACATTAATCTCCCTACCTTGCAAACTCCCTACCTTGCAAACTATATCAGCCTACCCAAATTTGGTGCATTCCAGAGGCATCGGACTCTTGCTACCATGCTCTACAAGCAAATTACCAGATCTGCTTTCTCTCTCTGGACATGCAGCTTTTCCAAGATGAGGAAGTTGGAAATTTGGAACAAGTCAGTTTGAAATAGGCTTTATTGTTATAAAGAATATGTTTAGTGTTTAAGAAACAGAATATACGTAAACACATAAACTCAAACTTTAACAACGCCATTGTAACAATGGGAATCATAGACCAAATGCCAAATAGGGAGGCAATTAATTGATGGAAATTAAATCCAATTCATCTGCAGAGCACCAGGTTGAGGAAGCCCAAAGACAATATGAAGAGACCTTGACATTTGCTTGCCTGTTTTTACTGGTCACCATGAACAAGTCTAAACATACAAGCTTAGCATTATCTTCAAAGCAATTACAGTAACTATATTCTGAAGATAATGCAAAACCTGGATGGCTTAAGGAACTTTATGGCTTGGTATTTCTATCTTATGATGGACTGGCTACAGCCCAAGTCTAATAGGCCTTACATATATTTAGAATGGAAATAGGATAGTGTGACAGGCATTAATGGGGCCACAGAGTAGCATGACCTCTGTAGCTGTCCATAAGGAATATAAGCCTTGAAACAAAGATCTCATCCAGTACTATTACATTTCAAAGAACCATGCTGGTTTTAAAATAATTACACATTGTTTTCTCTGACAAACAGATGGGGAGGTTGTGCCATTGGTGATGACTGATATGAAATATTTATGCCTTCAGAAAAGAAAGCTTGGGAAATGCTTGAACATGTTCTTCACTTTGGGGAAAAACAGGAAAAGCTCATTGTAGTTTGTCCAGGGCATTTAATCTCTAGAAATATTTCTGAAGAGGGTAGTGGATATCACTGTACAAATGTTTATTGAATGGATAGGTGAGATTTTGACATTTTGGTGAAGTCCTTACTGCGCCCATGTGACTCAACTCTTTGCATTGGGTAGAGTAAATGTAGGATAATCAATATCTGGATCACTAAATCAACAAAGATTATCATTGCCCATATCAATCTTGCTGATGGATGGACTATGGAATTGAACAAGCTAGTTCTTTTGATGGACAACAATGCAAGGATGAAATTTCCCTTAGAATATACACAATCCTATTGATTATACCAGTCCTAACAAAATCCATTAACATAGTATTCTGAAATATTATCAACCTGCATTAAAGTTGGAAACACCATAGTATGATGTTATTGCTCTCTTTTTAAAAGGCAAGTTCTATGATTGTGTGCATGTGTATAGTACTTTTGTTACAAAGTGCTACAGGACTCACTCTTTCTGTGTCATTCTTCATTAGAGGGAGCTGGAATTTTGGTGAAATTTCATCAACTCTATTTCTTGTTTTCAACTAATCCTGAAATACTACTGGATGTGCTGGACAGATGCTTGGAACTGGTATAGTCTGGGTAAGAACAAATTAATTGAATTTTAATCCAGACATGGGTATAGTTGGTGTTTCATTTGTCAAAATAATGAGATAATAATAATAATAATAATAATAATAATAATAATAATAATAATAATAATAATAATAATAAAGGTGGAAGGGACCTTGGAGGTCATCTAGTCCAACCCCCTGCTCAGGCAGGAAACCTTATACCATTTCAGGCAAATGGCTGTCCAGTCTCTTCTTAAAAACCTCCAGTGTTGGAGCATTCACCACCTCTGGAGGCAGGTTGTTCCACTGGTTAATTGTTCTAACTGTCAGGAAGTTTCTCCTTAGTTCTAGGTTGCTTCTCTCCTTGACTAGTTTCCATCCGTTGCTTCTTGTCCTGCTTTCAGGTGCTTTGGAGAATAGCTTGACTCCCTCTTCTTTGTGGTAGCCCCTGAGATATTGGAACACTGCTATCATGTCACCCCTCACCCTTCTCTTCATTAGACTACACATACCCAATTCCAGCAACCGTTCCCTATATGTTTTAGCCTCCAGCCCCCAAATCATATTTGTTGCTCTTCTCTGTACCCTTTCTAGAGTCTCGACATCTTTTTTACATCATGGTGACCAAAACTGGATGCAGTATTCCAGGTGTGGCCTTACCAAAGCATTGTAAAGAGATGGTGAGATGGTGTCTCATCTGTCCTAAATTAAAATACAATTGCTCCCAAATAATTTCACAGCATTTCTGAAACCATTCTTGGCTTTCAGCACCCAGCTAACATCTATAGCACAAATCAGATTTGCTCAGCCTCAGATGGTTTATCTGTGTTCTTTCAGTTTGGGTAAAATTACCTTTATCATTGTTACCCATATCTTAGGGATTTCTGTTATTATGGTTGGTCACACAGTGAGCTAGATGTTTAGACTGGATTTGGCATTTTTGTCCATTTTTAAGGACCTGGGATGGTCAGATGTTGTTTTTTAAAATAATACTAAAGGTATTGTATCAGGATGTACATTGTTCCAATTATTATGGCTGGTCACACATCAACCAGATATTTAGACTAGATTTGTTGCACTATGGACACAGGACAAACTTGAGATATTTGTTTAGATATTATAATTTATGTGTCTGACTTTGAACATTCTCTCAACTCAATCTACTTCACAAAAATATTGGGCCAATGCAGTTACAGTTAAATTATTGGATTTAGACCTAGGATTCCAAGTCAAATTCCCCTTTAACCAATAGTTGCAGTAGAATAAAATACATGTAGCTCAGAGCTGAACTGTGGAGTTCTTGGTATTATTCTCCGAGCTTGGCTGTTTGCTTGTGGATGTTTCATTACCCAACTAGATAACATCATCAGTGCAAGTGAATTTGGAGTTTGCTGCCTTCCATTTTTAGTGAGGGTGTGGTCTCCTTGAATGAAGTAGGCACATAGAGAGAAGTAACATTTATATACCATTCAAAAATAACAATTAAAAAAAACATAGGAAGGAAAGAAAAAGACTAAGACACACAGGTCTCTAGCAGCTAATACTCAAATAAGCAGAGATCAACCCCAGACAAACAGGCAGAAAACAAATATCTAATGAAGGAACCGTCAAGAAGGACTGATCTTTTCCCCTTCCCCCCCAAAAAAAAAAATCTGTCAGGGCAAGATACTATAACTTGCACTGAAGATGTTACCTAGTTGAGGATTGAAATGTCTGGAGGCAAATAACCAGGCTCAGATATTACTAAGAAATCTATAATCAAAAATGTATTATATGTCTTTTGTCAATTATTTTCTCTCAGCCCAGCTGAACATGCAGAGCTGAAGTGATCTATCATACAGACACATGCAAGAAGCATTGTGGACTCCATTCTGAGGTACATTGGGCAGAAAATGGAATGAAGAAATTATTAATTAAATTTTGTACATGCTCATTTCTTTCTTATAAAAATGTGATAGAGATACGTAGAATAAATAACATATTAAAATAGAACTGGGGGAGAGGTTGTGCCTTTGAGTCAATGTTGGTTCCTGGTGGCTGTCTGGACTAGCCATGTTTAAATAAATATAATTATCTCTGGAGAGGAAATGAGAGGCAATTCCAGCTCTGTCAGTTCTGTTAAAAACTGGATCGAGTGAAACAATGATAGCCTTTAAGGAAAAATGAGAAGACCAGAGAAAGAGAAAGATAGATCAAAAGGACTAGATGGTTTTCACACCGTTCAAATAATAGAACTCATTTATTTGATCTAAACGTATTTGTTTCCAGTAGTGACTAGACATCTTTCAATTCTTCCACAGCCCCACATTCATGATAGCATTTCAAAGGCATAATTTTTGTCGAATATGGAGCTGGAAAGAATTAAATTAGTTGGATTAATGCATGGTTTATCAGAAAAACCCTGGAGAATTTGTATTATGAATGAATGAATGAATGAATGAATGAATGAATGAATGAATGAATGATCTTAGAATTGGAGATATTTCTCTTTGGAATCATCGGTACCATTGTATTTTTTTATTAATATGATTATGAAAGAAAGTGAAACCAAACAACCACAAACACAATTCCAGAAAATGCTACCTTTTAGAGTTTCTGGCATGGTAGTTTTAACCTTTCTTTGTGCTATTCCCATCCCTAGATTTTTTTTTACTTTATCTTTTTTTTTTAATCCAGTTCTTTTCTGCCAACAGTTACTGCAGTTTGCTGACATGTCAGGCATGTCAAAGGACTCTGCTGGTTTAACAGTGACCAGAAAAGGCCTTTTATGAGGATGACACATATCAGCACCTTCAAGTGCCCCAAAAGGGGAAGGGATGCTTCCAGGCCATTCCGAAAAAACTGAGAACCCTTTAAACCATCTTGAGTTTGGAAAAAAAGGAGGAGGAGGAGGAGGAGGAGGAGGAGGAGGAGGAGGAGGAGATTAAGAAGAGTGGTGAAGTTGGGTTGATATTCTGCATCCATTTTTCACAGAGAATGCCTCCAATTAATTGACTAGTACTTACTTTTGCCCTTTGTAGAATGATTTATAATACAACCCTACCAGTGATAATAACTATATGCAAAATTAGTGAGCCCAATGGGCCATACTAGTTCCTTTCAACCATTTATTTTCAATTAAATGTAGTAAAACGAATGTTGTGCATGGTGGCAGAAAGCTGGATTCTGGCCTGCATCTCAGACTAAAAATGGTCCTCTTCTTTTCTCTTGTTTAAAGATGAAACACACTTTGTGCATGAGCGTGCGCGTGCACGAACACTTAGATGATATTTCATCGGGTAAACAGATTCCAGAGAACTGTGCCGAGCGGTTCCTGCCAACCAATGTGATATTCCCCAATTTTATTCCATAGCTTTCACCTAATGGGAGGCATATTTTAAAGTATGAATAGGTGGATGTTGATGTATATGTATCTCAATGATGCAAATCTTTGACAGGAAACCTTTTTGCTCCCAAAGAAGAGGCGAGAGGATCCTGAACTAAGGAAAACCTTAGGGATCTCAAAGTCCTGCTGAAAAGGAGGTACAATCCAGGTGAGAGAGGCAAGGGAAAGGAAATAATATGTCTAATGCTGCCGATGAAACCGTGTCTACGAAGAAGGCATCCCCGACCCTTGTCCAATAGTATGATTCTGAGATAGAGATAGAGAAATACAGTTCTCCATCTTCTCCCTCCCATACCTTTGTGAAGCACACCAAATATCGGTCTGCCATTTAAATATCTGTCTGCAGTTTCCCCCCCCCCACCCCCAGGTCAAGTTCCAGCTTTCTGCCCTAAGTAAAGTTTGCCCTCTAGTTTCTGCTCTGCTCTCTTACCTGCAGCAGTAAAATGATGCTTCCTGGGCTGCTGCTATGCCTGCAAGCAGAAACGTCCCTTCTCCATCCACCTCCGTCGGAATCTCAGAGCAACTGGGTCTCTTTTCTTCTTTCTCCGCTCCCTCCTAGTTACTCGAGCTGGAGCAGAGGAAGGAAGAGTGGGGAGGGGGGGAGGTGAGAGGAGAGGAGAGGGAGGAGAAGGGCCGAGCTGAAACTTTAATAGCACAGAGGCCCTTTTCTTTTGCAGCATATGGTATATTTCGCCCATACTGAAGACATTAGGCATCTATATTTTGAAAGGGCTTACTTCAAAAGTGTACATGCAGCCCATGCTTAGCATTTTGAAAACACACTCTGGGAAGGGTTAGGATCTCTGGCAAAGCCAAATAGAGAAAAAGAAACTGGCCAGCCTTGAGATGCTTTGAACGCTCAACAGGAACGTTTTCTTCTTTTGAATTCCAGGACTGCATGTGTTCAATTTTATACACAAGCCTTGGTGGATGATCCATGTTAACAAGTTTCCTTATTGCTCATTTGGCCCAGAATCTCAGCTCCAGATGCTTCCCTACAAGGACTGGTTCTCACTATAGATTTCTGGTTCTAAGAAGGGGGTCCATGGTGAGACTCTTTTTCCCCACTCCCACATCATTAAGTCCATGGAGTTTACTGTGTTCCAATATCCAGAACTGTGGGAGGGTTTGTGTCAAATCCTGGCCCAAACAGACACAATGCAGTGGCAAAGATAAGAAATGGGAACATCTGGCAATAATTTAAATATATAAATATTTGCCTTGAACTCCTTCAAAGTCTTACCCTTTACTCCTGCTCTGAGCAAAGAAACTATTTGTAAGAGTCTAACAATGTCCACCATATCCAATTCCTAAACAGCTCTTTTTTTAAGCAACAGATTCTTAAGGGTCTTTCCGTACTATTGCTAGCCATTCATCCCTGAGTTAGCAGAAGCATAACATTTGCTCTCATGCTCCATGGCTGATTCCCACCATGCCTTGGTTCTCGGTCACTGCCAATCACCCGATTTCCCTCTGTAATAATATTTGACCAAGATTTTAGGCACATTAAGGGTGCTCTTGAATGGTGTCAGAAAATGGGGAAAATACTATACTATTGTAATACCAGTAAAGCTAATAACCAGTTAAGCCTCTTTCACTCATCAGCTAGGACAAGAGGAAAGCAATGTCATAGGAACAAGGCAGGAAAAACATGTCTCCAAGGCATGTTTTCTGCAGAGGTTAGGTTCAATAGGGATCAAACTTAAATACCAATATTGTAACAGCTATGCATATGCATCTCTAATGCAATGCATACATATTTCCTTGGTCCTTTATTTCAGCTTTGCGTGCATTTGTGCCTTTGAGTCATTGTTGACTCCAGGCAACTGCCTGGACTAGTCCCTGCAGTTTTCTTAGCAAGATTTTGGTTCCAATATCCGAGACAAAAGTTGCTGGTCTTTGGAAGACAGGTGTAATCCAGGTGTAGAATGTAGACCATCAGGAAAAAATCAACCAAAACAAATGTTCTAAGCTGCAAAATAATGTCCTATGTTAGCAACAACCCAAGCTGTTCAGCCCATTGTAGAGTTAGGAAGGACCATTCAGGTTATTGACTACAGCACCCCAGTGAATGCAGGTATCCAACGAAAGGCATTCCAGACAGCGGGCTGATGAGCTTTCTCTGAAACGCATTCTGCAAAGTGGACCCCCATCATTTCTGGGTAATTGGATCCACCACCATCAAATTGCCTTTACTGTTTACAGTTCAACAATTTATCAATTCTACATATGGGAAATATTAAGGGATAGGATCAAACTACATGTTGCATGAATTACACAGGATGCAACAACAAGCCCTGTATTTGTTTGTTTAAACTTTTAATAAATATCAGGACTATATTGCAAATGGATGCTATTGCAAAGGGGGACACACAGACACCCATACCCTTCTTAAACAATCATATAGAGTGGTTGGAATTTTAGGAATGAAATTCCTGCAGTAAGGAAGCCTTAAACCTTTGCTCTGCAGGCCTCCTCTTGAGAGCTTAAAAAAATGAGGATCAGCTGCATAGTACATATTAAACAGAACTTGTAGTCAGTCCTGAGTCTCAAATTTGTATGGTAAAGGATGAATCCACAGCTGACAATTCAAAACATATGGGCACTAAATCATTCAAAAAAAAAAGAGAATTCAGCCACAAGCAAATAATTCAAATGACAGGCAAAACGTATTGGTATTAAAGAGCAGCTTAATCACAAGATACACCTGGACAGTGTGGTTTTGGTAAAGACTTGATTTCCTTTTAAGAATAGGAAAACTTGTATGAATGATTGGGGCATTAGACTTGGACCAAGTTCAAATTCAGTCTTAATTATGGAAGCTCACTGGGAGACTCTAGGTCAGTTCCTTTCCCATAGCCCAAGCTATCTTAGACAGTTGTTGAGAAAAATGGCAGAAAACAGTATATATCATCTTGAGCTCCTGAAGGATGTAACTCTAACAGACTTAATAAAAATGCACACAGAGATTGTCAAGTGAGGAGTTAATGTATTTCAGTTTCACTTAACAATGGACATCTGCCCGTGTTTCTCACAATTGCATACATATTAAAGATGTAATGGTGATTTAAATGTCTCCCCTGTGCTTATGCACTTCCAAATCTACTTTATCCGCCACTAGTATCAAGAAATCCCAGAAGCTATCCATCGGTTTGCTAATGTGTCTGCCAAGATGAGGGGGGAAAGCAAGCTCACAAACCGGACAGGTTAAAACAAAAACAGCCCCTCGTTATCCTCACTACTGAAAATAAATTAAAGTGAATACCTAAATGTTAAGGGTTTTCCTCCTGTGCCTTTAACAGGTTAAATCAAATTATATGTTCCTTATAACTCTACTTCCCTGCCAAGGAAAACCTCTGCAAAAGGCAGCTGAACTGGCTTATTCAAAAAGCTGGTAACTACCATGAAATTTGCTGACTCATTTTCGGAAGGCTTTGCTTGGTGCCAACCTTGATTGACCGTGCCATTATGAATTTTGTGAGCTGCCCAGAGTTTGGTACAAGATGGGTGGCACTCAATCAATAAACAAATCAATTAACCAACAACCTTTTGGATTTTATTCTTCAACCCAAACAAAGTAGTGGACCAGAAAGTGATGGTCTTCAGCTACTCTTCATTAACAATGGACTCTGTTATGTTTGCACTTAGTTCCCATTTGAAGTAATACATATTTGTCTGAAGTGACAGTGGTGGTTGGGAGCTATGGAGCCAGCCAAGTGCTACTTTTCTGTTGCGTTTTAAAGAGCTGTGAATTAATAGCATGTGGGCAAGATGCTATGGCAGTGTTGCCTTTATGGGAAGGGGAGCAGAAAAGCTAGGCCTTGCATTACCGTAATTTGAATGCAAACAGGAGCCAGGAGCTAAAAGAGAGGAGGACACAAGAGTTTCTGCTATTGGGAGATCAGCTCATCCACATGCTTTCTCAAGTTTGAGTTTATTAGAAGAAAAACAATTTTAAATACTCAGCAGCAGGAGCTAGAAATAAATAAACTCAATGTCAAACCATTGAGCTGAAAGGTAATTCTACACTAGCATTTCCATTTCCTAAACATTCCCCTCCAAAGCAATCTTGGAATAGGGTTAGTTTGCCAGCATTTCCTCCCTGGAGATTACTCAGTAATCCCAACACAGGGCTGTGCCCCCTATCTGTCTTTGCCTTGCCCACTTGGCAACCATGTAAAGCTAAACAATGTTAGGGAGCAAAAATGTGTGTGTTGATGCCAGTGTGCTCAAATCTGAAGTGAAAGTGCTCAAAGGGACTTCAAAATATTGAAATGTCCATGTCCATGTTCCCTATTTTTACCAGTGAGACATTCCTGTGTTCTATCCAGGACAAACAGACTCTCTCCATGAATAGAAATCTGATATTAAAAAAGTACACACCTGTGCACAAAACAATATTCAAAACCTCCAGAGGAAGTACTGAATATATACTTCAAGTTTCTGTATGAGCATTTATTCTACAATTTCTCCACCCAACTCATCCCCAGAATTTTAAAGAGAATCCAGATGTCATTATTAGCTGTACTATCACACGTGATTGGTACCACTGGAAACCATCAGTGAAATACTCTTGCTCCTAATACGAAAGCAAAAACAACAACAACAACTAGAGACCAGGACATGTTATAATCCATTAAGAAATTCATTTAGCTTTCTTCTACTTTGAAGTGAACTGAACCAGGGTAGACATGATTACAAAATAAATCTACTGTGAAAGTGCAATCAGCAACAAAAATGGTTGAAATTGCCAAAGTGTGAATCACCTGCATTTTGGTGTCATTTGATCACATTTATTACACTCCCAGTCATCCCATAGCCATGTTTAGATACCTCAGGGTAATACTTCAGGCATATAATAAGGTGAGTTGGGAGGGGAACCTATAAAAACTTACATGTAATAAATATTTTATCACATAATGCTTTGCTATTAATATTTTTTTAAAACTTTCAGTCCACTAGTGTCTTTAACATGTTGACGTTTCTGAATGATTTAGGAGGTAAGTGCCAGTTAAATTCCTAAATAATTGCTATTGCTTAGAACTGCAATTCCCAGTGATATTTCCAAGCAGACACATATAGCAGGTTTGTCATGAGCCAACACAGATTGTTTGGGGAAAAAATCCTGTAGATCTTTTTCTGATAATTTTTCCAGAAAGTCCCTTCCAAACAGTGTTTGTCGTTCACTAGTCAGTGTAGCAGAGGAGCAGAATTTTATAGGACATATACAGTGGTGGGATTCAGCTGGTCCGCACCATTTCGGCAGAACTGCTAGCTAATTTTTTGTTGCCCAAGCCCAGAATGCACTTCTGGAAGCAGCATCCACACAGAGAACTGGTTGTTCACATATTTGAATCCCACCACTGGACATATATTCATGGTCATTGACTAATTGCGGACCAAACAGAGAGAAAATTCATTCTAAAGTGATTGTCAAGAACAACTGCATCACTAGCCAAAAGCTACTCATATAACAATGGTGCATATGGCTAGAAACACCACTTTCACCATGGAGGCTACTCCGAGGCAATGTTTAAAGTAGCTGATGTCTGTAAATGTGATTATCATCCAACACAGATGCTTGCTTTGTCTCTGCATGTCTGTCTTCTGATGAATGTTAATAGCGCTCCACTGGATGCAAGGCAGCACTTCAGATACCCTCCAAATGTTTTGAGTGCTAATGATCAGTGTTCCTACATTTGGCTCCTGGTTCTAATGTGGTTTACATATTAAAAAAAGAGCTGGGTGGTCTCTTGTACAAGTTGTATTCATACATATTGTGCCGTGATCATGCAATTTGGAAAGATGGGTTCCCTTTGATTACAAGCGCTTTAATCTTGAAGCTTAAACATTGCTGCAGGCCCGGAATGAAGTTAGATTGACAAGGTGAAAGTGGGAGATTCCTGGCATCACCATCATTAGAGAATGTGTTGCAAGATAAAATTAAAAAGCAGCAATGTGACATGATTTTCTAAAAAAAAAAGTTATAGAACTTGAAGGCACAGCTTTTTAGTTGTCCAATGCATTTTGTTAAAAGGAATTATATCTGATAGAAACAATATTGTTACTAGGCTACCAGTAGTAAGATATGTCTGAAGGTACATGATAGAATGCATTTCATAAAATGAAGCAAGAATACAACAGAACAAACAATGCTGCAGTTAAAGCTTAGGTATGCCAACCACTTACATACATTTTTAATATGTTAAAATTGTTCACAATAAAGATGTGACTTCCTGGTATTCTTTCTTTCTTATAGCTTGCTTTAGCAGATGATTTGTTCCAGGGAAGCTGACCCAATTAGCACAAAGAAACACATAATACACGCGTACATTGAAAGAAATCTGTTTCATTTCTGTACCTTTCCGTCATGTATTGACAGCCAGATAAATGCAGTTTATTTATATTTAATCTCTCATAAGCAATGCTTCTCACAAAGAGATTTAGCCTGCTGTGATATTTTTCTTCTTGCTGACTCTGAACGTGTAAGCCAAGTCTTTGCAATAGAAATACTAACAAGTTCTTAAGCATTAGCAGATCCTAAATAAGCCAATTTGTAAAACTCTTGAGCCTTTGGGGGGGGAATCACTGTCAGGCAAAGGCCTTGTTCAGTGTATGTATTAGATGCTGCTGCTACTACTACAAAGAGTTGTTGGTCTACATTTTAGACTCCTTCTCCTGCTGCTGCTCCGGTCTCACCCACACTTCAAGATGCTCCAGTTGTCTAGTTGTCTAGTTGGCCTTGCATATGGAACCAAGTACCTTCTGCAGAAAACCAGTACAGGCAGTGATGGGATTCAGCCAGTTTGCCCCACTTCGGCAGAACCGGTAGCAAATTTTTTGTTGCCCAGGCCCAAAATGGACTTCCAGAAGCAGCATCCACAGAGAACCGGTTGTTCCTCAGCTTATGACCACAAATGAGAATAAAGTTGTTGTTACTGACTGAGACATTTGCTAAGGGAGTTTTGCCCCCTGCTCTACCAGCTTTCTTACCACACTTGTTAAGTGAATCACTGCAGTTGTTGAGTTAGTTCTTGGCTGTGAATTGAATCTGGCTTCTCCATTGACTTTGCTTGTCAGAAGGTCACAAAAGGTGACCACGTGACCCCGGGACACTGCAACCGTCATAAATATGAGTCAGTTGCCAAGAGTCTGAATGTTAATCTGACCATGGAGATACCGCAACAGTTGTGTGAAAAGTAATCATAAAATACTTTTTTTCAGTGTTATTGTAACTTTGAATGGGCCCTCAATGAACCGTTGTAAGTCGAGAACTATCTGTAATGACTTTCAGTGCAGCAGCTTTTGCACTGATGGCTGCAAATTCATTGTGATATTGCATTAGCTTCCAATAGGTTTCCAAGTGTAACTTTGAGTATATGGTCCCATAAGGCTCACAGCCCTACCCTACTGAGGTTTGTAAGTTAAAACTAGCACTTTAACTTATACTTGGAAACCTATTTATTTGAGTGCAGGGTTACAGGTTTCTCAGGCTGGAAAATGAAAGGGATTGGGCGCTGAAAGCCCTTTTTCCTGTTGCTGCTCCAACCCTGAGAAATAGGTTGACATGCAGCCCCAGGATGCAGATAGTCCTCACTTTTAAAGTTACCTTTTAAAAAGCAAGGGGAAATGGCTTTTTGAACTGCCGCTTGGAGACTAACACGCTGTCCAATCAGCAGGTGGCTGTTTTAAATTTTGCCTATTTTGTTTATAGTTGTGATATTTGTTTCATTGTTTTTATCATTTGATTTTTGAACCTCTAGATTGCTATAACTGGAACAATAGAGAAATAATGGAAACAAACAGGTATGCTATTGAGCAGCAGTCTTCAAACTTGGCCCTTTTATGACTTGTGGACTTCAACTCCCAGAATTCCTCAGCCAGCATACCTGGCTGAGGAATTCTGGGAGTTGAAGTCTACAAGTCATAAAAGGGCCAAGTTTGAAGAGCCCTGCTATTGAACCATTTCAACCTTCCTTCCAAGATGACCTGACTCTATGTGTCACTGCTGCCAATGTGCTAAGACCATCAGCTCAATCATCAATCAGGATAAAGCTGGAAGGGACCTTGGAGGTCTTCTAGTCCAACCCTCTGCTGAAGCAGGAGAGCCTATACCAGGGATGTCAAATTTGCAATGTCATATGGCATGTTGTGACGTATCGCTACTTTTTTTCCATGGCTGGCAATGGGGTGGGCGCGGTTTCGCTATGATGCATCTGGCCCCTGGGCCAGCAGTTTGACCCCCCTGCCGTATACCATTTCAGAGTGGTGGCTGTCCAGTCTTTTCTTAAAAACCTCCAGTGATGAAGCACCTACAACTTCTGAAGGCAAGCTGTTCCACTGGTCGATTGTCCTCACTGTTACGAAGTCTCTCCTTAATTCCAGGCTGCTTCTCTCCTTGATTAGTTTCCAACCATCCTGTCTTGCCTTCTGGTGCTTTGCAAAAAGGCAACCCCTCAAATACTGGAATACTGCTATTATGTCACCCCCAGTCCTTTTGTCTCCAGGCCCTTAATCAGCTTAGTTGCTCTTCTTTGCACTTTTTCCAAAGTTTTTCCAAATATTTTTCCAAAGCTCCTTCCCTACATTACCTGGGTTGTCTTGGTAATGTATGTTGTTCACAATATTTTCTCCAGATAAGAAAATCATCATCCCGAGGGCGCATCCATCTGTATTTGCATTTATTCCCTTACATCTAGCTTCTTTTATTAATGATGCAAAGCAGGAAGAAAAACATTTAAATATTGCAGATTTGAAAATGGATAAGATAATACAAATTTCAGAATATGCATATATACAGGCACACATTCATTAAATGATCCAAAAAAAAGTGGCGTTCATTTTTCTTTCTTTCTGGATAGTCTGGTTCTCATAAACGGTACTCAATTTAGGAATATGGAATTGACAGACATAAGGCCCTGGTTTATATCTACAAGAATATCAAGTTTGGAGAAGGTTGGAAATTTGGCCAAAGCTTGAGGTTTTAAAAAGTGACACAGGGTCAGGAAGTCTGGTTAGTGACCAGATTTGGAAAAGAGAAAGAAATATTTACTTACATTGAGCCCATTTACATTTATGTTCTGTTTAAACATTCAATGGTTTTCAGGCAAATGACACTATAAAAGCCAAAATGTAACAATGTTGGTAGGTTGTGTGTTTGTGGTTTGCTGTTTCAACTACCACACTCCACCATGTGAATTTGGAAAAAAGTCTGATTCTTAATTTTTTGCACAGCTGAGAAAAACAGGCCCAGCACAGCTGCAGCTCAACATGAACCACAAAATTAACCCCTTTGGGCAAGTGCAGGAGCACCAGTGGGTCACTACTCTTAGTCTTTCTAATCAGTTTCTGACTAGAGTCCTTTTAAAAAAAAATCCTGGAGAGTAAAGTACCTGCCCCTTCCTTAGTCTCTGGCCTCTTGCGTGCAATCCCAACTGTGTGTAATTTATGTTCTGCCTGATTTTTTTTCCCACTCATCACTTCCTGAACTCCCCTTCAGTGTCCCATGTGTTTAAAGGTAAAGGTAAAGGTTACCCCGCACATGCGTGCTAGTCGTTTCCGACTCTAGGGGCCAGTGCTCAACTCTGTTTCAAAGCTGAAGAGCCAGCGCTTGTCCGAGGACGTGTCCGTGGTCATGTGGCTGACATGACTAGACGCCAAAGGCGCACAGAACGCTGTTACTTTCCCACCGTAGTGGTCTCTATTTTTCTACTTGCATTTTTATGTGCTTTCGAACTGCTAGGTTGGCAGAAGCTGGGATGAGTAACAGGCGCTCACTCTGCTACGCGGCACTCGGGATTCAACCGGCCAAACTGCCGACCTTCTACTGTAAAAATATGAATAGTTTATGGCACAAAATGGAATCTAAATAGGTGTAGTGGAATGATTTCATAGGATGAAAAGGCAGATATCCCAGCCCTCTTTTCCTAGAAATCCACTGACCATCATCTTGCCTTACGGTCACTGCTTCACATTACAATTATTATAGCCACCACCTATAGAAATAGCAATAGCACTTAGACTTATCTACTGCCTCATAGTGTTTTATAGCCCTCTTTAAGCGGTTTACAGAGTCAGCGTATTGACCCTAACAATCTGAGTCCTCATTTTACTGACCTCGGAAGGATAGAAGGCTAAGTCAACCTTGAGCCAGTCAAGATTGAACTCCTGGCAGTGGGCAGAGTTAGCCTGCAATACAGCTTTCTAACCACTGTGCCACCAGGGTTCCTATCTTCCACCTATTTTCCAAGGTGAAAACAGATAGCATCCTGTTTTCTAATCCTGGGGTCTGATATAGTTAGGGATCCCATGGTCTGTGCACTTTCATGGAGGAGGAAGAGGAAGAGGTAAACTCTATAGTGACATTTTTTGACACTATAGCATGAGGTACGTGATTTCTGTAAAATCAAACTTATTTTTTTTAAAAAAAGGAAAAGTGAGAGCATAAAAATTCCTGCTTAACTTTAAATAACCACTGACAGTTGTCAATCAGTGCTGGAAGCATTGAAGATATAAGGCTGATAAAATCACAGCATGTCAAAAGAATCTCTGATTAAAAAAATAAGAGCACAAAACTGAAATAGCTACATACCTTGTAAAATAAAAACAATCATGGAATATATCCAGCTCAAACTTAGTACAGTTGCTGTTACATGGAAGTAAATGGATGATTGCAGCAAATATTTTCCACTTGCTTACCTTGGATTTTTCAGATTGCAGTAGATTTCAACTTTTACTTTCGAGTTGGGGAACAATGCTCTCAGCTCCTTTCCCTAACTTCTCCCTTGGTGTTGAAAGGTAACAGCTTTTCATTCGATAGAGTGGGAGAGGGTGGGAGATCTCCTGTTGTTACATACTAAGGTAAAGATCCTTACTTTACACAGGGTTCATCCACAATCCTCCTTGTCCCTGCTTTGACCCAGTCCAGTTGCTGATTGTTAAAGTCCTTTCCTTACACCAGAGCCTCCTTCTTTGGCCACATGCTGTTGAAACAATGTCATCCGACAGAGAACTGATATTTTCTACCAGAAATATGCATTAAAACATCCTATGCTTGCATTCTATGTCATGTGAAAGGAAGACCCTGATGGAGATTAGTGGTCTGCAGGGTTCTGATTGGCTCATTGCAGAATTGTCTTCTCATACAGCCCTGGGGTGCTGTACTTTTGTGGCTATTTCTTTTCTAGCTGCCTAGAGAACAGTATAGTTACTGGTGTAGCTGTATTTCCCCACCACCACCACCACCACAGACCACTCCACTTTGGTTTAAATACTTGGTTGCTTCCTTCTAGAAGGTCATTTTTATGAGGTCCATAGGAATGTTGACCTTATGAAGCAAGTCTTCCAGGAAGCTGATGATTCCCATGTGAACAAAAGGGAGTCTGTAGTTCTCTGCCATTCAATTGCAAAGGCAGACTCTCTGAAATCCCAAATGAAAACAATAAAGTTCTTTTAGAGAGAAAATTGCTGATCAACCTTATTTATCATTGTGGCTTTATTTTCTTGATCTGTTCGTGCTCCTGAGATTTTCTGTCTCCTGTGCCAAAAACATGGCTTACTTTTGGATCATTAGGGAGAGAAAGGTGGGTGAATGAACCATTAATGACCAGGTTTAAGTCCATGTTGCATTCTCTCATTGCATTTGTGGAAACTGAGAGTATTGATGATTGGCTTTGCTTAAGTATTCTTCCTATATTATCTAGGAATTTTGGAACTGAACCCCAAGCTAATTACTAATCTGGCAATTAGGGAAAGCAATTGTTTCTGCAGTCCACAGTCTACAACAGGGGCATTAAACTTGCCATTTCACGTGGCATGTCACGATGTATCATGACTTTTTCCCCATTGCCAGAGCAGGGGTGGGCACAGTTTCTCATGACGCATTCGGCCTGCGGGCCAGCAGTTTGACACCCCTGGTCTATAAGATATGTTAAGATAATAATCTGTGGGAACTTTTCTATATTTATATTTATAAAATAATGCCTTTTATTAAAAGAAGGAAGGTTCCATAATCATGAAACAATATATTGAGCTCATTACAATTTCCCTTTGTACTTCATAAACACAATAAATTAGAAGTTAAGCACTTTACAATACACTATAAATACTTAGCTGAGCTTCGGATATTATTATGGATTTAGAAGTTAACACTCCACCCAATTTGTATTGATGTTTGAACTGGTGGAGTGGGTAGGAATATCCCTAGGCAAAAACTGAAGAAATACAGTTACCTTATCATTTCATAAAGATGCACTGGATATTATTCTTAATACATGCATACAAATCATCAAGAAGACATAATATATAGATATGAAACAGTTGACTTTTTTACCTGCACAATTACTATTGCAAATTGAAAATTTGTTTCTTGATCATTCACATTCTGTGCTAAGCTATTATTAGTTGTATTTAGATTTCACACCAAGCCATAAACCACAATGGTTGTATTCATACGTTGTATTAAGTGAAAACCAGAAAAACACATTATTGTTTAGTGCGATGTATCAAACCAGATTTTTATAAAATAATTTGTGGCTGAGTATGTATGAACCAGAGGGACGCAGTGGCTCAGTGGGTTAGGATGCTGAGCTTGTCGATCAGAAGGTCGGCAGTTTGGTGGGTCAAATCCCGAGTGCCGCGTAACAGAGTAAGCACCTGTTACTCATCCCAGCTTCTGCCAACCTAGCAGTTTGAAAACACGTAAAAATGCAAGTAGAAAAATAGGGACCACTACGGTGGGAAGGTAACAGTGTTCCGTGCGCCTTTGGCATCTAGTCATGCCAGCCACATGACCACAGAGACGTCCTCGGACAAGCGCTGGCTCTTCGGCTTTGAAATGGAGATGAGCACCGGCCCCTAGAGTCAGAAACGACTAGCATGCATGTGCGGGGGAACCTTTACCTTTACCTTATGTGTGAACCAGACCACTATGACTCATTCAACAGCCATAAATAAAACAAAGTATGGAGATGTATGAAGCCAATGATGTGGTATAGAATGAAAAAAAGAGAAAAGGCATTTGGTCTAATTCTGTACATCTTTCAGTCTTTTGAAATACAGCAGGTGAAAATAGAGAATGGTGCTACCATGCAGCTATAAAAATCCAAAAGGTCACTAGGTGGGCAGCTGTATCTTAACCATACAGCTGTTTCTGTATAACTATTTCCATATCTTTCTGCTATGGTCTACAGCAGAAGTGTCCAACATTGACAACTTTAAAGCTTCTGAACTTCAGTTCCCACATGAATTCTGGGAGTTGAAGTCCATAATTCTTAAGGTTGCCAAGATTGGATGACTCTGCTCTAGAGCTGCCTGGACATTTGTAGTTTTGATCTAGTAATCCTATTATGACAATTTCTTAATTTGTTTTTTTCCCATTCCATTGTAAATTTCATTTTGGTTTGTAACACACATCAAACTTAAACAGTAAAGGCATTGGTTTTGGGTTTTGCCTAGCCATAGTGATTTGCAAATTATGGCTTATGATTTAACACTATACATGAACTAGGCCACAATGAGCTGTGCCACAGATTAAAACAAAGCTTGCCTTAAAGTAATTGTGAACTGGGATATTTATTCAACTGAGTGTTTGAATCATACAGGTCCTAAGTAAAAATGTATTTTATAGGTGAATCCAGCCAGTTAGGGTTTATTTGGCGATTCTGGATAAGTGTTAGCAAATTATATGAACACAGTCAGCACTGATTTGTTAGAAATTTGATTCACTGTTATACTGATTTAGATCACCACATATTGATGTCTGGTAAGGAAAAAGGCAAACTAAAGTATTTCCTTTTAAAAACATGTAAGTGCTGAAGTCACCCTCTCCCTCCCTTCTCCCCCCTCTCTTTCTCTCTTCCCTTCCCTCCCCCCCCCTGTCTGGAATTCCTGATCAGGTCCCACACCTGTTTCCAAGGTTGCCAGGAAGATTAAAAGGCATTTAATGGCCTTGTTTGCTCACCACAAAGATGGTAGTTAACCATAGAAAATGTGTGCAGATACCTGTTGGCACTTCCCTGTAATTAAACAACAATTTAACATGTTATTTGAATGCAGGGAAGACACACACAATGTTTCTAGCCTTGGCTAACCAGATAATATAAACATGGTTTGTGATTATTTCCACATTTTACCCAGTTAATTCAGCCTGGAATAAGTTTAGGTCCTACTTTAAGACAAGTTAAACACTAAACTCTGTTATAGGTACCCATTGTGGGAAACAGCTAATGGGCACATCATGATAGGCTCATACCAAAACAACCTCCTTTGTGGCTTAGGCAAAACTAACAAATGTACAATGGAAATGTGGACAATTATATTATGTGCAACCATGACCTAATGTAAGTGTGATATCTCCAGAGTAGTATCATAACAAATTAGGGTGTCAAAAGGAAAGTCAATATGTTGTCTGGACAAATGCTAAAGTTCAAGTTTGGAAATAAATAAATGATGCTGATTGATGAGGTTGCTAATCTAGCATCCTCTTTCTCAGAGCTGTCAGCAAGCTAGCAAGCTATGAAGCTCCCTCTTCATAGGCATGCTGTTGCTGATCCTCGAGCACATATCACAACTGTTTTTCTGAATGTATAAAATTCTCTTTTCAAGTCATGGAATCAGATAGGCATCCCCACATTTTCTGGCCATGAACACCCTATAAAATATGTACTGTATAGTGTGAAGAGGTGCTTCTTAATCCCAACTATGATGGTTCGTGGAATAATCCAATACACTTGCATTATGAGATACAAAACATGGCTACATCCAATAATCATATAGTCCTGTTGTGTTCCTTCCACTCTGCTGAGCTAAAGAGTTCCAGGTTTGAACATGGTTCCTCCGTTCCTGCAATCATTTTTCATTCTCCTGATCTGCCTATTTTTCAGCTGCAAAGTCGTGTCTTAAATCTTAAGAGCTTGAATATTTCAAATATGGTCACTCTTGACATTTTTTATAAGTGCAGTTGCATTTTAAATCTTTCCCCTCGTGACTCCTAACACTGATTCCATCTTTTTAATAGCTGCTGTCCTCTGAACTGTTATTTTTATTAAGCAATCTGCCACAATTACTAAATCTCATTCCTAGTCAATCAATATAAGCTGAGACCACACAGGGTGCATATGAAAATAGACGAGATTTCTTCCCAGCCCGCCCTGCATTACTGTAGGCTTAAATCAAAATGCAGCTTTCATTTTTCACACAAACTAGAAAGATCTTTTTGGAACTCCTTGCAATCCATGTTTTAATTTTTATCATCCAGATTAATTTGGTGTCATTTGCACATTTCGCCATGGTTCTTACCTCAAAATCATCTTGAAAAATTTAATCCTGTTTCTGAATGAAAAGAAAAGAAAGGAGGGTGGCAAGAAAGAAGGAAGGAAAAGAAGGAAGAAACTCATGTCCCAGAAATTGTCTACCTCCTCTAGCTCTGTCTCCTTCCTTGTAATACAGAAGTGGCTTATTAATTCAGAATTATTAAACTAAACATATTAACTAAATTATTGTTTAGTTGCAGGGAAGAGCCAACATATATCAACAAACATTTTATAAAGTACCATCCCTGAAGTGGGCAAACAGGGTCACTGATGTCATTAAACACAACACGTGTGAGAATCAGGGTTCCTACATTCAATGAGACTTTCTAGCAATTAAAGAAGGAGAACTATTATAAATATGGGACTAAAAAGTTTCATTTAGCATTTGAATAAGTAGTGGATTTTTATGATGTATGATTAGTTATTTGTTACTTTATTAATATTATGACTATGGAGAGTTAAAGTCCGATAGAACTTAATGTTTTATTTTTGTTGTTAGCATATTTTAAATAATAATAATAATTTTATTTGTATACCGCCCTTCTCCCAAAGGACTCAGGGCGGTGAACAGGGCAAACATATAAAAATACAAAGATACAAAAGTTAAAAAAGAATTAAACACAATGCCCAAGCTAAAACAATAAATAGATATATTAAAAACAACAATAAAATCCCAACCCATCCCCCATCAGGCCAGGCCGGCTTGTTCGAACAAGTGAGTTTTCAGATCGCGTCGGAAGGAGCGAAGGTCGGGCGCCATCCGGAGCTCGACCGGCAACCGATTCCATAAATCGGTTTAGTTTATGTTTGAATTATTATACCCTGTATTATTATTATTATTTATTTATTTATTTATTTATTTAATTTGTATACTGCCCTTCTCCCGAAGGACTCAGGGCGGTGAACAGGGCAATACATATTAAAAAACAAGATACAAAAAATAAAAGTGATTAAACAACAGTGCCCATGAATAAATTAATACATATTAAAAAGTTAAAACCGAATTATAAAACCCAACCCCATCACATCAGGCCAGGCCAGCTTGTTCAAAAAGATAGGTTTTAAGATCGCGCCGGAAGGAGCGGAGGTCAGGCGCCATCCGGAGCTCGGCCAGAAGATGGTTCCATAAATCCGGCGCGCCCACAGAGAACGCCCTCCCCCTGGGGGCCACCAGTCGGCATTCTTTGACCGGTGGCACCCTGAGGAGGCCCTCTCTGTGGGAGCGTACTGGGCGGAGGGAAGTTGATGCCGGCGGCAGGTGCTCCCCAAGGTATTCCGGACCCATGCCATGTAGGGCTTTGTAGGTCATTACTAACACCTTGAATCTCACCCGGAAGACAACTGGAAGCCAATGCAGCTCGTGGAGCAGAGGTGTAACATGGGAGTGTCGGGAAACTCCCAACACAACTCTCGCGGCTGCATTCTGTACCAGTTGGAGCCTCCGAGTGGTCTTCAAGGGTAGCCCCATGTAGAGAGCATTGCAGTAGTCCAGACGAGAGGTCACGAGTGCATGGGAAGTCGGGGAGGGGGGAAGGGAGGGGAGGGGAGGGTTGGGGAGAGGGGAGGGGGAGGAGGGAGTTTATTGTATTTAAAAATGTATTGTAAAACTTTTTAATAAAAAAAGGAGAACTATTAACAAAAGAAGTAACTTTTGAGGGGTCCTCGGTGCTCTCTGAGTTTGGTTGTTTCCTTGCAGATGTTTCATCATGCACGGATGATATAACCTGATTTGGGTAATGAAATGTCTGCAAGAAAACAGCCAAGCTCAAAGAGCACCAAGGACCCCTCATTTCAACCTTGTGCTATAAATACTCTCCTCCATCAAAGTAGCTTCTATAGTTCTAACTCCTGACTTTGTAAGTCTTCAGGTATCAGCCCTTTCTTGCCCTCTCAGTTGTAGGGAGATAAAAACAATCTCACTTGAGCTATCAGAATCATGCTTTATGTTTTTCAAAAGGAAAAAAGGAGAATATATAAACCTTCCCTTTTACATTTAAAGTGTTTCATTCAAAACAATCAGATGAAGAAAATGAAAATTTGAGCTTCTAACATTGCAGGCAGCACCTTAAAAGAACCTCCAATAGAAATACAAACAAGTTTTTTTAAAAAAAAATTAAGGAAAGCACCAGCCAATGCTGCTTTGTGCATATTTAGAGCAATCTGGATGGACAGAGGTTTTTTGTTGCATAAAACAAGCAATGAGTGGGTCCTATAGACAAAATGATCACCAGAGACAATAAATTAATCTTAGGTTGAACTTCATGGCCAGACTGCCCAGCATGAGTACAAGCCACCAGCCATTTCTTGAAAGCAGAAACACATGTTGTCAACCTCTGTTCACATAGTCCACTAGGAAGGTCAACCTCCTTCTCCTATCATTTCCTGCTATGTGACAAAAGTAATGTTTTCCAACGATACTCCAGCTGGCTACTGTGCACTGTGGCAGGAAAACTGCTTCTCTTCCAGTCACTAGCGACTGCCTTCCACTGGCATTTCATGGATTAGTGAAACACTGAACTTTTTAAAATTGCAGCAGCAGCAGCACAGCAAAAATATCCTACCCTATCCTATCCCTACCGTACCCTATCCTATCCTACCCTACCCTACCCTACCCTACCCTATCCTATCCTATCCTACCCTATCCTTTATTTTATTCAAGGATTAAATTTAATTATTTTAATTGTTCTTAACTTTTGTAATTTGTATTGTTATTTTAAATACCTTGTGAACCGCCCTGAGTCCTACGGGAGAAGGGCGGTATATAAGTCCAATAAACATAAATATCCTATCCTACCCTACCCTACCCTACCCTACCCTACCCTACCCTACCCTACCCTACCCTATCCTATCCTATCCTATCCTATCCTATCCCATCCTATACTATACTATTCTACCCTATCCTACCCTACCCTACCCTACCCTATTCCTATCCTATCCTATCCTATCCTACCCTATTCCTATCCTATCCTATCCTATCCTACCCTACCCTATCCTATCCTATCCTATCCTATCCCATCCTATACTATACTATACTATACTATTCTACCCTATCCTATCCTACCCTACCCTATCCTATCCTACCCTATCCTACCCTATCCTATCCTATACTATTCTACCCTATCCTATCCCATCCCATCCTATACTATACTATACTATACTATTCTACCCTATCCTACCCTATCCTACCCTATCCTACCCTATCCTATCCTACCCTATCCTATCCTATCCTATCCTATCCTATCCTATCCCATCCTATCCTATCCTATCCTATCCTATCCTACCCTATCCTATCCTACCCTACCCTACCCTACCCTACCCTATCCTACCCTACCCTACCCTACCCTACCCTACCCTATCCTATCCTATCCTATCCCATCCTATACTATACTATACTATACTATACTATACTATACTATCCTACCCTATCCTACCCTATCCTATCCTACCCTATCCTACCCTATCCTACTCTATCCTACTCTATCCTATCCTATCCTATCCTATCCTATCCTATCCCATCCTATCCTATCCCATCCTATCCTATCCCCTTTGAAACTGGCCAGCATTCTGCCCATTTCTCTTTTTAGGCCAATTGACAAGAATAATATTAAAATATTCCTTGACCACACAGCTTTATCGATCCAGGACATGATGACCTTCCTTTCTGTTCGCATTCAGTACTCGGCAGAATTGTTGGAAAGCAACCTGTAACCAAATATGCCAGAGAATGCTTAGATGATTGGTGTGCTAGAAGGGCACTGCAGGTTTACTGCAATTAAAATTTATTACTAGTGTTTAAAGCTACACTGAACAGAAAAAAGCCTAGACAAGGCTGAAAGTAATTCAGTCTCCCTTCCTTCCTTCCTTCCTTCCTTCCTTCCTTCCTTCCTTCCTTCCTTCCTTCCTTCCTTCCTTCCTTCCTCCCTCCCTTTCTTCCTCCCTCCCTCCCTCCCTTCCCTTCCGCCCTCTCCCCTCCCTGTCAATGATAAAGGTGGGGGTGCTCATAAAAAAGGCTACTGAGGAAGCCACCTGCTCTTCATGGCTCATCCATGGAAAGGAAAGCAATTGGGGCTTGCATGTGTAGGAAGAGCAAAGAAATAAGTTAATCCCCAATCAGAGGCCATGGAAAATGTAATCTAGACAGAACTACACCCCACTGTGATGGTCAAAGCAGAGGAAGCAATTGAAATCCAGGAAAGAATTTCTCACATTGGTTTCATTTTCAGATATTGGACACATGAGAGTCAAGCAGCACAAAACTAATGAGCGGGAAAACTGTCTAACATACCCACAAATAAATTAAACTTAGTGCAATTCTTAACTATTCTTTTGTCTCTGGAGAACAGAGAGCTTTGGAAGAACTGTTACCTCTATACCAACTTCTTACCTAGAAGATCCTTCTTCCTGCAAATGCCTTGCAAGGAAAACTGGTGTACATATTCAAGACGCAGGTCAAACTGTTAATATTTGAATTGGAAGCCACCAGGGAATAGCACAGTTCTAAGTTAGTCAATTTTTTTTTTAAAAAAAGTCCTGGAATAAGGCAATGAAGAATGGTTATTGTGCCTACCGAATCACCAGAAGCTGAACTTGACTTGAAGAAACCTTTGCCACTATTGCATATACAATTATGACTCGCCTTCTACATTTTAGATCATTGTCCAACACCTTGCAAAAATTTTGTGACTTATCAGGTCCTCAGATTCTCAGCATTTGGTTTTCTTATACTGTTGGAAGTTTCTCCTTGCCCATTTCCAGGATTTAAACAAAGAACATGGAAAACTACACAACTAGGCTGGGTCCTCCTGTAAATGACATGCTAGAGGTCGAGGCTCTGCAACTGATTTATATTACAAAAAGGCAGGGAATAGATGGCTATTAAGATAAACTTCCTAACCATAAGCACACATGGCAAAGGGTGTAATTGTCTAGGAAAGCTGTCAGCAGGATTTCCTTCTTTGCAGATCTCAGAGGTGAGTACTGATAGATGTGGCCTTAGTTACAGCAGAAAGTGCCTGGCTGAATCAGGGTAGACTAAAAGCCTTTTCAAAGCCACTTGTGAATTTACTTCACCTTATCTCTACACTCCAACCCTTGGCTTTGGCTGCATTAGTGGAAGTCTGCAGAACTGGCAGGAAAAGCCCAGACAGCCAAGTTTAGACAGGGAACGGTGGGAATTTGGACAGAATGTGAGGAAATGGTAGGGTGTATGCTTACTGATCAGCTGATTGGGGAAACCAGGGGCAAAAGAGAAGTTTTTATATGGACACCCACCCCATTAGCAGCATTTTGGCTGCTACAGTGTGAACTTGATTAAAAGGCCTTATCTTTCAGACCATTTTATGTTTGCCTTGAAGAAAAATGGTCTGTCAGATGAAACTATCTGATAAACTATCCTTTGGCATTGTGAGGAACATACTCAGCCAGCTGCCTGAACACATCAGAGACCACATATTTCTAGAATGAGCTTCTTTGATCTGACCCTGGAAAATATAATGATAATGATAATGTTGGAAGAGACCTTAGAGGTCTTCTAGTCCAACCCTCTGCTCAGGCAAGAAACCCTATACTAGTGATGGTGAACCTTTTAGAGACCGAGTGCCCAAACTGCAACCCCAAACCCACTTATGTATCATTGAGTGCTGATGGGCATGGGCCTTTGGGTGGGCATGGCCCTTTGGGTGGGCATGGCCCATTGGGTGGGCGTGGCTGCAGTGGTAACAGCAGACTGGGTGGGACTAAAAAGTTCAATCAATCAATTCCAACTTTGCAAGAACTTTTTTTTTCCTGCGAGAAGTTGAAATTGATTGAACCTCTTTTTTTGCACATGGCAGCAGAGGCCTAAAGCAAAAAGGTTTTATAAAACCCAGCTGAAGACCTAGGACTGGGACGATGGCATGCATGCCCACAGAGAGGGCTCTGTGTACCACTTGTGGCACCCGTGCCATAGGTTCGCCACCACGGCCCTATACCATTTCAGACAAATGGCTGTCCAGTCTCTTCTTAAAAACTTCCAGTGTTGGAGCATTCACAACTTCTGGAGGCAGGTTGTTCCACTGATAAATTGTTCTAACTCAGGATATTTCTCCTTAATTCCAGGTAGCTTCTCTCCTTGATTAGTTTCCATCCATTGCTTCTTGTCTTGCCTTCATGTGCTTTGGATAATAGCTTGATTCTGTCTTGTTTATGGCAACCCCTGATGTTCTTCATAATAAATAAATCTGCAAGAATTTGCCCTTTTAAGATTGAAATTAGATTTGGTCCTATATGAATAATCTGTTGAAACCAATAGAAGTTTGATTTATTTTAATGGATCCACTTTCCAATTCCAGAGTGTTGATAATCTCCTTTTTAGTTGGGATTTATATTTATTTTTTATATTTATATTTATATAAATATAAATATACTGCTAAGTTTGTAAAGCCGCCCTGAGTCTTCGGAGAAGGGCGGGATATAAATGGAATTAAAATAAATAAATAAATAAATAAATATATGGGGAGAGGGAGAGAGCCCCAAGAAAGTGAGCTGGATCAAGGTTGCTTTCCTGTTCATTTGACTGTTGCTGTGATTAAGGAGAGCTTGTTCTTCAGAGTCCAGAATCTGTTGCCAAGTTTTCTTAGCTATGAGATGTGATGAGGCCTATGAGGGGAAAAGAGAATCATGCATGGGAATATACTGGATGAAAAAAAGAAAACATTATTACGGACTTGTGCATTCAAAAGACTGGTATAGCAGCATATTGTCTAGCAGAGTAAATTTAGCACCCTGAAAGAGACTAGAACATATTTAAAAAGTGGATTTGTACGTATGCATGTGGGTATGCATATGTGTGAAAGTGAAGAGGAGCTAAAGAGTCTCTTGATCAGGGTGAAAGAGGAGACTGCAAAAGTTGAAACTCAACATTAAAAAAAAACTAAGATCATGGCATCCAGTCCCATCACTTCCTGGCAAATAGCAGGGCAAGAAATGGAAGCAGTGACAGATTTTATTTTCTCAGGCTTCAAGACTACTGCAAATGGTGAGCCATGAAATTAAAAGATTCCTGCTCCTTAGGAGGAAAGCTATGGCAAACCTAAATAGTATATTAAAGAGTAGAGCTATGGTTTGCGCAGTAGTAATGTATGGCGGTGAGAACTGGATCATAAGGAAGGCTGAGCACTGAAGAATTGATGCTTTCAAATTATGGTGATGGAGAAGACTCTCAAGAGTCCCTTTGACTGCAAGGAGATCAAATCAGTCAACCCTGAAGGAAATCTACCCTGACTGTCCTTTGGAAGGACAGATACTGAAGCTGAAGCTCAAATACTTTGGCCACCTAATGAGAAGAGAGGACTCATTGGAAAAGAACCTGATGTTGGAAAAGACTGGAGGCAAAAGGAGACAGGGATTGCAGAGGATAAGAAGGTTAGATAGTGCCATCAACACATGGAACATGAATCTGGGCAAACTCTGGGAGACATTGGAGGACAGGGGGGGAGGCTGATGTGCTATGGTCCATGGGGTTGCAAAGAGTTGGACATGACCTAGCGACTGAACAACATGTGTGTATGCATATTTAATTTAATTTAATTTAATAACATTTATATACCGCCCTTCTCCCTGAGGACTCAGGGCGGTTCACAGGGCAGAATAAAATAGGAAATACAAACATTAAAAAACAGATTAAACAATTGCCCTAGTTAAAAACAATATAAATACAACGCTAAAAACCCCCAGAAAAATTAAAAAAACGAAAGATAAAACAACCCCAACACTCCCCCTCAGCCTAGGCCGGCTTGTACAAACAAAAATGTCTTGAGATCGCGGCGAAAGGAGCGAAGATCGGGCGCCGTCCGGAGCTCTACCGGTAGCTGATTCCACAGCTCCGGAGCGCCCACAGAGAAGGATCTCCCCCTGGGGGCCACCAATCGACATTCTCTGATCGGTGGCACCCTGAGGAGGCCCTCTCTGTGGGAACGCACAGGGCGCAGGGAGCTTGATGCCGGCAGCAGATGTTCCCTGAGGTACTCCGGCCCCATGCCATGGAGTGCTTTGAATACCGTTACCAGTACCTTGAATCTCACCCGAAAGACAACTGGCAACCAATGCAGCTCACGGAGCAGAGGTGTAACGTGGGAGTATCGGGAGACTCCCAACACCACTCTCGCGGCTGCATTCTGTACCAGTTGGAGCTTCCGAGTGGTCCTCAAGGGCAGCCCCATGTAGAGAGCGTTGCAGTAGTCCAGACGAGAGGACACGAGCGCATGAGTGACCGTGCATAGATCATCCCGGCTAAGATAGGGCCGCAACTGACGCACCAGGCGAACCTGTGCAAAGGCCCCCCTAGTCACGGCTCCTATATGATCTTCCAAGGTGAGCCGTGAATCTAGGAGGACCCCCAAGTTGCGAGCCCTATCTACGGGGGGTAATAATTCACCCCCCATAGCTAGAGGTGGAATGTCCGAATAAACCCGGGATGAAGGTATGCAAAGCCACTCAGTCTTGTCGGGGTTGAGCTGGAGTCTGTTCCTCCCCATCCAGACCCGAACCGCCTCCAGGCAACGGGACATCACGTCGAGGGCATCACTGGGGTGGTTTGGGGTCGAAAAGAAAAGTTGGGTATCATCAGCGTACTGATGATACCCAACTCCAAAGCCACGAATGATCTCACCCAGCGGCTTCATGTAGATGTTGAACAGGAGAGGCGAGAGGACCGACCCCTGAGGAACTCCACAAATGAGAGACCTCGCGGTCGACCTCTGCCCCCCTGCCAACACCGACTGCGAACGTCCCAAGAGATAGGAGGAGAACCACCGTAAAACTGTGCCTCCCACTCCCAATCCCCTGAGACGCCGCAGCAAGATACCATGGTCGATGGTATCGAAAGCCGCCGAGAGGTCTAATAGGACTAGGACAGAGGAATACCCCCTGTCCCGAGCCCTCCAGAGATCATTCACCAGCGCGACCAATGCCGTCTCCGTGCTGTGCCCGGGCCTGAAACCCGATTGGTACGGGTCTAGATAATCCGCTTCATCCAGGACCAGAGGGAGCTGATGCGCCACCACACTCTCAACAACCTTCGCAAGAAAGCGAAGGTTGGAGACAGGACGAAAGTTGTTCAATACAGCCGGGTCCAGGGCAGGCTTCTTGAGGAGAGGCCTCACCACCGCCTCCTTCAAGACGGCGGGGAAGATACCCTCACTCAAAGAAGCCGATATAACTGCCTGGAACCAGCTGCGTGTCCTCTCCCGGGCTGCATAAACCAGCCAGGAAGGGCACGGGTCCAATAAACATGTGGTGGTGCTCAGCCTCCCCATGATCCTGTCCACTTCCTCCGGAGTCACAGAATCAAACTCCTCCCAGATGATATCGACAAGACCACCCGTGTCCTGATCGTCAGACTCTGCCCAGTCAGAGTCCAAACCGGTCCGAATCCGAGCGATTTTGTCCGACAGATGTTGGTTAAACTCCTCGGCACGTCCCTGCAAGGGATCCTCCCTCACCTCCTGATTTAGGAGGGAGCGAGTCACCCTAAACAGGGCAGCCGGGCGATTATCTGCGGACGCAATAAGGGTGGCGAAGTGGTTGGACCTCGCCTCCCTAATTGCAGCGAGATAAGACCTAATATAGGCTCTTAGTCGCAATCGGTCGGGTTCGGATCGGCTGGACCTCCAACCGCTCTCTAGGCCCCGTCTCCGACGCTTCATCTCCCGGAGCTCCGCAGAAAACCATGGAGCCCGGCGGGATCTGCACCGGGTCAGGGGCCGCAAGGGTACAACTCGGTCAAGGGCCTCAGTGGCCGTCCTTTCCCAACAAGCGGCAGGGCTTTTTTTCTCATAGAACGCTCAGAACGGAGTTCCGGCACCTTTTTTGGATGGAACCTTGTAGGGTAGGCAAGGCGGGTTGTATGACATGTGTGAGTTCCGGCACCTTTTTCTTTTACAAAAAAAGCACGGACAAGCGGTATACAGTATTGCAGGATTTCTATTATGTGGGCATATCTAAGAAATGGCTATAATTGGCATTAAAAAACCTCTAACAATGGATTTATTGGGGGAAAAGTTCTTGGTGGTTGGGTTTTATATTTTAATGTCTACTATGGGTGAGACTCAATGATCAGAATTTGTATCACCATGAAGCAATTCCTGAACAACTGTGACCCAGCATAGTGCACCACTCTTCTATGATATGAGCCAGCAGTGTGCTGTAGCTGCCAAAAAAGCCAACACAATTCTAGGCTGCATTAACAGAGGGGTAGAATCAAAATCATGTGAAGTGTTAGTACCACTTTATAATGCCTTGGTAAGGCCACACTTGCATCCAGTTTTGATTACCACAATGTAAAAAAGATATTGAGACTCCAGAAAGAGTACAGAGAAGAGCAAGAAGGATGATTAGGGGACCTGGGGCTAAAAACATATAAGGAACAGTTGGGTAAGTCTAGTTTAATGAAGAGAAGGATGAGGAGTGACATGATAGCAGTGTTCCAATATCTCAGGGGCTGCCACAAAGAAGAGGGAGTCAAGCTATTCTCCAAAGCACCTGAAAGCAGGACAAGAAGCAATGGATGGAAACTAATCAAGGAGAGAAGCAACTTAGAACTAAAGAGAAATTTCCTGACAGATAGAACAATTAATCAGTGGAACAACCTGCCTCCAGAAGTTGTGAATGCTCTGTTCTATTATAAGCTGATTATAGAAGTCTAATGTATCTGGTTAGTTTACATTGATTGTAGAATAAGCAAATTCCAAGTCAAACTCCATTCAGCTCCAGAGTTCTGTCTTTGCTTGTTCTTTTTTTTTTTTTTGCCTTGCAGCCTCTCTGACGCAGATCATGGCTTTTCGTACCCTGGTTAAACCAGCTCAGCTTCCCTTGGGCAGAGGCAGAAAGAAAGCTTTTTTGTTCACTTCAACACATAGGCCTAAGACACTGAATACATTGCCCTCCCCAACACCATTTTTTAATTGAAGCCCCCTGTCTATGTGCAGTCTGGGCTTACACTGATGTCCCACCATTTGCCCCAACATTAACCTCCTGTTTTTATAAATGATTGGCTTCCTCCATTCAGCAAGCACATTGGAGTGAAGGAAGCGCATTAATCTCTGTGTCAGAAAAAAATGTTTTGCAATGTGTGCACAGTTCTAGGGGGAAGGGAAGAACTTGTAGAATAGGCTTTGAAACCGAGGATGTTTGGACTAGGATTATAAAGGTGGCCATTGGATATGACAACCATAAAAATACAACTATATGTTTATGATTGATGGCCAACTTAAAACATATAGATGCAATCATGAGGAGGGTGTGGAAGGGGTGATGAGGACCCTTCCCTCCCAGTTCATTCTCCATGTCTCAGATGTCCCTTCTGATGCTACTATTTGCTCAGCAAAATAAAGCATCTGGGGAGTTTATGATGAGAATAAAAGGAGAAACAGTAGGACATTAATGGCTTGGGGTGTTGGATTTGGAGGATTTAAGGCAGCATGGGAATACCTATTGGAATATAAGACTATAATGGACTGTCTGTATGAATTGGTCAATGAAAGCAAACTGGAAGGGAGAGGAATATTTTTTTGTGTACGCTGAAGTTAAGAATAAAGGGCTTGTCCTGATCCCAGACGCAGATAGGAAACCAGAGCAGATATTTAAGGTGAAATGGCATATTGTCAGAGTGTCAAGAGAGTTTAATGATTGGGGTGGCAGGGTTGTGGATTAAGACCAAAATACAATGGCGATCTGAAAAGACTTCTACAGTGCTTCAGAACATAATGGATTCCTTAACATTCTAATGTTTCCAAAAATCACACTGGCAATCCTTGTTTCAGATCCAGGAAATTCAGAGTATTTGTCTTTATATGGCAATAGTAACTTATGCCCTATGTTCATTCATAGACCATGCAGCCCTATCAAATAAATCAGAAGATCAGCCTCTTTATCTGATACTTTGGCATCACTTATATTGAGGAATAGAAATCATGGGTGGAACATGCAATTGTGATAAGCTGAGGCCTGAGACCCATATGTTGTTGTTAGTTGCGAAGTCATGTCCGACCCATCGCGACCCTATGGACAACGTTCCTCCAGGCTTTCCTGTCCTCTACCATCTTCTGGAGTCCATTTAAGCTCATGCCTACTGCTTCAGTGACTCCATCCAGCCACCTCATTCTCTGTCGTCCCCTTCTTCTATTGCCCTCAATCTTTCCCAGCATTAGGCTCTTCTCCAGTGAGTCCTTCTTTCTCATTAGGTGGCCAAAGTATTTGAGTTTTAGCTTCAGGATCTGGCCTTCTAAAGAGGTTGATCTCCTCTAGGACTGACCGGTTTGATCGCCTTGCAGTCCAAGGGACTCGCAGGAGTCTTCTCCAGCACCATAGTTCAAAGGCTTCAATTCTTTGGCGCTCAGCCTTTCTTATGGTCCAGCTTTCACTGCCATACATTGCAACTGGGAAGACCATAGCCTTGACTATACACACTTTTGTTGACAGGGTGATGTCTCTGTTTTTAGTCTGCTGTCTAGATTTGCCATGGCTTTCCTCCCGAGGAGCAAGCGTCTTTTAATTTCTTGGCTGCAGTCCCCATCTGCAGTGATCTTGGAGCCCAGGAAAATAAAATCTGTCACTACCTCCATTTCTTCCCCATCTATTTGCCAGGAATTGAGAGGGCCTGATGCCATGATCTTGGTTTTCTTAATGTTTAGTTTCAACCCAAGTTTTGCACTCTCCTTCTTCACTCGCAAGAAGAGGCTCTTTAGTTCCTCTTCACTTTCTGCCATTAGAGTGGTATCATCTGCATACCTTAGGTTGTTGATGTTTCTTCCGGCAATCTTAATTCCAACTTTTGATTCATCTAGCCCTGCCTTTCTCATGATGTGCTCTGCATATAAGTTAAATAGGCAAGGCAACAGTATACAGCCTTGCCGGACTCCTTTCCCAATTTTGAACCAATCAGTGGTTCCGTGTCCAGTTCTCACTGTTGCTTTTTGGCCGGCATATAGGTTTCTCAAGAGACAAATAGATGGTCTGGTATGCCCATCTCTTTGAGGACTTGCCACAGTTTGTTATGATCCACACAATCAAAGGCTTTAGCATAGTCAATGAAGCAGAAGTAGATGTTTTTCTGGAACTCTCTAGCTTTCTCCATGATACAGCGTATGTTAGCAATTTGATCTCTAGTTCCTCTGCCTCTTCGAAATCCTGCCTGTACTTCTGGTAGTTCTCGATCCACATACTGCTGGAGTCTAGCTTGTAGGATTTTAAGCATAACTTTACTAGCATGAGAAATGAGTGCAATGGTGCGATAGTTTGAACATTCTTTGGCACTGCCTTTCTTTGGAATTGGAATGTAAACAGCTTTTCTAATCCTGTGGCCACTGTTGAGTTTTCCAAATTTGCTGGCAAATTGAGTGCAGCACTTTTACTGCATCGTCTTTTAAGATTTTGAATAGCTCAGCTGGCATACTGTCACCTCCACTAGCTTTGTTGTTTCTCAGCTTTTCTAAGGCCCACTTCACTTCACATTCTAGGATGTCTGGCTCTAGGTCGTCACTGACCTCATTGTGATTATCAGGGACGTTAAGCTCATTCTTGTATAGTTCTTCTGTGTAATTTTGCCACCTCTTCTTAATCTCTTCTGCCTCTGTTAGGTCCCTGCCATTTTGGTCCTTTATCATGCCCATTTTTGCATGAAACGTTCCTTTCATCTCTCCAATTTTCTTGAAAAGATCTCTGGTCCTCCCTATTCTATTGTTTTCTTCTATTTCTTTGCATTGTTCATTTAAGAAGGCATTCTTATCTCTTCTAGCTATTCTTTGGAATTCTGCATTTAATTGGGCATATCTTTCTTTTTCTCCCTTGCCTTTCGCTTCCCTCCTTCCCTATTTGCAAAGCTTCCTCAGACAGCCATTTTGCTTTCTTGCATTTCTTTTTCTTTGGGATGGTTTTGGTTGCTACTTCTTGTACAATCTTGCGAACCTCCATCCATAGTTCTTCAGGCACTCTGTCTATCAGATCTAATTCCTTAAATCTATTTGTCACCTCTACTGTATATTGAACAGGGATATGATTTAATTCATACCTGACTGGCCTAGCGCTTTTCCCTACTTTCTTTAATTTAAGCCTAAACTTTGCAACAAGAAGCTCATGGTCTGAGCCACAGTCAGCTCCTGGTCTTGTTTTTACTGACTGTATAGAGCTTCTCCATCTTTGGCTGCAGAGCACATAGTCAATCTGATTTCTGTGTTGACCGTCTGGTGATGTCCATGTGTAAAGCCGTCTCTTGGGTTGTTGGAAAAGAGTGTTTGCTATGATCATCGTATTCTCTTGACAAAATTCTATCAGCCTGTGCCCTACTTCATTTTGTACTGCAAGGCCAAACTTGCCTGTTATTCCAGTTATCTTTTGGCTTCCTACTTTAGCATTCCAATCCCCCATGATGATAAGGACATCATTTTTGGGTGTTAGTTCTATAAGGTGCTGTAGGGCTTCATAGAACCGGTCAATTTCATCTTCTTCAGCACCGGTGGTTGGGGCATAGACTTGGACTACTGTGATATTGAATGGTTTGCCTTGGATTCGAACTGAGATCATTCTGTCATTTTGAGGATTGTATCCCAGTATTGCTTTTCCTACTTTTTTATTTACTATGAAGGCTACTCCATTTCTTCTGAGGGATTCTTGCCCGCAGTAGTATACCTGATGGTCATCTGAATTAAATTTACCCATTCCTGTCCATTTTAGTTCGCTGATACCTAAGATGTCGATGTTTAGTCTTGTCATCTCTTGTTTGACCACGTCCAGCTTTCCTTGATTCATGGATCTTACATTCCAGGTTCCTATGGAGAAAAAATCTTTACAGCATCGGACTTTCCTTTCAACACCAGACATATCCACAGCTGAGCGTCCTTTCGGCTTTGGCCCAGTCGCTTCATTCTTTCTGGCGCTACTAGTACTAGCCCTCTGCTCTTCCCCAGTAGCATATTGGACGCCTTCCGACCTGAGGGGCTCTTCTTCCAGCGTCATATCGTTTTGCCTTTTGGTACTGTCCATAGGGTTTTCATGGCAAAGATACTGGAGTGGTTTGCCATTTCCTTCTCCAGTGGATCATGTTTTGTCAGAACTCTCTGCTATGACATTTCCGTCTTGGGTGGCCCTGCACGGCATAGCTCATAGCTTCATTGAATTACGCAAGCCCCTTCGCCACGACAAGGCAGTAATCCATGAAGGGGGAGACCCATATATATACTCTAAAATATTGGGTGTTATCTCCTGAAAGTTCTCTCCAAAACTTGCTATTAAAATTTAATAAAATGGAGAAATACTGAACATGTTGACACCAATCGTATCAACTGTATTTAATTAATAATTGTAATTAACTTAAAATTAAGAATTAATTTTCTCATTTTTGGAAAATGTATTATTTCAAGGCCACATGAAGCTTTTGGCCCATAAACACTACAGACCTTTGGTTTAGAAGATCAATAGAATATTTGAGATTCAATAGCAATCAAGAAACTGGATAGTTGAAAAAAATATTTGAGTGAAGAAGTAAGTTGGTCTTTGGATCTGTTACGTGAAAACATCATAAATGAAAACTACAGAAGTATTGCATGCTTATGCTAATTTACACCTTCCTGAAACAGCATTGAATATCAGTGAATAATTTCTACTTGACCCAGTGGACAAAATTGGCACCTCTTTCTTTCTTTTGAGATATCTGAATTTGACCTGTCTTGTACAGTACCAAATATCATTAGATTATTTTTTTTCCTGCTACTACAGAAGGACACATTAATTTACAATACATGGAAATTGACTGCCATGGAAAGGACAAGGAGTATGGTAACTTATAGAGTGATGAATTATATTGGATCTGGAAAGTGATGGTGGACTTTTAGAGATCTCAGACCTTAGGAACTTTATCCTACAAGTACCCATTTACAAAAATTACTTTCATGATTATGCTAAACGCGTCACCAGGAGAATGTTTTGTAAGACAGCATACTTCAAGAAGGGAAACATTTATTGTTAGTAGGAAAACAGAAGTCTTTGCTTTGCTTCATTATTATTTATTTTATACTTTCCTCCACCCATTACTACACAATTAAGTCTGGGGAGTCTATGGAAAATTAATAATTCTGTGAGCTTCCTGCAGAATTAAAACTCTGACTTTTCATTTGAGAAGAAAGAGACAACCTGATTGCTTCTGCGTTAGTTAAGAATGCTTATCTAATTTTTTTGTTCTAGAAAGATGAATGTCAATTGTATGAGGCTTGAATGAAAAGTAATGCCTTTTATGTTATAAGTCACCAATACATGGTATTACTGATGTGCTGGAAACAGTAATATTTTTCTTTAGCATCTGTTTTTCATTTCACTTGGTGGGAAGTTGCTCTGGGCAAGGGATGGGGTTGCTATTGTTGATGAAACAGAGGCCTGATGAGTACTCATCAGTATGCTATAAACAATGTGCTATACTTGAATTTTTGACTGAAATTTATTGCTGAATACAGTTTGTTTATGGTACATGATACATTAATAAGAATACATATGATACATTAATAAGAATACTGTGTGTCTCTGCACAAAAAAAGAATAAAGATGGTAAATAAATAAACTGATTTGTGTGATCAAGAATGAAGTAGATGGCTTATGACAGCAACTAACAAGTTTCACACAAGGCTGATGATTTGTTTAAAGACAATCCGTGTATCTTTCCAAGAGAAATTGCTGTCAAGCCTGACATACCAGAAGAATGTGTGGATCACATTTTTAAAGTTATTTAATATTATAAGTTTGTCCAAAATAGTTTTTTTGCGTGCTGCCAACAGATATGAAAGCTTCAAGGGTTGAAATATGCTAGCAATTTTCTCATGCTACAAGAATGATGGTAAGGAATTTCTTCATAATAGTGTGACAGCCACTGAAACATAAGCTCATCATTGTGACCCAAAAATGAAGCATCAGTCCATGCAATATTATCAAAAAATCTTTATCTATAGTTAGAAAAATGTAAAAATCCAAGGTTGGGAGGAAAATGTAATGGTTTCAGTTTTTTGAGGTGTGGATACTGTTTTTCATATGGATTTCTTTGAACCCAGCATTACTATCAACTCAAAGTACTACATTGCTAAACTCAAAAGTGTTCCTTTACAATTATTTGTGTGACCTACTTAAACAGTTCTAAGTAGCTTATAATAGTGTAGTAAAATATATATAATAGCCTATTATTAAATACATATATTTAAACAAAGTCTTTAAAAGTATAATGTGGATTCGAAGATCACTTCCCCCAAAGCTTTTTGTATTTTGCTTTCCATTTCTTTGGGCACAAAAAACTGATTTTGGATTGATTTTGGAACATGTGTGAGTTTTAGTTTTTAGTTTTAGGAAGAAAGATAGGAGGAAAAATGCGGAAATGCCCAGCACTAGGTTAAATTAAAAGCCCAAATGAAGTGCCTTTCTCCCTTGAAATGAACAGTGCAATTTTTTGAACTGACATAAAGAAGTCAGAAATGTTATTTGAATTTTTTTAAAAAATTCATAATGCAACCCTAAGCAGGAGGGCGATATAAAAGTCTTGCCTAAAAGAATTGATGACCAATAACAAGAAACAGCTGGAAACCTGCTCCCAACATTCCTCCTCCTCAATTGCCCTGGGGGTCATTTCACATTTTTTTAAAAAAAATCCTGATGGCTGAGAAATTAGAGGCTTGTGTTCCACTTGAGGTCTGACTCCTTAATGGGAGGCCTGAAGCTGCTTGCAGTGAAATAGGAGGGACTATTACAAGTGCCAGCCTAGGGGTTCCAGTCAGTGGTGGGATTCAAATATGTGAACAACCGGTTCTCTGTGTGGATGCCACTTCCGGAAGTCCATTCTGGGCCTGGGCAACAAAAAATTAGCTACCGGATTTGTCAAACTGGTGTGAACTGGCTGAATCCCACCACTGGTTCCAGTCAAGTTTGAACATTTGGAGGAATAAAGGAAGAAAAAAACTCTTTCTGTCACCAAATAGAATACGTAAGCAGCTGCAGAGCAAAACCTCGGAGACTACCCAAGTTTCCTTTTACTGAGAAAACATATGGCATTTGAACACATATGCTGCCCATGTGTTCGTGCAAAGATGTGATATGTCCTAAGCTGTTCATGTAATATATATATATATATATATTTAGTATATATATATATATATATATATATATATATATATATATATATATATATATATATATATATATATTTAGTAACTGCAATTTGGCTCAAAGCAGTCCCATAGGTGATGCTTTCAAAGCAAAAAGAATGCAGAGTTTCATTTTCCCGTTACGCTGAGTGGCAGTACAAATGAGAATTTATTCTTGACCATAATTCTCTGGAACACTAGTATTTAAGTACTGCATTTTGAGACGTTCAGCATAATGCCCTGTTTACTGTGTGTAATTTAAGCCTGGCAGCATGTAAGAGTTCTTACCCATTTTAACAGGAAATACTGTTGGAAGGATAGTTCATAAATTGTTATGCATGCAGATGGATGGGAGTGCTTCTATTTGGACTATGAGGATCCAGCTGCAAAAATCTGCATGGCAGCTGCATGGCAGCAGAGGGATACTAAGGCAGAGGTAGATGGGAGGGAGTTGAAGATCCTTGCACATGTGCCCATTGCTTAGAATAGGAATTCCAGGAAAATTGTAGGACATTTTACACTTGCAGAATGTCATTCTCCTACACAATTATTCAAGATGTAGGAGCTTTCCAAGGTGATTGACAACGGACAGTCACAATGCTATATAATTCACTTCCTTAGCAGCCAGCACTTAATGACATATTTCTGAAAATGCAGGGATGCAGTTATACAGAAAAAAACAAATAATAATAATAAATAAACCTTTATTGTCAAAGTACAACATGTATACATTGAGATTAGCTGAGCCTCCCCCCGTGCTCCCTCCCCCCAACACACAGTGACAACAAACCCTCCATCCTACCACACCATGTGAACCAACTACACCACACACCGGCCTCCCAAGTCAATTCTGCATAAGTTCACAGAGATTATATCCCATTCAAAAGCCTAATAGCCCATGGATAAAAGCTGTTTTTCAGCCTGTTGTTGCGGCTGGCTATACTCCTATATCTCCTACCCAATGGTAGGAGAGTAAAGAGATACCGTCCAGGGTGTGAGTCATCCCTGAGAATTTTCCTCACTCTTCCAAGGCAACGAGCCCTGGCGATGTCATCCAGTGGTGTCGGGACAGCCCATGATGTTTTGTGCTGTGCTCACTACCCTCTGTAATACTTTCCTGTCCATGGCTGTCAGACCAGCATACCAAACCACAATACCATACGAGAGGACGCTCTCTATAGTAGACCGGTAAAAGAGGGTCATTAGCCGTTGTTCTACCCTGTTCTTCCGCAAGACCCTAAGAAAGTGAAGCCTCTGTTGGGCCTTTCTAGCCACCTGGGTTGTGTTAACTTTCCAGGTCAGATCTTCACAGAGGTAGACTCCCAGAAATTTAAAGGAGTAAACTCTCTCCACACAGTCCTCCCCGATGTAAAGTGGGGCAGGTTCCTCCTTTTTCTCCAGAAGTCTAACACCATCTCTTTTGTCTTGCCGATGTTTAGGTGCAAGTTGTTGTTACTACACCATATGGATAGTTTTTGTACCTCCACCCTGTATGCTGTCTCATCCCCACCTCTAATAAGACCCACCACAGTTGTATCATCTGTGAACTTGATTATCGCAGTGGATGGGTCGGATGATACACAATCATATGTGTATAAAGAGTACAGGTAGGGGCTAAGCACACAGCCCTGTGGCGTGCCGGTGCAAAACTTCAGGGAGGTGGACAAAGCAGACCCGACCCTCACTGTTTGTAACCGGTCCCTAAGAAAGTCTTGAATCCAATCGCAGATGGCGGGGGAGAATTTCAAGTCAGTCAGCTTCTCGATGAGAATGCTCGGCAAAATGGTATTGAAAGCCGAGCTGTAGTCAACAAAAAGCATCCTGACATAACTTCCAGGTTTCTTGAGATGACTTGCTACAGAGTGTAAAGCATCGTCTGTTGACCTATTTCCCCCTGTAGGCAAATTGATGTTTATCAAAGTCCAGTGGGAGGCATGTCCTAAGATGTTGGAGAACCAATCTTTTGAAGCATTTCATGATTACAGACATTAATGCAATAGGTCTGTAGTCATTCAGGCACTCAACTGCAGTTTTCTTGGGGACTGGGACAATGGTAGCTGCTTTCAAGCACGATGGTACACATGCCGTTTGCAAGGAGATGTTGAAAATCCTTGTCAGGAGCCCTGCTAATTGGTCGGCACAATTCCTCACCACTATCCCCAGCACCCCATCTGGGCCTGCGGCTTTGCTGGGATTCACAGCCTTCAATACAGTTCTCACTTGGTGTTCACACAGGGTGAGTGGCTGAGAGTCAGAAGGCTGGCCAGCAGAGGCTACGGGGTCTGGTCTTTTAACCTCGTAGTGGGCGAAGAAGATATTCAGCTCCTCAGCCAACGAGGCATCGGTGTTTACCATGCTCCTCGTACCGCCCTTATAGTTGGTTTATAACAGCTGAGAAAAAAAGCAAGCCAGAACTAATCAAAGATGGGAATTCCACGATTAAAACATAAATTAAGATGCCTAAGATTAAACAATCTTCTCTTTGCACTGAAAAAAAATGTATTGCTTTACAGCCACTATCTCATTTTCACCACTTCAGAAATATAATCCGTTCTCATGGCTTTTTCTGCAAGACAGTTGATAGTTGATTTTCCAAAAAGAAAGGCACTCTAATATTTTGTCCTGTACATGACTGCAATTGGAGGCTTAGTAGTTTGAAGCACAGTCATTCCATCTCTTGATCCAGACAAATAATGTTAACAATAACAACTCAGATAAAAAGAGACATAAAAGGAGGGAAATGGATGAAGCATCGTTTTTATTTTCATGCCAGGATTAACTAGGATTCAGTTCTAGCACAAAGTCACTGGGAGCAGACAGTTACCTGCACAAAAACTATATAGTATGCATAATTTATAAAAAAAAGAGATTGTTTTTCTAAGCCATTCAGGTTTATTTTGAACCAGAAGGGCGGAACCTATTACTCAGTTGGTCATTAGAAAAGTTGCTACTAGAGAAAAAAAGCACCAAGAGATGTTTTCTCAGTGCTGTCAGTGGAAATAAACAGTATATTTTGTCTTGATGAGATGAAAAGAGATTTTAACTGGCTGAAACAGAAAACAAAAGCAAATAATTATAATTTGCCTTTCACTTCTGTTATGTATGCAGGCACCTGCATAGCAACAGCCACCAGGGGGCGTTGGCCTGAACAGTTTTGGCGGGAAACCCAGTTTCGGCAGGAAACCTAGGGCCAACCCCATTGGCTGTCCGCTTACCTGGCTAGGTATTTAAGGAGGCCAGGTAACCCTCATTCCCCAGTTCGCTACCCCCCTCCAATAAAGAGCTGAACTCACACACCGGCTGGCGTCTCTTCCTTGCGTCGGACCCACTACACAATAACTTCCACCTCACTTTTCAGCCATGTATAATGGTTTAGTTTGGAATCACTTGCTTACGGGAACTTGCTTATATATTTATTTTACAGATTTGGACTGAAAAAAATTCAAATGACTAAGGAAGCAAAGATAGTAGTAAAAATGCTATTGCCTCTTAGTCATCTGAATTTTTTCAGTCCAAATCTGTTAGTCTTAATATAAGTAAAAGTCTAGGGATGCCATAAAATTATTTGTTTTATTGTGAGTCCAGTCTGAACTGCTATTTGATGGGAATGTCCTTAGATTTTTATGAAGTGTTTTTCTAGCAGGGCATGCATGTCTTTTAAGACTATGGGATAAACACTATTCATTGAAACAGAAACTAAAGGCTAACACTTTCTTCAAGCTGTTTCCAACAGCTCCAGTTCTCATTTTGAGAAACATGGCTTTAGAGAACAGTAAGCCCCATTTCCCATTCCATTGGGAAGTATTGCATCCCACCTCACAGTTTATTGTTGTGGCAGGAGGAAGAAGTACTGTATTAGCTGTGTTTGCTGCCTTGAGTTATTTATAAAACAATAATGGTGGGGTAAAAATTAATTAATTAATTAGTAAAATATCAGCAGTGGCATAACCGTAGTTTCTTGCCGTTACTTCTGGTGTCTTTCGGTTTCTCTGAAAAGATTAAACTGGACAGGAAGAGCCATGGCATAGTGATCTTCACCCTCATTCATTCGGCCAGATTTCTGGAGTTTCCAAGGAACCTATGCAAAAACCCTGAGCAGTGCACTATTGTAGGTTCCTCATGCTAGAAAAAGCATCATCTGTTCAAATTTCTGTTTCTTGTCCAAAATGCATGAGTTTGTTTAATCTTAGGGAGGGCCTTTCCACAGTTATGACAAATGGACCAGCCACCACCATCTGTCAAAAAGCAGCAGGAATGTTTCCAAGCTGATTTGATCACTGAAACAACACTTATTATCTCAGTTTTCCCCTCCTCTGTGATGTCGGGGGTGGGGGTGGGGGGGAGGTAGAACTGGGAACAGTTGCTGTTCTGTGAAATGAAAAAGAATATCATTATTGCTGACATTTTAGCCATGCTGGATGAAGCATCCAGCACCAGATAATTCAAGGGATCTGCTTAACCATAACACTCCCTTAAATAATATATATATATTAGCTGCCAGGAATACAGGGACTTCTCCTTTGATAATCCACTTGAATGGGGCTTAGGTTCATCCCAGTGGGTTCTGGATCCTGCTTTAACTGAATTTAGCTCTTCTCATGAAACAGGACTCATTGTGTTATTCCAAATGAGATTTTGTTTCAGACTTGTTTTTGGAGAACGTTTAAAGGCCTTTTTATTGAAATCTACAATTGAAGTGAGAAGAAGAAATGGCTAAGAATTTTTTGTGGTAGCAAAAGAATTTGCTCATATTCAGGCAATATTTCTAGTAGGTGAATGTGATGTCTGCAAAATGGTATGCAAACTTCAAAGATATGTAATCAGCAAGATGGGTGAAGAAAGATAAAATTAGATCATGTAGAAGGACAAAAATACCTGATCTATTAAAAGAGCAAAAGAGCAGCTACATTTTTGCTTTTTATCCTGATTTTTAACATAGATATGTGAGAGCTCTGTATTATGGACATGTTGAGAAAGCTTTATCCACTAAATCTCTCATATTACTTTTGAATGAAGGAGGCAACTCATCGCTTTGATGTTCAGTTGACATATTGTAGACATGAAGGAAGGTTGGCATAAAGCAGCAACATCTCCTGCTTCATCCCATTCCCCTGCTCATACTTAGCAATCTGTCAGCTGGGTTACAAACACAGGTTTAGTTCTGATTCAAAAAGAGCTTGACTGACACATGCTCCCTCCATAGTTTTCCGGCATCCTTTACCAGGACCATTAACGTATAGTAAATTTCTTCTGCTTCATAGCAATTTCTTTTCTTCTTGTCCCTTCTCTACTTCTGCTGAGGTAGTTAGTTAACTTGCCAAGTGCTAAGCCTTGGTCTTTACTACCTCATCCAGAGTTTTTCCTTCTCCTTTAAATTTGCAATGGCAGATAGAGGGTTAAAGCCCTATTCCCCACCCTGACAGTCATTAAAGCCAACTAACTTGGCTATGGACCATACTTGGTCCTCTCAGTTCAATGTATCCCTATTAACTGGGTGATACCTGGTAGCAGCTGCATTAGGAGACAGGGATGCATAGAAATGCCTTCAGAGTATTTTACACCATCATAAAATCCCAGGAGGGTTGTACTCTCAAGAAAACACAACTATTTCTATAGCAACCCAAAGAGCTTCCTTTGGTTGCCTAGCAATAACCTCACTAGCACACTGCAGTACTTACTATAAAGAAAGAGCTAGGCCCAGCCCCCAAATATCACATTTTCCCTTCTAACAGCTCCCTTTTAATGCTGGAAAATTGGTCCATCAGTTTATAGCAGGACACAGACATTCATTATTTATCTGCACCAATAGGATGTATATATATAAATAAACTTCTGTACTTTCTCTGCAGGTTGCTTTTTTATTTACGGTATATCAATTTTAAATAGCCTTTCTCTACGCTTAAAATGTAGCTGCTACAATTCTTCTTCCACTTGCATAGGGCTCAGTCATGCTTACTTCTCATACATGAACACATGTGATTCATGTGCACATTGAACTTCATTCATGCACACTCACTTACCAAGGTCACTCTTGGTATTTCTGAAAGGCTTTGCAGATAGCCTCTACAGTGGAACAAGACTTCTTATTCCTTGCTGCTATGAGCTGTGGTAATTATACAACCTGTAGTATAACAGCCATAAGAGGAATGTAAGGTAGCTCACCAAGTATGGCCCATTGCATTCTCTATCCAATTTAAAGTTCTTATGAAAAGAGTACAAAATAATGTAAAGACATGCAACTGCTCATGCACTTGGCTCTACATGTGGGACAGAGAATGATGTTTCTTAACTATCCATTGGTTATCCCCTGCTGTCTCTGGTTCATTGTCCAGCCTTGGTGCCTCACCATTTGTGCCCATGGAAGTAAATATGTAGCACCACATTGAGCAGATGTGCTTTGAATGCTCTTTACCCTTTACCCTCCATTCAGTGGCAAAGACAGAAAGTGCTAAACCTTTCCTACTATCTAGCACAGGGGTCTGGCTGAGGAATTCTATGAGTTGAAGTCCACAGGTCATAAAAGAGCCAAGTTTGAAGACCCGTGATCTAGCAGAATACTGGATTCTTTACAGTCCAAGTTAGGAAGCGCTACTTTATACAATCTGGACATAATTCCATGTCCCTGAAGATGGCAAAGCCCAGAATAGTTCACAGTTGAAATGATAATTTGATCATATACCATGCTGAGACATCACTTTCTTAACCACATCTGCTTCAAAAAGAAATCCATGATTGGATTCATACAATTTGCTATGCCATGATGGGTACGTTCATGCTAAGCCCAAACCAAGGAAACCACATTATGACCCTGTTTGCATGATATGTGACTTCCAGTATTCTTCTAAATGGTAGGAAAGGTTTAGCACTTTCTGTATCTTTGCCACTGAGTGGAGGGTAAAAACTTGCTAGCTAAGAGGTATGCTCCCATGCAATAAAATCAAATAACAAAAACCTTCAAGAACGATAATAGAAATTGGACTCTGAGACCTTCTCTGCCAATCTAAAAGATATTACTAACTTTAAGAACTAAAGAATTAGCTATCTCTATATAACTCTAGATTAGAATTGCTATCTAAGAGAAGATATTAAAGAAGTAGTAGAAAAATTCAGAAGGATTTCGGTAGAAGACAATAATATATGATCTTTACCACTAAAATTATATGAATAAAGGATGTGGAACAAGTGACCAATAAAAGCCTCATCTGGAAATACTCTGGATCTAAGTTCTGAAGGTTTCTCTTCTAAAAAAATTGTTTTGGGATCTGGGGTTTCATAACAAATCAGATATGTAAGTTAACTTCATTTCTGCAAGTCACTCATGCACGTTGTTCAAAATATTTCTTTCAACGTTCTAAAGTCATGATATTTAATAATACGCTTAGAGGCATGGCTTATTAAGCTTTTGGAAGTTGCAAATAAGCTACATGCATTCTTGATGAATTATGAAAGATTTGAAAACAACCCCCCCCAAATATAAGAAACAGTCCAGAGCTTTTCACTACAGTAAAAAAAAAATAGACTAACTGTCCATTATTAGACTGTGCAAATAACAACAAAGGATTCACAGAGAAGTGAGGGGAGCACTGGCAAGAGAATGACTCTGGTCAGCAAGATAAGCACGATGAACAGTTATCTAACTGTGGTCAGCAGCTTTATCTTTGTATTGTATATATGGCAAGAACAGTGCTTTGCACAGAGGGATTTCAAAAAGAACAAAGAATTGGCTTTGGCATTATAATGGATAGATCTTATGCTGCAGGATCACAAAGGTAGCCCTGAATATTAAGGCATGTGAACAAAATGCTTGCATGTAATTTATAAACAATTAAATTTGGAAGCAGCACAGAGATTCTGGGGAAGCTGTGGACCTTCTAAATCCAGAGATCAGATGGAGATTATTACACGATTGTTGAATAGATATGGCTACCTAAACAGTGTGGAAAGGATTTCAAATTGTGGAATTTTCTCTCTGCTGGTAAGTCTTCTCTACTACTGGGTTTCAGATCTGTACAAGATATATTGGGCACTGAGTTAAAGAAGATGAAATACAAAGAACGTGCTGTTTTCATGCATGTAGTCTCGAATTTTCTCCTAAAAAAGGTCCCTGACCTCTTGAGGAATTGGAAAGCAATTGCCATAAATTATACAGAGCATCAATCTGACAATGTGCTACCAAATGCTTTCTGAGTTTTTTGCTGCCATTGACTGACAGGCCTCTAAAAACTTAAGAAGCAGAAGAAAGATTTCCTGAAGAGTGAATCGAAAAACCACAAACAGCATATCGAACTGGCCAGTTGACAATTCCCACATGATGCAGGAGGAAAGCAAACACAGGTTGACTCAAAATGCATTTGTGAATGCTCGGCAAAGAAGAAACCTGATCAGAAAAGCCATAGAGGGAAGCATTCTCAGGGGAAATATTCTGTTGCTGTTCCTACTGAGCTCAGACTGGGCCAGACAGCAAGTAGTTCAGTCTGTTTACAGAAAAACTTAAGTATACCAAAAATACATCCCCCCATTTCCTGTTCATTGTAGAAAGCCAAATGTTGAGCGAGACAGAGGAACACAACTTCTCTATAAATCAAACAAATGAACTTCCAAATTGTTATTTAGTAACACAGAGTTTGTCAGATCTGAGAACCGGAGGGTGGCAAGTTTCCCGACTGAATTCCCCACTACACAAGTTTAATTTACATGTTGTGGATTTGTATCGGCTATTCTACCACCTCAGAGTACACGTTATGGAGTAATAATCAGCCCATAACAGGTTTTGGAAAGTGTCAGAGGCAGACATCTGTAATTCATGTAGATAAAATGTTGAATTAATCCTGGTTGAAATCCTCATTCATTTAACAGATTCCATATTCAGTGGCAGGGATGTCTGAATAGATTCAGAGTAGCTAGAAAGAGATTTTTATATTTTATCTTTTAACAAACTTCATATTTTCACTGAAACTGTGCTCACTGAAGAAAGAAGTTAATACTATAACAAGCTTTTCTCTAAATCAGAAAATACAAAATGTAGCCATGAGTCTATCGTTAACTTTTGCACAAATCCCCATTTTTTTAATGTATATTTTATTAATTTTTTACAGTAACAAGCTTAGTATTCAATAAGCAGCACGTTTTCTAGGTTTATATGTTTAACACTGATAGTAATACCATTTCCATTGCTACCCTTTATTCTGTTTTTCTAACCATTTATAAAAAATTTCCCATGTTTGAAAGTATTCTGAGTCTTGCTTCCCCTTCATTTTCAGTGTGAGCCTATCCATTTCTGCACAGTCCAAAATTTTCTTAATTATGTCTTCTTCAGATGGTATTTCTTCATTTTTCCGGTATTGAGAAAATATAATTCTCATTGCTGTTAATATATGTAGTATTAAGTATACACATTTCTTATCATATTTTTTTAATATTATGCCTAAAAGAAATAATTCCAGTTTATAGTCTACATGTGTTCCTATCAACCTTTCTAGCCACCTATGTATTTTTGACTAATAGTTCTTTGCTTTAGGGCATGTCCACCAAAGATGATAATACATGCCTGGATTTTGTCTGCATTTCCAACAATTGCTAGACACATCTTCAAACATTTTTGCTAATCTTGCAGGTGGTAAGTACCATCTATAGAATATTTTATATAAATTTTATTTGTAAGTGGCTGCCCTCATTGTTTTGTAATTTCTTTCCCATAGGTTTTGCCATTTTTTTTAATTCTACATTGTGCTCAAAGTTTTTTACCCAAGTTATCACTGTTTCTTTAACTTGGTCATCTTTCATCTTTAAATTTAACAGAAAGCTGTACAGTTTCTTAATCAGTTTGTCACCTGATGACAATAGTATCTGGTCTAACATTGTCTGGTCTTTGTACAAACCACATATTTTTGCATCTTTCTCATATCTCATTTGTATTTGCAGGTGTGGCCACCATGATAGCTCAATGCCCTGTTCTTCCAATTTTTGTTTAGTTTGTAGTGTCCCATCAGCATTCAAAATATCTTCATAAATCACAAGTTTCTCATAATTAATTAAGTTTGAGTGTATAAATGCCTCCATTGTTGAGATCCATCCTGGTGTTTTCATGTAAGTTCTTGATTTTACCTTTTTCCATGTCAAAAGCAGTGCATTTCTTAGATGGTGGTTTTGAAAGCATTTGTGAAAGCATTGTTCTTTCCATTGTTCCATTAGTTTCACTTTTGACCATGCCGACACTTTGTAGCCACTAAATATGTTCTTTAAGGAAACCTCTTGCCTTGGAGTTCTGTTTTTACCGGTCTCATCTATCGGAATCATGACACAATTATATTTAGGGTTTATTCTCCTAGTTGTTCTAGTTTATCTCTGTTTTTTCCCTTTAGCCCTTTCTTTGTGATTTATGGTTTCTGTTTCTTCCACTTCTCTTTGTTTGGCCACTCCTTCAAATGCTGTCTCTACCTGTTTTCTAAATTCCCCTTCTGGTTGAAGTTATGCATTTCCTTCTTTGAGAAAAGCTCTGTATCTGTCATAAAATTCCCTTGCTTTGAAGATAGAATCCAATCTGTATCTTTTTGTATCCCAATTGATTAGTTTCCCTTCCAACATCAGCCATCTAAAGGTCACTCCTGTGCGCTCACACAGAGAGGGTCTCCGCAGGGTGCCGTTGGCCAGACAATGTCGGCTGGCGACCCCCAGGGGGAGGGCCTTCTCTGTTGGGGCACCTGCCCTTTGGAATCAGCTCCCCCGAGAACTTCGGATGGCCCCAGATCTCTGGTCCTTTCGTCGCGACCTAAAGACTTACCTTTTCCAACTGGCAGACCTAGACTGAAGACGGGGGTTTTAATTTTGTTTTAATTTTTATTGGTTTTTATTGGGGCTTTGTAAATTTAATCTCTTTTAATATTTGTATTTATTGTTTTATTGTTATTTTATTGTTGTTAGCCGCCCTGAGTCCTTCGGGAGATAGGGCGGCATATAAGTCCCATAATTAAATTAAATTAAATTAAATTAATTAGTTTTTTGGTTATAAATTGATATTCTCTTCATGAGTCCCTTATGTTCTTGGGTATCTGCTTCAGCACTGCAATTTCTTTTTCCTTATATTGCAGAGGATCATCTCTCATTCTTCTTAATATTTCATCTCTTATTGATCTTTTGACAAACCTGACATGGATCTCTCTGGGGACTTTATTTCCTCTTACGTAGCTTGAGTTAACTCTAAATATTTGATCTATTTTTCCTTCCGCTTCCTGCTTCCTCACTTCCAATGCACCAGCTGGTAGTTCTATCATCAGGTCAGCAAGGTCCTCCTCCTCGTCTTCCTTTATATTCTGGAATCTTAAGAAAATAGGATGCCTTTTCTATTTGTAGAACTAGTGAATCCTCTAGTTCTCTATTTGTCTGCATCAGTCTTTGGTTTTCATCTTTTATTTCTTTCATCTTTTGATCGATTTCAGCTGATTTGTCTTCAATTGTCTGGATCCTTTGCTCATTCTTTGCAATCTTCTGTTGGAAGTTTTCCATTTGGGACAAATCCCCAATTTTGATACCCTGCTTTAATAAAAATGAAAATAGTGCCTCCATCTTTTCCTTTTAATACGGGATATCAGGGCTCATTTTATGCCAGTCCACTGTGTTTAAATTCTAGCTGAAAAGCCCAGCTACCCTAGAGTTGTTTGGTTAAAGATTACTCATTGATTTGTCTCAGTTTGTTAACGTGGCCATCTGTCAGAACCCTTTAAAAATGCTACAACTTATATTTAACAAAATTCATAATTTCCTGCATTCCACCCCACACAAAGCTGAACTAGAGAGGTGTTAAATTCTGTGAAGTATGGAAGTCAGCCAGCTGTGAAGTTTGGCATTGGACAGAACTGTTGTTTCCTGCCTAAGTTATCATCAGTAATTAATGCAAGGAATTAAAGCAATGTGGAAACCACCTTTTTCAGATTCAAGACAATTGGTAGGACTGCAAGGTGAAACTTCTAATCTCTAAAGCCTTCTGTTGCCAAGAATCCTCTATCCCACACCCACACAAACATCTGGTCCAGCAACAACCTTTCATCTTTGGTCCTTTCCTCATTGTTAGTAGGTCTCATTCGGAAGGGTTTGAGTCAGATTTAGGTGTCTAGCTGGCCCATTAAAGTGGAATCATCCCTAGAAAAGGCTATACTAATGCATAGGAGCGGGGGATGGAGGAACTAAGCACTGCTCCATCAGCAGCACTATCACCACCACAGCTGGGTGGAAGGGAGGACAATGTGAAAAGAAGCATCATCCCCATTTTCCCATATAGAAAATATTGCAGACATCAGGTCAGATAAGAGAAGTTGTCTCAGTGTTTCAAATATAGCAACTACGGCAGGGGTAGGCAACCTTGGCTATTTTATAACTCTTGGACCTCAACTTGAGGACCAAGAGTTATAAAAGAGCTAAGGTTGTTTACCCCTGAACTAGGGGATAGTGAGGTTTGAAGCTGAGAATTGGCAAAAAGATAGAGTATCTATGGGATGGAGAGGATGTCCAAAAAGTGAAGATAACACCAGCTTTGCTTTTTTATACACCCATCCACACACTGAAGATGCTCTTCCAACATTTTACGTATTAGGTGTGTGCAATCAGCCCTGGCAAAAAAAGTGGTTAAACTGCTACTTCACTATACCAAATCATCTCTCCTCTGCTTTCTCAGGTCTTTTCAAAATACTTCTTTGAAACTCTGTTGTTTGGGAATAGAAAAGTGATTGATAAATAAAGGTAAGTATCTGTTTCCAAACACCACTGCCCACTTCCCCCCATTCAAAGCATCACTTCCAAGAATAGTTTTAAAGCTCTCTGAAGTTTCTTGTAACATGGGGACATAGAGGAGCATCTCCTGGGAGCCTTTGGGACAGGCATGCCAATTAGATCTTTGAAGGAAACAATAGTTCATATGTTCACCAGCTGCTCGGAACTCTTTCCATGGTTGGGATCATCGGTACAGATTGTAAGAATTGTTGAGTCTGGTCATTTAGCAAATTATATTTATTCTGGCTTGCTCTGAGCAATTCAGTTCATGGAGGTCTTCCTGCCTGGGGATGGTGATGTTTGTGTGGAGAAATGAATATCTGGAAGGGAGGTATATGCATACTCCATAATGTGGCATATTTGCTATTGAGTTGATGTGATCATGATGCTGGGAATTCTCATCACTGAATTCAATTAGCATTCTGTGAAGGAACTGTGCCTCTTTTATCTTTTTCCTATTGAAGATGAAGAGATCCAAGAAATAAACAAACATGATGAATTGAGTTTAGGGGTCTTTATTGAACATGCCAAAGAAATATGCTCCAAAAGAAAGTATTATACATGTAAATTAACAAGCACTCATTGACAACTAACTTCACATATTTGCATAAATACCTATATCATATGTGTTAGTCCCACTAGGTAGCCCAGGAAATCAACTCCACAGTTGATCAGTATATTTATTGAAACTGGCTATAATAATAATAGCTCCTTGCAAGTCTTATTGTGCTGTATCGCCTTGTCCTTCTTATATTTTAGTGAATAGGGATCTGTCTGAGCCACTTCTAAATCTAAATTTTTACAGTATGAGAGGAAGGCTGGCCTTTTCTATTGGGTTCTTTCCAGATTGGCTAAAAGTTCAATTTTTCAAGTATTCAATAATTTCTAGCCAGCATGGCCTAGAGGAATTCAAATACACTGAAATATACTCCTCAGTGGGTTAAAGGAAACAAAACAAAACAAAAGCATAGGAAATGGTGGATGGAAACCCAACTGGTCTTATAACAAATGAACAACTGCCTGATCTAGAAAAAGCATGATGTTGCTACCTATAAGGAGCTGATGACAATGCAAATAAGGGAATCATGATGCCTGCATGATGACTGATAAAGAAAAGTTCAAGTCTTCACACAGTAGGTCAATTCAGAGCCCTCATGGCATAATTTTCACTGAAGTCTTGGTATGAAAGCAATCATCTGTTGAGCACTTACCGGTATGTGGTGGATATTCACAGCAAAAGCATCCTTTCATTTTATCACCCAAGCACATAGTTATGTAAGTTGCTTTGGGGAATTAACTTTGATTAGTATGGGAAATATTCCAGAGGAGAAACTTGGGGCAAGGCCTGGAGCTTAAATGGCTGATTCACCACTCTATCAAATAAAGCTTAAGAGAGGAAAAGTTTTACTTAGTCCAGCGTATTTTAGCCAATCATTTAGGCTTTAGTCCTCTATCTGATGGATTCTACTAGTCTTAAACCTGAATTTAAATCAGATTGTTCCTGGGGATTTAAGGATTCCTATCTTTTTCTCATGGAACTATGTTATCCAAAGTATCTAAATTCAGATATAAGCATTTTCTGTAGATGAATTACAGCTGCTCCTTCATCCTCCCATTTCTGGAAATAACTTTTAGCAAACCTAGACAGCTGTGAACAGGCTGATTCAACTAACTCTTTCTCCCCACCCTCCCTCCCTCTACTGTTGCTTTGAAAAACTGAACATCTGGACGCTGGAACCTTTCCAGACCTCTTATGACTAGCAGTGAATCTTCCAATGCTGTGCTTAAGCAACAGTGCCATCAATTACCACTCTAAGCTCTGTAGAAGCAAGCATGCATGTGTATGAACAACTGTCTACATTCCAGAACATTCAAAAAACATTTCCCTCTCCATTCACAGACATACCATCGATTTTGCTGTTCTAAGGACTAAGATAGAAGAACTTCAAACAAGACATCTGTCCAGCTTTCTGTCCCTGGAACAAGCTGGGATATGTTCTCTCAAGAAAGGCGACTTGACTTTTAGGTTCAGATAGGTAAAATTAATCATTCTGTTTCCTGGCCACTCTTGTGCCTTTAGTTTCAGGCATATTGTGTGAGAATTCTAAATTAAAGTATTTACCACAGCACAGTCATCTCTTTTTCTCACTCACACCCCTGATAGTTCTTCTTCCTTTTTTTCTTCTTCTTGGAACTATAATCAGACTAGCCAGCAAATGTTGGCAGCACCATTGAATCCTTATCAATCCTCTCTTGAGATCTTAATATGGAAGATCTTCATTGTCTTAGGCCTCCTACCCAATATAGACCCTTTCTTTATGTCACCAACATCACTTCTCTTGGATTACAGAATCCACATGGAAGTTCTGCAAAGTAGAGGCAGTCTTCACCAAAGTAAGAGCTAAACAAAGCAGCCAATTGCATTGATGTGGTATGAGCTTATGTGCTTCCATTATGAAATCATTTTAATAGCCAAATTTATATACATTTTTTTAAAAAATTCTCCATTCAGTCTTACAGTGTTATTGAATGTGAATTGTTATACTGTAGTGTGGCTCTTTCTCCATTTGAAAGTCCATAAAATGCACTAATTTGTGTCTAAATACAGTATAATTTGGCTGCCAATATAGCAGAATATTTGTATTGTAACTTGGTCAAGAAGATGCAGATCCAGTGGGGAGTGAAGTGGAAGGCAGCAAAAGCCCCTGCAGTAGTCAAAATGAGAATAGGCAATATGGCACTTATTCAACCTGTTGGAGGTTCAAATCCAATGGTTCTTACTCTTTGTGGTTTATTGACCATACAAAGAGGCAGTACCATGTAAATAAGAAAGTTAAGGAGTTTACTCTTTGTCCAAGAGATTATTACTCTGAGGTCATTTCCTTCTGTTTTTCTTCCCAGATTCCCGTACACAAAGCACATGCTTTTGGCGTTTCCGCCTAATGTGATGTAGCTACTTGGATGCTAGCTTCGCTTATCACTATACGCAAGCTCATTTTAGTTAGTTTCCTTTCTGTTATAATTATAAAATCTTCCTCATGAATTCTTGCCCAGCTTAGATTCTCACTCTCAGGAACTCTCACCTATATGCTCAGAACATTTCCATTTCCAAGACTACCAAACCAAAGGAACAATAAAAAGTTCACTCATGGCAAACTCCTAAACTACAGTAGCTCTAATGCCCTCACTGAGGACAGAATGAGTGAGACAGAACCTCTTTCTCAGGTTAAACTAATCTTCTGTGAAGCACAGGATTAGTGTACTCTCAAGAAAGTGCTAATCCTGGTCTTCAAATACCATAGGTCCACTGCCTCTCTAAAAGACTTTTTAAAAACCAATGTTAAAAGAGAGGTCAAGCGTGTTAAACCCATGTGTGATAGGACTGGCCTGAGAGTTGACAAGTAACTCAGGAAATACTGGTCAGACATGACATGCAAATACCTCTGCAAAGGTATTTGCACGCAATGCAAATTAGTGAGAACAATTAACTAGTGGAATGGCTTGCTTCCTGTAGTTGTGGGTGCTCCATCACTGGAGGCTTTTAAGAAGAGACTGGACGGCCACTTCCTTGAAATGGTCAAGCAGGGGCTTGGACCAAAAGACCTCCAAGGTCCCTTCCAAACTATGTTCTAAAACTCAGAGCCAAGTCTCTCCTGCAGCCCAAGCAAGAATGGCTTTATAGGGCAGTGCCCAGCAAAAGAAGTGTATGGTGGTGGTGGTGGGGGGGGTTTAGCAGCCAACAGTAGCAAGCAGGAGCTGAGGGCTTCATAATCATCCAGGTCATCTAGGAAATTTCTGGATGATGCCTATGGCAGAAATACTGCTGCAGAGAGAAGGGAAGCGTCATTATAAAACTGGAATAGTTAAAAATGACTTTAAACCACCTCAGCTATAGGTTGGAAATCTCATACAGCCCTATTTGCATACAATTTATTACTGAGACATATTGTCTTCAGGTAAATGGGACGTGAGTACGAACCCTTGGAGTACAAATTTTGAGCCTGCTATGGAGCCCCTTAATTGCTATGCCATCCAGCCTACTTTAAACACTTGTTAATCAGAACGTAATGGGGTGTTTTGTTAAAAGCTTTGCTAATATCAAAATATATTACGGCATTCCTACAAGCTGCAAAGGAAGTTATCCAATCAAATACTGAGATAAGATTAGTCTAGCCTGATTTGTTCTTGACAAATCTATGCTGACTTTGGCTATCAGGACATTATTTTCAAGGCACTTGCAGATAGATTGCTTTATAAACTGTCCTGGAAACTTTCCAGGTATTGATGCCAGACTGATTATTCTGAAATTTCCTGGATTTGTTTTTCCCCCTTTTTGAAAATAGATTTAACATTTGCCCTCCTCTTTCTTTTCTTTTCTCTTCCTTTTATGGAACACATCTTAAAAAGCCCTTAGCATTCAGATTTTTTTGAGCTTTAGCTTTTCTGATGTTCACTACATGTATCTGTTCCTATTTCATGAACCTATCCTTTTTTCGGCTTTCTTTTCGGTATCCATATCTTCCTATTTTTTTATACAACTACTTTGTTTTCTTCTATATTCAACACCACCTTGCCTGTTTTATCAGCATTATTTGCATCTTTGCTTTTACTATCATCTTTATAAGAAACTCTTCCTATTAATTTCTTCCGCTGTACAATTATACTCAGTATTGTTCTGAGTTTATTAAAATCCATGTGTTAAAGTCCATTGCAGCTCTAGTTTAAACAAGGCATTTATTTTCTCCCAGTGTTCCTACTATTTTTCATTTCTTTCACCAATTCATCCCTTACTATAACTGATCATCTTGTGCTTTTTCCTACTTGCCGAAGGAAGACATTTTCCAGTAATGCAATTTTAAAATATACTGGTAGAACGATACTTGCCAGAATTTATCCTTGGAGAAATTAGGGTCCATTATCACATGCTTCTTGGAAAGATTTGTTTCTTTGTATAAAGCGTCATCCACATCTTTCCCTTAGTTGGGCAAGGAATAGTAGATGCCTATTATTGTTGTTGTTAGTTGCGAAGTCATGTCCGACCCATCGCGACCCCATGGACAATGTTCCTCCAGGCCTTCCTGTCCTCTACCATCTTCTGGAGTCCATTTAAGCTCACGCCTACTGCTTCAGTGACTCCATCCAGCCACCTCATTCTCTGTCGTCCCCTTCTTCTATTGCCCTCAATCTTTACCAGCATTAGGCTCTTCTCCAGTGAGTCCTTCTTTCTCATTAGGTGGCCAAAGTATTTGAGTTTTAGCTTCAGGATCTGACCTATTAAAGAGCAGTCAGGGTGGATCTCCTCTAGGACTGACCGGTTTGATCGCCTTGCAGTCCAAGGGACTCGTAGGAGTCTTCTCCAGAACGATAGTTCAAAGGCTTCAATTCTTTGGTGCTCAGCCTTTCTTATGGTCCAACTTTCACAGCCATACATTGCAACTGGGAAGACCATAGCCTTGACTATACGCACTTGACTATGGCAGGGTGATGTCTCTGCTTTTTAGTGTGCTGTCTAGATTTGCCATTGCTTTCCTCCCCAGGAGCAAGCGTCTTTTAATTTCTTGGCTGCAGTCCCCATCTGCGGTGATCTTGGAGCCCAGGAAAATAAAATCTGTCACTACCTCCATTTCTTCCCCATCTATTTGCCAAGAATTGAGAGGGCCAGATGCCTATTATTAGTATTGCTTTAATATGTTCTCTCCTCTTAGTTCAACCCAGATTCTTTCTAATATTGTCAAGTTGGATTTCTGAAGAGATCAGGAAAAATTTAACATACACTATTGTTTCTGTGGGATGCGGTGGCTCAGTGGGTTAGGACACTGAGCTTGTCGATCAGAAGGTCGGCAGTTTGGCGGGCCGAATCCCGAGTGACGCGTAACAGAGTGAGCGCCTGTTACTCGTCCCAGCTTCTGCCAACCTAGCAGTTCGAAAGCATGTAAAAATACAAGTAGAAAAATAGGGACCACTACGGTGGGAAGGTAACAGCGTTCCATGCACCTTTGGCATCTAGTCATGCTGGCCACATGACCACGGAGACGTCCTCAGACAAGCGCTGGCTCTTCGGCTTTGAAACGGAGATGAGCACCGGCCCCTAGAGTCAGAAACGACTAGCACGCATGTGTGGGGGAACCTTTACCTTTACCTTTACTATTGTTTCTGTATCCTTCAATTTCTATAATAGGAATCATCTTATAGATTCCCATTATACCTATTGTTTCATACTTGCCTTCCTGCACAGGCCTTGTTGTAACAACTATATTGCTACTTATTTTGGGGTCAGCCCATCATCCAGATATACAAATCACGATGCCCAAATCCAAATCTCTCTTGTTGACACCATTTCCATTCCATCCATTTGCAATGCTCTTCTTTCCCTTTTTCTTCCTCTCCCACGGATAGAAAGGGTGGATGAGAAGACCACCTAAACTGCCAGATTCTTGAGTTTCCTTCCTAGATATTTGAAGTCTATCATGATATGATTGTATTTATTCTATGCAATGTCATTTTTCCACATAGGGTTTAGTAGGAAAGGATAATTGTCAGTGGATTTTTGGAATTTGATCTATCACATCCTTGATCCTTGCTCTTAGCAGAAAGCACTCTTCAGAAAGCTTATGCGTCCAATTGGCACACATTGATTTCCATTCCTCATGGAATGAGTCACCAACTTTCACATCTTGCAAGGCACCACTGTATCCCCTCTGCCCTTCAAGGGCTACCAACCTGGTTCCTACTCAGCAGTGTCTCTTTTCTCTCCCAACGTTGCTGCCCAAAAGCTCAGAGCCTATTTCTTCTCTCAGGACTTGAAGTAGTTTATGTGTTACAATGGTATAGAACACCTTCTATGTATCTTAATATTAGCCATCATTCTTGTTCAACGGTTTGCTACTTTGCTTGATTCTTTTCCTTATGGAGAAAGACTTCCTCTGTCAGTTTTGGTTGTAATGCACATTGACTTTATTATCATAAACTTCTCATAGCGGAAGTGTGGTCATTCACTGCTCCAATCTATAGACTTTACTTCAAGGTCCAGTACAAGTTTGCATTGGCTGCAGACATATACCAGATGTTCTTCAGGCAGGAATTCAAACATATTTTAAGCACTGAGGGTCACAACTGCAGATTATTTTCTGTTTAGCTTCACTTTTGTTTCTTAAGATTCCCTCAGTAGAAGGAATGTTTGCTGTTTCTTTTTCTGTTTCTCAGATTAGCCAAATACACAAATTGTTTGGGACTTTTCATTAAATTTCCCCATGCCCCCCCATCCCTCTTGGCAAACTCCAGTTTGCTTTTTCTTTTTAAGAAATCAATACTAATCATGGGGTGTTTTTTTCAGATCATCTTAGACAATTGGTTAAAGATTAAAGAGTACATACTAATTTGTGTCCATTTTATGCTCAGTCACATGGAAGAGAAAGAATAATACAAGTTGTTTGAAATACTAATAAGAACATCTACATTGGATTAAACAGTTTTGTTTCTTTCTCTTTGAGCTTACAAAATACTCCTATGTTGGACAGCAAATCAGCAGCTCAGTTGTTAATGGTGAAATATTTAAGAACAAGATTATCATTAACAGGAATCTTATTCAGGCCTCAAAATGGCTACGGGGGTATACCTGAATAATTGAATCTGTGACCAAATAAAATAGAATAAAATAAATTACCCCCAAATTTCACTGTGATCAGGGTGCCATAGGTTTAAAAATGGGAATATATAAAGTGGATAATGGAAACTTTCTCAACTAACTGAAAAATATAAAACAAATGGATTGTTTTTGAGTTCAGAACCTAATGATAGGTTGATATATGGAAGAAACCAAAGCAAATCTACAAAAACATGAAAAAACGATAATTTAACCCTGATAAGGTACATGTGGTATTAAAAAAACAAAGAACAAAAATATACTTAATAATGCTATCAAACTAAAAATAACATAGGCTGAGATGTGGATAATGCTTAATAAGTGATATGTTCAAGGAGACGAGTGGTTCAAAAACTAATGAGATATATAAAATATGTAAGTTGTGAGAAAGATATTAATTTATTGAACTATGTAACTGTAAGATTTTACTAGTGTGTAAAGTTTACTTAGATGGAAATAAATGACAACAGTTAGATTACACAGTTGCCTACTGAGACCAGTAATTATTTTTCAAAATATTATTTATTTCCTCTATTCCCTTAAAGTTTATTGTGAAATAACAAATAGAACGCTAGTTAATTTTGAAATGGTTGGTTAGGAAGTTAGAAAAATGCCAACTACAGATAGATAGAACTTTTTTCCCTTAGGATTCTATTTTCTTAGATTTGGCTTCCAACCAATCCAGAGAACAGAGCACATCTGCTAAGGTAAAAAAATCCTTGATTCGAAACTTGGCATTTCAAGACAGAGGTGAAAAGGAGTTCTGCCTGAGATGCTGAAGAGCTGCGGTCAGTCACTGCAGGCATACTGATTAAACCAATTCTTCTCAATCCTGAATTTGTAAATTGTAGGAGCTGAAGTCTGCACATCTTAAAATTGCTAAGTTTGAAAAACACAAGATTACATGAACCAATGGTTACCTGCCATTGCACTTTCTTATGTTGCTATGCATGCACAGAGTGGAGGAGTAGAAATCTGCTCGCATGGCCTCGTAAGTCATTTTCAGATATCAACAAGATTTCAAGCAGGCAGAAACCCAAGGCCGTTTCTGCAGTCTTGGGGACCTGCTATAGTTGACTGTACTGATTATGTGATTGGCTACCATGCTTATCATCCCATTGGGGGTTTTCATACATAAGATTTAGGCTTGGATTACTAGTGAAACCTTCCTGTTCCACCATGTATCCAATTTGCACATTTGCAAAGACAAATTTGAGTATTAAAACAAAACTACCTTCAGTAATTCAGAAATGTCTTCAAGTCTCAGGTTCACTGAAAGATCACATCTGAGTCTTGAAATCTGAGTCTTCTTCATCTTCCATAAATGAAATCAATTCCACAGTACAATTTAAAATCTCCAAGTACAATGAGCTGACTATGCTGAAACACACTACAGAATACTTGAGGCTTGACGAGGCTTTGGAAACTTGCAAGTCAATTTGGAACATGCTGTAGGATCATATTTACCTGCTGAGCTAGTTGTGAGTGTCAGATTCAATGACACTTTTCAGCGGCACGCAGCAGCCTGGCTTTTAACATCAGATATTTCATAATGCTCCACAAGTGGCTTCAGCCAAAACCGTAAGGCTCCATTTCAAATGAAGTAATAGGGTCTGTACTCTGGGGCCTAAAGCTCTAAAAGAACATGTGGTAACAACAACGGCAGCAACAACAACAACAACAACAAAAACAAGATAAACCTTTAGAATTCAGCCACATTCAAACAAGATCCAAGTCACTTAAGTACCTGAACCATTTCATTCTTCAAATATATAATATTCTTGCTACTACTGTTCAGCATATTTTTTATTTTTCTTTCCAACTTATATATCTTTAGTTAAGCTGAAGATTTTTTTTTTTTAAAACCTCTCTGATAAAAGACAGAAATTCCTAGCAATCCCAGACAGTCTTAGAAAATCCTACTAAATGCTAAAAACTTGCTCCAATGCATCATTATCATTAACCCCACCACCACCAATTTCACAACAGTGAGGATTAGGATTGTGCCAACAGATTTTGGTCTAACATTATTCCACTTTAAACAACAGTGTAAAAGTGTACTGGTTAGGAAGAATCCACACTGCATCAAATGTTGCCCAACTGAACAGGTAGGAGGGAGGGATGCAGCTCATGTCGGTGATTGTCATATTGTATATATGGAAAACACTATCAGAATCTGCTCATATTCAGGAAGAACCCAAAACATAGGTAAGCAGTTCTTCTTGAGCTTAGAAATACTAACTAGTTTGACTTGCACATGGTTGCTATGCCACTAGCTCTGTGAGAATATGGGAGGTCTCATGAAAAAGTTGCATACTTTCCAGTTCCCATAAATTCTTGACTGTGACAGAACAAAATCGTGTCACATCTTGAATCTTACCTCCATCACGGTAGATGAACAGGACAGCTGTGAAAGCAAAATTTAAACCCATTTAGATCCTTATGGATGTTTTGACATGAGTATTTATGGTTTTCTGGGGTGTCTTGGAAATAGAAAACTCATCCCTGTCCAAAAGAACACGCACTGTTTAAATAAAATTAAGGATGGCTTTGTGGTATTGTATTACATGGGGGGAGGGGTTGGGAAATGTCCACAGAACATAGCACACAAGTTGTTTTGGAACAATAGTTTTCCACTTGTAAGCTACAGTATGTAGGTGAAAAAGAAAAACATTGGTGGAAGTGAGGGGGTAGTTCTCTTAGGAAATCATCCAAACACCTGCTGAAATTAAAGAAGGAATTAAATAGCTGTTAGGTCATCCCTCCGGTGCCGATGTTTTAGATATGCAAACAGATTTTCATGCCTGTGGCTTGCATTAAAAATGCCGAAGGCTCCATTCCAGAAATCCAATTGTTTCTTTTTGGCTAAATTGTTTTCATTTGGCTAGAGGTGATTGAATCACGCAATGAGACATTTTGCAGATACTCTCCTTGGTTTAATAAGCTGTGTTTTTTTGTTAGCGTTTGCTGCATTATTACAATTTAGCAGCAATATAGCGATTATGTGCCTTGGGTTTTGGTAAAAGCCTCAGGAAAGATCCATCTTCTGCTGTACTAGTTGGCACACTGTCAAACCAATAGAAATGTCATACTAGTAGAGTCTCTTAAAGGAACTGGGCCAGAATGGTCTGGTTATGCTATGTATATGAATATGCATATGCTACATTCCAGCTTGGAGATAAGGGACTTTTTTCTTCTATCTACATAGAACCATCATGGGCCAATTCAGATGAGAAGTTTGTATGTTACAGAGCAACCTTGAAAGTCTTACAAAACTAGCTCTGGTCAGGAGAAAAGGCAGTGGGAGACCCCCTCCTCTTTTTTTTTCTCATGGTGACAGCACTGGAAGAAATCATTTATAAGAATTCTGTTGAATTCTCAAATCAGGCTATACTGCTGATTCCACAGGGAGATGTTGGTGGAATCAGATGCTGCTCTTTCTGTTACCAGAGAGCCCTTCTACCCCATCCTAATCCTTTCAGTTACTCTTCAGTAGTGTGTAAGATTAGGAATTCAGGCTGAGATATTTTTTTCTTCAGGAGAGGATAGCTTGAAGAATATGTGGCTTCCTCTTTTTGCTGATCACAGTTCTATTGTACAAACTAGATTTTTTTTGTTATGTTGGCATGCTATATTTATGTTTCAGTCAACATACTAGAATCCTAATCTGTATTTACCTTTAAAGCACTTTATGATCACACATTCTTTCCTAGACTGAAATATCCACATCAGTCTGTGCTGCCAAGACCTCAGCTCCTGAATATCTGATAAGCTGGTGGTAAATCATCACTCCTATTGACTGACAACAGGCCCATTTCCCAGGCTTCAATTATTTCCCTGGCTACTTTTGTACCTGCTCAGCCAACAATTTTAGTAGCTGTGAAAAATAAATGTATATCTTTCTTCGTTGCAATGTGATGCTACCAATGAGTTCGGGTCTTCTTGTCCGACCGCTTGCTTGTATTCTTGCAGTCTGGTGGTTAGCTTCCTTCCTGTTTGTTCTACATAGTCATAGGGGCAATCCATACAGGGATGTGGTAGTTCAGTTCAGTTCAATTCACTTCAAAAATTCAGTTGCTGGAATTCCTGTAACCTCAATCTTTTCTTCTCAACAAATCTGGCTAATGAGACTGTGAGAATCTTGCTTGAAAAAGAATCACTTTCAATTTAGGCAGATGCCAAAGAGAATGTCTTGGATAACAACCTGTGGCCCAAATGAATTTCTAATTAGACTTCCCACATATTTCTAGGACTATATTTTAATTCTCTCTCTCTCTCCTCTCTCTCTCTCTCTCTCTCTCTCTCTCTCTCTCTCTCTCTCTCTCTCTCTCTCTCTCCAATCCCTTCCATTACTTCAGCTACTCTATCCTCTCAATGCCCCTGAGGTGACTTATAAAGAAATATGAAATAAGATTCTTGACTTTAAAAAGTTTTCCAACTCTAGAATAGCAAGAACAACAAGAAAAAGAATGTTATTTGCTGATGACACTTTGTTTTTAAATAGAGCACTTTTATCATTGATCTAAAAATAGTTATACCAATGAAATAAGTGATTTGGTTAACTTCTGTTTTTGTGTTCTTCTAATATTGCTTATAATGTAGATGTTTTATTATAAAGAAAATTAAGAACAATCTCTCTCCATTTGATGCCTGTACTCTCATTCCCTTCAAAAGTAGAACTTTTTCTTCCAGAGGTGCCCTGCCTGGCTCAAATTGCTGAGCCAGGTGATGAATGTAGCAATTCCTGCCAGCTACCCTGCTGGAATGCTTGGGCAACAGTGTCTTGGTGTGTGTGTCTAGACTCTTATTGTTATTACAGATGGAGTTAGAGTTCAGATCATCATCTTATTTTGTGCTCTATATTTCATAGTAAGTCATACTCCCCATCTGGAAGAAAACAAGCAATGCAAGTGTTGTGTACTGGGTTCTGTGCTTGATCAAAGAGACGAGGCGAGTGAGTTCATTCAGAAACATTCTTTTATTGCTTGTAGGAACTGAACTGGGGAACAGGGCTGCGAGTGCAGCTATTTATACCCAGACCTCTAGGTGGCAGCCAATAGGTTTAAAGCAACCTATTGCCACCCTAGAAGCAGCCAATGGCGATGCTGGAGATGGGTTGTCTGAGGAGCTGGGAGCCATTAGCCAGCTCCCTGCTTAAGCAACCTTCCAGCAATCAAACCCAGGTTATACACTTAGTAAAACAAAGCCCAATACATTACAGCAAGAGTGCCAAGAAAAATGGGGTAGGTGGTAGTCATGGAGAACTTGATCACATGGCACTGAATTTATGTGAGTTCTAATTTTCAGTAGGTAAATTACCATTAGGGAAGGGGAAAAAACTCATTCCACATTTCCCTTGTTAGCACTTGTTCCCTACCTTCTTGCCCACATTCACTATTGTTGCCTTTCAAAACTAAAACTGCAGTGACTTCATAGTGATATCCCAGATGAAGTTCACAAAGTAGTGAAACCAGACAGTCAGGATCTGGTTTTGTGAGGATGTTGTTGATACCCAGAACTTCTATTACCTCCACTTTGAATAAGATAAAAAGGAAACAAGACTTAATTCAGTACTAATCACAGGCTGTTATGTATGTTGCAGCAATCACTTGTGAGTTTTTAGCAACTAACTCTGGTGCTCCAGACATGTCCAGGTATGAGGGTCCATATGTAAAACTGGACTTTAAAGACAAATTAGAACTGCAGCTGATGTATCAATAGTCCTATTGCCTAGCAACAGCCATTCGTGAATCTCATAACAGGATTGATGATTAGAGTTTCCCATGGTGCTATTGTTGGAGAATTTCAGTCTTTGTGATCTGGGGTCCATGGGCTTAGGAATTCATAGCCTCCAAGAGAACCAACGGTTTATCTCAGATTATTGCAGACCTGAACCATTGTGGGATGGGAGGTGATATATCCGCTATCTTCAGATCTCACACTAGATCTGGTGTTGGTGTGGGGTCTGAAGATGGAGGACATATGAATAGTCAGTGCACCTTCTTGTCAAGCTTGGACCACTGTTGTCTGGACCTGTGTAAGGACAGAGGGCTATTAGGATGATCCTCCCAGCTGACCTCAGGTGATGCTTAGGTGATCCTGAGGGCTTCCTGAGATCACTAAGAGAGTTTCTCATAGATACATAATGATTATGTAATTTATTCTAATTTCTTTGTTTGATTGTTGTGAGTTGCCCAGAGTTCTTGAGCGTCATATACCCAACAATGTGCAATCACAGCTACAGGTCTTTAGCTGGTGTTGGCCTTTATAAGCATCAAATTCTTCCCCAAAACCTAGGATGTAATTTTTTTGTTTGTTTATAAGATGTATTGACTGCCCATCTTACCATGAGGTAACTCTAGGTGGCTTATAGTCACAAATATATGTCTACATTAAAACATAAATAAATTAAAACTGATCATAATAAAGTAATAAAGCAATAATGCATTGGTGTAGTATATATGGGGATCCAAACATGTGTGGCCTTTTGTAATTGACTGATGGAAAATTTGTCAATGCATAGATTTTCTAAGTGTCACCCAATTTTTTTTGGTATGGCACCCAGTGTGTTAATAATAATTATTTTTATTTTTGTTGGTCGCACAATAGCCAGCTGCTCTGTTCAATTGGACTCTGTTGTAGCAGCAGTTTTAAGAAGTTCGATAGACTCTTTGCAGATAAAGATACTGCTATATCCTGAGGTGTGGATGCCAGTTGGGCAATCTAGTGAGATGCTGAGGCTTGCAAGTTGTAATGTAATCTGGGCTTTTTTTTTTCTTGTGGAGCCTGAGGAAGTAGATTGGATTTTATTTATTTATTTAAAACCTACCATTATATAAACGTTATATAAAACCTTATATCAAACTCTGGGTGGCTCCCAATTAAGAATTAATACCACTGTTAAAACAATAAGCACACCATATTAAAATGATTAAAACCAAAATCCTCTGCAGTAGGAGTCCTCCCACTTCCGAACAATCTCCTTCAAATTGATGCTTCCCTCAAGATGAAAGTCTTGTCCAGTCCCACAAGGATCAAAGTATATCTGGATCAGAAAGGTCTTCTGTCTGTAGTTGCCCCAGTGCTAGGGAACATTTTCTTTTGCCACACCTCCCAAACTGTTTTATTTTGTTGGGCTTTAGATGGGCTTTTGAGGGTTTATTTTATGGTGTCATAATGTTTTATAGTGTATTTTTTATGTACTGTAAACTGACCAAAGTTTTGCAGTTGACTGTTATCACGTCTCCAAATGAATGCATGGATAAATGCTGCATTGAGATAGAACATAAGTAGAGATGCTCACTTAGACATTGGAGAGAACAGAATGGTTTAAATCATGAATCAGAAAGATAATAATTAAGAAGAAGAAGAAGAAGAAGAAGAAGAAGAAGAAGAAGAAGAAGAAGAAGAAGAAGAAGAAGAAGAAGAAGAAGAAGAAGAAGAAGAAGAGGAAGAGGAAGATAATAAAGGGATTGGGCTGAATCAAATTTTCATTAGTAGCCCTTTCATATATATCCTAAACAGTGAATCAGAAATGTCCTTAATTTTAATTTACAACAGACAAGAAGGATTTATGGACAGCAGGGAATATTCTCATAATATTGGCACATTCTGAAAAGCTCTAGGATTGTAGAAGGCTCCACATAGGGACAGGGCTTTATAATAAAAGCAGGTAAAATGCCCTTTATGAAAAAACTCAGACTACTGTAAGACAGACACATCATTACTGTTAACAGAAACAGATTCACTACTGATTTGATTCTGATTGCTTTGCAATAATTTAACTATTGAAATTATAACAGTAAAAACAGTGTAACACTAGTTAATCTCCTATCAAGTCATTGAAACAAAAAATTCACTAAACAAGCATGTTAAGCCTGCAAGCATGGAATATAGAAAGTCCTCAACTTAGGATCACGGCTGGGACTTCCATCACTTGGCAACCAAGAGAACCAGTTTGATCTAGTGGTTAATTCATGCTAGAAAGCTGGAGATCATGAGTTCAAATCCCACCTTAACCATGAAAGCCTGCTGGGTAACTTTGTGCCAGCCACTTTCTCTCAGTCCAGCCCACCTCACAGGGTTGTTGTTGCGGGTGAAAAGGGACAGAGTTGTGTTGGATATGTTCACTGCCTTGAGTTATTTGTAAAAAAAATAACAGAGGTGGTATATAAATAAATAAATAAATAATGTTAAAGACCCTGAATTTTTTGATCACATGACAACAGGGAATATTGCAACAGGCGAAAATGTGAAAACCGCTCGTAAGTCATTTTTCCACATTAAACGAATGGTCATAAGTCGAGGACTACGTGTAATGAAATGGCAGATGGAAAGGGGGAATGAATGATGAAATGAAGTCCTTCTCTTACTTAAGAGACGGAAGTTGATTGATAGACAGCTGCTGCCCTCTTCAGCTGGTTAGTTGTTTCTTACCCTAGCCGCCAAAGCAATATTCAGAGCCAACACTCTTGTGGCACTGCATCTTACCCTGAGCTGCCTTGTCCTTTCTTCTTCGACCCTCTCTTGCTTTCTCTACTGTACCATGTTCTCTGCTTGGTCTCTTGATGCTCATCTTTTGACTTTTCTCCACTGCTCTCATTCACTCCAATAACTCCTCTCAGGGTTTGGCACCCTCACCTCCTTTATTGACTTTTGGTTTCACTCCACATTAATTTAGTTTGCCTTCTTGCCATAGCCATGTCTTTTTGCAACTCTTTTTTGGCTCCTCTTTTTGCTTACTTTTTCCTCTCAGCTATTTCTCGGGCTTGTCTCATTCACTTCAACTACACTGACTTTTCTTTTTTAATCCCATTTATATCCCGCCCTTCTCCGAAGACTCAGGGCGGCTTACAATCTAAGAAGCACAAACCAATGTGCTTAGCAATAGCCTTCATTCTATGTATATGCCTGCTTATTAGGGCTTTCGCCCCCTCCCCCCCAAGCGGCATTATTACAAAGTCAGCTTATTGCCCCCAACAATCTGGGTCCTCATTTTACCTACCTCGGAAAGATGGAAGGCTGAGTCAACCTTGAGCCTGGTGGGACTCGAACCTGCACTAATTGCAGGCAGCTGGTGTTACTTAAGGAGGCATTAGCCCACTGCTCCACCAAGGCTCTTCTTCCCACTCTTCCCAATAACCTGTAGAGGGCAGAGGGGATGGCTTGAAGGATAGAAGAAAAAGAGGATACCTAGGCAATGGTCAGATAAATAAGGCCTGAACCTGGGCCAAAAAAATAATAATAATGAGAAGATGTATTGGACAAGACCTTCCCTAGTTCACAAGAAAATAAAAGGAAGGAGGGGGAAGTACATTCAGACCTGGAAGATTCTGTTACTATAATTATTACAATAAAAGTAGTCCTGATCTATGTGACATTAGTTTCTTGGTCTGGGTTACCTTGTTGAGCTGCCACTCACTTCTCTCATCTTCCTCCTTGTTTCAGCCATGACTTCACTCTTCTACCCCACAACTCTCCATCCCATCACTTCTAGTGCCTTTTCAGTTTCCCCTTCCAATCTCCTTTTACCTTTATTTCCTCCAAATAACATATTCTTCTTTGCTAAGAAGAACAATACCGCCTTCTCATCAGACTCTCTTCTTTCCACAAAAAACAAAGGAAAACAAAAAAAAAATAAGCAACTCTCACTGCAACACCTTTGAATGGGAAGTTGCATATAGTAACCAAAGGCCCAAAATATTGTTGACTGTAACTTGAGACAATGCAAAGGAATATTGGGAGGTTTTTGCCTCTCTTTGGATACTTTCCAAATGATTTCCTTCCTTTTTAAAGTAACGGATTTATCCATAGCCATCACTCCGCTCATAGCCACCCAGAATCTGACATAAGACGTGCTGCCGTATAAATATTTTAAATAAATAAATAAAATATAAGTTACATTGAAAATGGTTGATTAAATTCTCTAGCTCTTGAGTTCCTGCTAGAACACTCCTTCTGGGGTTTTTCCAGCCTTGGGAAGAACAAGATCTGGCTTATATCTATCCAGAAATATATCTGAGAACTTACATCTAAATCTTTTAGGGCCACAGTGTTGAGTCATTTCATAATTGCTTATATTATAATTAAGCTTTGGTGGTGGGAAGCTCCCACTGATGCAACCAGAGATGGTGAGTCAGTAGTTGGAAGATCATTTTTTCAGACTCACCATCCAAGATCATAGCCCTGAAAACCCAGTTAAGGAAAAGGCACGAATTGCATTGTTAATTCGTTTTTACAGCCAGGTTTTGCATTCCCCCCCCACTCCTCTACAGAAGATCGACATCTTCACCTGAACATCTTGCTAAATATGAGCCTTGGTGGAGCAGTGGGCTAATGCCTCCTTAAGTAACACCAGCTGCCTGCAATTAGTGCAGGTTTGAGTCCCACCAGGCTCAAGGTTGACTCAGCCTTCCATCCTTCCGAGGTAGGTAAAATGAGAACCCAGACTTTTGGGGGCAATAAGCTGACTTTGTAATAATGCTGCTTGGGGGCCCCCTGAAAGCCCTAATAAGCAGGCATATACACAGAATGAAGGCTACTGCTAAGCTTGTAAGCCGCCCTGAGTCTTCAGAGAAGGGCGGGATATAAATGGAATTAAAATAATAATAATAATAATAATAATAATATATTCATGGTGTCATTAAAATTTCAGACAATTCAGTGGATAACCTCCCCTACCAAATGACCCTCTATGGCCAGGTAACAAGAAGGGCAGGAGAAGAAATCTGTGCTCATTCCTGCCTTCTTATGGGTCACCTGCTTCTCTCTGGGCTGCTTCCCATCACAAGCTTGTTGCAGCATGTACAGTGGAGGCCAGTCTTAAAATAACACAGGCCACTTTATTTCCCATTACAGAATTAGGAGACAGATGCAAGCCTTGTTGACAGATCAGAGCTTCTCCAGAGTTCAGTGCTGCGTGAGTTCAGACCCTCCTTTCTTTGCCATGTGAAAGTTGCCATGTCACAGGGAAAAGGGAGGGAAGGAAAAGCCACTTTTGATGTCAGCCACACCTCTAGTCTCTTAATCCAGCCTAAGGTCTACCTGTCTGCAATTGTATAAAGAATGCCCTTAAAAGGCAGGCCGTGAGACATTGTCTGAGACTGAGGAATGCTCTCAAAGGATGACCAAGTCATCTGGGAGAAAATACCTCAACCTGAACCATTTGCCTCTAGAGTGTATGTGCAATTGTTGTATGTGCAATAGTCTTTTGCAATTGTTTCAGGTTGATTCCAGGATTCATATTTCTGGATGTAAGGTCATCTAAAGGAAAAGCTTTGGATAGATTTATGTAAAAGAAGGACAGATAGATTTTAAAGGTTTTTAATTCCTTTCTAGGAAATAAAGAAAAGATGGATTTTAGCATTCCTCCGTCAGCTAAAACCAGCCAGCCTTGTCATCCTCATCAGCCGTGTCCGACCCTCAGCCACTCTATGGACCAGCATTCTCCATGCCCCTCTGTCTCGCACCGCCTCCTTCAGATCTGCCATGGTCATCTAGTGTCATCCTTTATAGTCCCCCAGCCAAGAGTACTAGGGTGGCCATTTTCTCTTCTCCTTTAACATGCTTTTTCTTGCTTTTAGAAATCAGGTGCAGCAGGGTTGGGTTGGGATTAAGCTCAGCTAGCCATAATAATAACGCTGCTGTGGGACCCCAAGGACAAGCTGATAACAAATTGGCAGGCTGAAGAGCTGAGGAGAAAGCCTGCGCTTTAAGCTAATTGGGAAATGTGCTTTATGACAGTTTATTGAGGGTGGAAACTGTACTTTGTTACTTTGTATCTGGGGGAAGGGAATTTAGTTTTTGGGTTCAACTATGTAGTGCTGATACTTTGTTTCCTGAATAAATGCTCTTTCAGGAAGAATTTTGCCTCAAAGTTCTTTTGATGGGTTTCATCTATCGGAATCATGACACATTCTCTTCCCCCCAGAAAATAGTAACAATGGGCTGGATGCAGGTAATTAGAAACTATAGTGGTGAAGATTTTATTATTATTTTTTATTTTATTTTTTATTTTATTTATTTATTTATTATTTATTTATTTAATTTCTATACCGCCCTTCTCCTGAAGGACTCAGGGCGGTGTACAGGGCAATAAAAATACAATAAAAATACAATATACAAAAGTTAAAAATAAGATTAAATAGAACTAGCCCATTACAATAAATTTTATTTTATTATTTTATATTTTTATGAAATTTATTTGCTGCCCATCTCATACCTGTCTCCAAAGATGATAGTTACATGAACAAAAAAACCCACAGCAAAACAAGCAAAAAACAAACCACACACAGACACACAGACACGCACTCACACAAAAAATTGCAAAAAACCTCTTGGTGCTCCTCTAAATACCTCCCTCCAAATCTTAATATTCTATATTACATTTTAAGGGTATCCAATATAATCTACATTCAGAATGGTAAAGTAGTTATTCTCTATGTCAGTGTAATGGTATGTGGAAATGACCTTGGGAGACAGAAGGAAGGACTGCAAACTAGTCAATGGTGAAACTCAAGGTAGCAGAGTCTGCAGAAGGAATGGGAGGTGGCAAATATCTCAGAAAGGACTTAGTTTCTTTGGTGTAGTGAGAAAGATGCGCTTTCAGACTTGCATTGCTGTAAACTTACAATAAAGGTAAATCCAGTACTTCTGTATATGTTTCTTGGGTGGACTACTTTGTAAGGTTGAAATTCAATGATTACATGGAACCAAAGGCATGGACTTATGTTGGACTAATGAATCACTGTGACTGTATTTAGATCAGATCTAGAAAGGCAAATCATTGAGAATATAACCCATCACTTGGCAGAATTAGGGCTTCCTGACTCTGGGACAGCTTCTTAGTTTTGCTGATGGACCCTTATACATAGGCTGTGTTTTTCAAGTGAAGCAAAGTGAAGGAGAAATTGTTCTCTCCTTTGCTGCAAGGCCTCTCAGAGTTAATGAACATGCATGACTCCAGGCCCAGTGCCTATTTCAGCACGTGGTTTCAATAAGCAACCCTGGGAGCAACAATAGCTTCTTATGCAAGGAGCATATGGTTCACTTCAACGCAAGGAAATGGCAGGTGGAACGGGAAGAGAGAGATGCTGAAGGGTGGGGTGTGAGAAGAAGAGAAGAGAGAGAGAGTTCTTTTTCTCTCCTACCCATACATTATATAATCCTATAGAAAAATGCATTATTTTTCATTGCTCTTTAACTTTCAACGAATCCTATTATGGGAGGTCAGAGCCAAAGAACTGGAACCATGAGTCAACTTCAGCTCTTTGAACTAGGACTCAGGGAAGCCCTAGTCAGAGTTTATTATTGCTGAAGCAACAAAAACAGTAAAAGACTTACAAGTCCAGCTGTCAGAAACTGAAGTCGATGAAGTCAGCATGTGAATTCATTTACTTGGATAAAAATTGACCCTTTAGACTATAACTCCAATTGCTCGTGATCAGAGAGGCATCAGCTAATTTCTAAACAAGCCTATTTATTGTTTTCTTAGACTGCAGTGGTTCCACTGTTACCAAGTATTTCCCTGGCCATGAATGATAATGATAACATAATATTATTTCACATTTTCTGCCCAAACAGGCACTAGTTTTTCCTCCTAATTTCTGATCTATTGTTACTTGCTCTAATAATTATCCAATTATTGTTGGATAATCTTATACATCTGATAATTCATTTTTTAAAAAATAGGATAGAAAAAAAAATCTCAGAATCACAGCTACGGGAGCCTTCAGAGAGAGAGAGAGAGAGAGAGGCCTTCAGGCTGTACTTCACTGCTGAATTAAAAAACTGTAAGTTGACAAAAAGTGCAGCAGTATAAACTTTGCTGTCCCCATTGTCAATCCTTATCTTGCCTTTATTGCCTCTGTTTCAACCCAGTGTACTCATCTGTCTGCCTTCCTGTAGATCACTTGATATTCCTCCCTTGGTCATGGATGACAAAGTCTTGCAGACATTGCACATCTCAGGAATGTCCTTGAATGGACTCAGAAGAAGCAAGGAAAGTATCATTTCAACCTAAGTGCAACTAAGAAGACTTGAAGCTTGTCTCATTGCCTAGGGAGAAGACAAATACAATGTCATGGGGACACAACAGAAAAAGATGTTGCCGGGACATGTTTGAGCCCTGGTTAGGGGCAGTATGAATAAAGTCACTTTTTTTTCTTTCAAAGTTATGAGAAAGAGACCAGCATTACTCTGTTTAGGTTGATTGCAATAGCTATTTATGACAGCAGAACTTTTACCTTCATGTCTAAAAATCTAAAGTATGAAAAATTTGCAATATTGCTTTAGGGTAGTCAACTCTGCGGAAAACATGATATCTTCCACTTAATAGTTTATAATACTGGAATGTGCACTCCATGTGCATAGTTTCATCTGGTGCCCAGAATGTAATTTAAGACGTCAAGGGAGGAAGGGGATTTTCAGACAGCGGTAAACATCAGTCTCAGAGAATAGCTCTACATGGCTCTTAAGCATCTTAGTGTCAACATTCTCCTTTCTTGTTGATTTTATATTTATTTCCATGGTAGGAGGAAAAAGGGATGGGATTTGTGTTCCCCGAAGAAATCAAAAGAGACAAAGTACATTTGTTTTAATAGAGTTTTTCTATGTTTGCTTCAGTTTATGGTGATAAAGTCTGTTTTACTCTGTTTTACTAAGGATAATGTATTCAGTTCAAGCCAATATATATCTTTTTTAAAAAAAAAATAACAATTCTCCAATCTTTACAATGCAATTGACCAGTGCATATGAAAATGCATGTGTGAATTTTTACAAAACTACAAGTACTCAAAATATACTTTGGAAATATATATCATGTTAGGAAAATTATAGCCAAAAATTAGGTACATTAGATAAAACTGCAAACAAAAATACTTGTATTAGGAGAAAAAATTATTTTTTTAAAAAGTCACAGTGTCTGCCACACATTTTTCAAGAAAAATGGAAAGAATTGACTTTCATCAAGAGTTGATGAAATTGACCCATCCACCTGTTCAGTTCCATACTACCACTTGGTGATTAATTTCTATAGAAATAGAAGATATTGTAGAACTCCCTAAGTAGGGTTGATGCACAAATTCGATACTGGTTTGAATTCATTCATCTTCCAACTCTGCAGTTTGGTAGGTTGAGTAATTAATGTAAATCCTCTCCAAATTTTCAGTAAAATGCTGTGTGCAAAACCAAAGAGATGATAACAACAACAACAACAACAACAACAACAACAACAACAACAACAACAACAACAATAATAATAATAATAATAATAATAATAATAATAATAATAATAATAATAATAATAATAATAAATTAATAAATAAATAGAGTTGGAAGGGACCTTGGAGGTCATCTAATCCAACCCCCTGCTCAGGCAGGAAACCCTATACCATTTTGGACAAATGGCTGTCCAGTCTCTTCTTTAAACTTTCAGTGTTGGAGCATTCACAGCTTCTGGAGGCAGGTTGTTCCACTGGTTAATTGTTCTAACTGTCAGGAAGTTTCTCCTTAGTTCTAGGTTGCTTCTCTCCTTGACTAGTTTCCATCCATTGCTTCTTGTCCTGCCTTTGGGCACTTTGGAGAATAGCTTGAGTCCCTTCTCTCTGTGGCAGCCCCTGAGATATTGGAACACTGCTATCATGTCTCCCCTCGTCCTTCTCTTCATTAAACTAGACATACCCAATTCCAGCAGCCATTCCTTATATGTTTTAGTCTCCAGTCCCCTAATCATCTTTCTTGCTCTTCTCTGTACTCTTTCTAGAGCCTCAACATCTTTTTTACATCATGGTGACCAAAACTGGATGCAGTATTCCAAGTGTGGCATTACCAAGGCATTGTAAAGTGGTAATAAAGATGGTAAAAATGACAGTTAAAGAAAGGGGGTATAAACAATGATGCACTTCCCCCCCCCAAGCTGAGGACAATAACCACCTTTGTTAATATGGACCCATAATTAAAAAGTGTACAAGGCCAAGATGAAAACTGTATCTGATTTAATTTTAAATATTAATCAGCATTTAATTAAAATAATTAAATGCCATCAGTATGATTACTACCTACTTAATCATTTCCCTTTCTTCATGCAGAAAATTATTATACAGTGCTAGTTTTTTAAACGACTCTAGAGTCACTTGCAAAGATTTTGTAGCTACCTTAGGACTTGAGGGCACAAACTATCCAACCTTACAAACTTGAAGTTATACCGTACAAAGGAAAATCTGCTTGTTTAATTTTTTAACACTTGGGATGAAACAATTATCGGCAGGGAAAGCAAATCTCAAAAGCAGTTAATTATCTATTAAATGTATACGTTAATCTTGAATAGGCATATGATAACTTTAGGACTTTGAAGAAATATTTATTTTTTTATGGTGTTTGAATGGAGCATGGATTTGGATATAAGAGTGTTTATTAACAGCAAGAGTGTTTTGTCAGGATTTAGGAAACTACTTGTCAGATTCACAGTGTCAAGCAGGGGTGTCAAACTCACAAGGTCACGTGACATGTTGCAACATATCACAACTTTTTTGCCATTGCCGGCAATGGGGTGGGCACGGTTTTGCTATGATGCATCCGGCCCCGTAGGCCAGCAGTTTGACACCCCTGTTGTAAAGCAAATAAGAATCACAACCAGATGAGCTAATTCTGCTTTATTGTAAAGCTACTGTACATTGACAGAATCAGTGCTTTTTTTGTAAAAGAAAAAGGTGCCGGAACTCACACGTGTCATACAACCTGCCTTGCCTACCCTACAAGGTTCCATCCAAAAAAGGTGCCGGAACTCCGTTCTGAGCGTTCTATGAGAAAAAAGGCCCTGGACAGAATCCTGCGAGCACATTTCTCCCTACCCCCATTCCCTGTCTCCTTTTTCTGCTGGAGAAACTAGAAACTTTTTTGAATCTTTTACTCAGCCCATTATCCAGTCGCAGGCTATGCTGCCTCTCCTCTGATTATTTTCTTGGCAGCATCTCTTGGTCCACTCTCCCAGGGTCTTTCCCACATACCATCACACTCCTTAATAGAGTCCCTGGAGAAGCAAGATGCTCTGGGATCCAAGTCCACCCATTAAAGTTTGAAATAAAGAAAAAAAACTGCATGGGATTACTGTGGTGAAGATTCCAGGGCTGTCAGATTGATGATGAATTAGGTTCTTCTATTTATCACTCGAAAATCTACCATTATGAAGCAACTGAAGGGGCAGAAGCAGCAGCACAGGAAGTGGCCAGCCTCTCCTGCCTGCTCAGAGTTTCTAACACAAAAACATCAGTTAAGTGAAACAATCAAGCAGCTTATAATTAAGCACTGCTCAAGAATTGGCTTCCATGTGTTTAATATCTGTCCTACCATAATTAAACCAAATGTTTAACTGAGAGAAAAATGAACCACAAAGGCAGCCTTAAGTGATTCATCCAGAGTCAAATCAAGCACTATGTTATTAGTAGAACCAGTAGGGGGGAAAAAAGGAGGGGGGGGGTTGCCTTGAAGTAGCAGAGCAATGACAAAACCTTGTGAGCAATCCTAGCAATTAGTGGTAGAAATGGAAGTGGACGAAGCAAATATGCAACAAAATGTTTCAGTCTTGCACATTCATGTAGACAGATCCAATCACAGAAACATGCCCTTCTCCACATAATGTGCTTTGGAAGAAGGGTCAAAACAAGATTTTTTTTTGTTCTGCAGTTGTTTTTCTCCCCCCCCCCAGTAAAGTCTCTACCTAAATAGGCATTCTTTTCTTGCTTTCTTCAGCCCTGCAAACAATGCTGAAAAACTAGTCAAATCCTGCTTTCTGAAAACACCCCCTGGAACTGCTTCCCATTCAGCACTGCAAAGTCTTGTGTATGTCTCCCCCACCCACTCCCACCGGGCAGGGTATCCTTCTGCTGGCTCTTGTGGAGGTTGCAACTGAGCTGCCACACTTGAGATTGAGGCGATGGTGCACATATGTACTGCTCCCATTCCATCCAGGAAGCTTTCATCAGAAACTGAAATGCCTATGGGCAACTGTCCCATGGTTGAACTTTTTTTTCCCCCCAAGCTGTAAAGTATTGTCACTTCCCAAACTCTGGACGGGCCTCACCCCTGCCTGGGGAGGAATGACATCCTGTTTGTCCTGTTGCTGAAGCAACCAGCTCTTTCTGTTCCTACCTCTTTCTCAAAGCTTACTTCATGGTTTTAGGGTGGTTGTTTTTCCTGACTGCTCGTTCCCAGCTCTGACTTTATTCCTGACAGCCACCTTTAGCTCTGCCTTGACAAAGACTATTCCAAAAAATGAGATGGGGAATCCACCATCTCTCTCTCTAAAGCAGCTTATCCGGGAAGGAAAATCCCTGGGCTGGCCATCTCCTCAACTTCTCCTTAATGTTGCACTGGCTGTCATCACATCCATCCATCTGCCAGCATCACATATCTGATTTGTCCTTTTTTAGGAAAACAGGGAGAATACTTGCATTGAAGGGTAAACAAAGTATGCTGCACCAGATCAAGTATGAAATAAGCACCACCAATAAATAAGTATACTTATAAGGTCATTTAAGCATAACAAATCATGCTTAAGGAATAGCACTAGAGGCAATCATAACGTAATTGATACTTACAGGTTACAAAATTGTAGCAGTCAAGGTTTAACTCAGATTAAGGCCACTGGTTTCCATGCCAGCATTAAACCTATTGATAAAACTCTCCATGGCTTTTTTCTGGATCTTGTTTTCCTTTAATGTTACTTAAAACATCTGGAAGAGCACAGAACAACGTTCAAGAGTATGTAGGAAAAGCCATGGATCATCCTGCTAAAAACTGATTGCATTTGCACCCAACAATTTTCCAAACTGTTCAGAGGCTAAAGGATTCTGTTTTGAAGTTCACTACCTGTAAATCAGCACAGCAAGGCTACTCATTTGCACAGTTGTGGGGTGGCAGTCTGCAAAATGGAGAAGAAACAATTATTGATGCTGTTCAAAATGCAGCATATTTTGTGTTGCTGGCGGAACAAGTACTTTTCTTTCCGGCACAGTTTAAAGAGGACCCATGGGCAAGACTGGAGAAAACTGGCTGGATCAGAGACAAGATTTACAGGTCTTGTACAAAGAATAGGTATTCAAATGACTTAACAATACTTGGTTATATAAGAACTAATGCCTGCCTTTAATTATTTATTTATTATTTATTTTATTAGATTTATATACGGCCCTTTCCCGAAGGACTCAGGGCGGCTTACAGGGTATTTAAAACAACCAGTACAAAAGTTAAAAACAAATGTAAAAAGATTAAATTATCCCTAAAATTAAAAAAAACCCAGTTAAAAATTCTCAGCCTGGGCTGGAGAGCTCAAAGAGCCAGGTCTTCAGGCCCCGGCGAAATGTGCGAGGGTCGGGGGCAGTCCTAAGCTCCACGGGCAGCTGGTTCCAGAGGGCAGGCGCACCCACTGATAAGGCCCTCCCCCTGGGTGTTACCCGGCGGCAATCTTTTACTGGCGGCACCCTGAGAAGACCCTCCCTGTGGGAGCGCACTGGACGAAGGGAGCTTGATGCTGGCAGCAGGTGTTCCCTCAGATATCCCGGACCCAAGCCATTCAGGGCTTTATAGGTCATCACCAACACCTTGAATCTCACCCGAAGGGCAACCGGAAGCCAATGCAGCTCGCGGAGTAGAGGTGTTACATGGGAGTATCGGGAAACCCCCATCACAACTCGCGCGGCCGCATTCTGCACCAGCTGAAGCCTCCGAGTGGTCCTCAAGGGCAGCCCCATGTAGAGAGCGTTTCAGTAGTCTAGACGGGAGGTCACGAGCACATGAGTGACTGTGCGTAGGGCATCTCGGTCCAGATAGGGTTCAATATTGTATAGAATCATGGCTTACCAGACTGCTGCCATCAAAATATCTACTTCCTGGCAGCTTTCTGGGGCTTCCTTTGCCTTCTATCCTAAATGGAGCAACAAATCCCAAAGTTTTGCCATACCAGCTCAGAAAAGGAAGAGGGGGAGGAGAGGGGGAGAGGGGGAGGGAGGAAGAGAGAGAGGGAGGGAGGGAGGGAGGGAGAGAGGGAGAGAGCTTCCACTTTGTCTTCCTCCAACTGGTTCTAAGTGAAGCTTAAGTTTGAAGTCAACTCTTCCTGACATTTTACCCATTCTTTCTAAGCAACTAGATGCTTTCTGTTGCTTCTTGATAACTTTTAGGAAAGGTCTCTTGGTTTAAAAGCCTATCGTTTGCATTGAAAACAGATGCTGGTGAAAATTGATATAAACCTCATTCTCCTTATGAAATCTCTCGTGTCATTGTGCCTTTCAGTGTGTGCCTTCTTTTATTGTTTTGTATTTTTATTCCTCTGCCAAGGAAGAAAATTCTGCATAAAATAATCCTTCAGATAACAAAACCATGGTTCTATAAAGGTTTAGAATGCCTGGTATTTGAGAGAATATCAATAACAATAACTGCTTAGAAGAGGAGCCTATTTTCTTCATTCCGCATATGATGGGGTACTCACACCAGGAGGGAATGAAAAAAGATCACATCCATGCTACAGCCCTAGAGGGTTTTTGTTTTTCCTTTTCTTTCTGTCACCTAAAACAGAACTTTCCTTCTTGTAGCTGAAGAGCAAGAATGGAAGAAAATGCTGTTTTGGCTACTTATGGCTGTGCTGGACCAGTATATATTCAGCGGCTCCATTTTATATCTAGTTTAGCAATTAAGAACTGTGTTAGTGTATTCAGCATTTACAGGGTTAATACAGCACCCTAGCAGCATTGTATGTAAGAACATGCAGCATTTACAGGGTTAAACGTTATTTCCTCAAGAGATGCCTTATGGGAATTGTAGTCTAGCTGTATACCATGCTTTCTAGTTAAGTAGGTGGAACTTTCATAATTTATGGTAGAACTTCCTGCCTTTGTCTTTGTATCATCTCTCTGGATTAACCCTGGCATGTGGCTGGGATATCAAGCTCCATTATCAACATGTAACTTTGCACAGGATGGAAAGTTCATCATTTTTTTACCTAATGAGATGGGTCCAAATTACAACCTTGCATTCCGGATGGACCTTTGCTGTAACCGTGAGTTATTGACATTGGACGCATGTGAATAAAGTAATTTGTTATTCCCATTTTATTTCAGCTTATTCTGGCTGTTTCAAGTGGGATTAGCAATCACATCTCTACTTGAGACGGAACAATGGCAATGAAACATCTCCTTAGCCTCCACAATGTGGCCACTTTTATGTGCAGTATATTAAGCCAAGTTTCAGTAACATGATGCCTTCCAGATGTATGGGAACTGCAACCTTCAGTATGTCCAACCAGCATTATTCCATAAACATCTGGAGGTTACCTGGTATGGGGATTGTGTAGATTTTAATGGTGCTCCAGAAATTTCAATGATTTTATATTGTATGCCACCCAGAGTCATGTCTCTGAGATGCCCAGCCATATTAATTAGTTAATTAATTAAAATAGAAACTAGTAACCATAATGAGCACTGCAACTAAGATACATCAAGAAATCTATCACTTAAAGGTGGGATGCTAATATTCTCATCCTGTACAAGATACCACTGAATCACAGCAACCTAAACTGTAGACTGTGAAAGGAAAATAAGAGAATTTAGCAAAGCTTTCAACATAAAGAAGGTATAGGTGTTAACTGGAAATAGAATATGACTCAATTACTTCTCAGGCTCATTTAATAGGAGGTCTTTCCCATATACGTAGACTATCAATATTGTAACCATCTGTAAATATTTGGGGACAATTGAGCTGGCTGTCAGTTTCCCCTTCTATTTCCATTTCCTGAGTTCTTACTGGAATTATGCTGGCTGCCGATTCGTCATTTTCTTCTATTCCAGCTGTGGTCTGTATGCTTCAGACCGCAGAACTCACACAAGCCAGCCAGGAAGAAGGTCTGGGAAGGAGTTAGCAGAGAAAGAACAGGAATAGTAACTGGATTAGATGTGGATGTTGCACAAGCCTGGATGAAATCCTTGTGATTTTACTCAGAGGAAAACATAGTCAGGCACACTTCTGGAACAGCAAGAGTCCAATTCTGCTTCATAGCCCTATGTGGGAGTACATCAACACTTCTTTATGATGTATTTTTGCATTTTTGTATACAATCCATTTTCCAGCAAGAGATAAAAATTCTATTTATTCTGGTTTATATACTCAAACAACCATGCCACCAGCCTAATTAAAAAGTAGTGTGTTCCTGGAAGTTGCCTATCCCAGCATGGCCTTGCCAAGTTTTCTGGCTGCTTGGCCAGTTTCATTTTCTCCCAGTCTCAGTTTTAGCAAATGGCTTCCACACAAAACCACAAATGCTGCAGATGTTTACAGTATGCATTTGCTCCTTCATTCACTGCTCCCCTATTTTCCATCAATGCATGAAGCCCCCCCCCCATTTGATTATCTTTCAGGCAGGTGCGAGGGAAAAGTAAATCTGAATCCAAATATCTTCTCTTTCCAACCTACCCCATGAAAGAATGTACCACAGGCTCTATTTCCAGTAGTATTTGCAACCAGGAGGAACTGGGCAGAAGCTACATTAAACAGAAACTTCTCTTTAAGAAACCAGCTTATAACAACTCTTTATTTTGAGGCAAGCTTCATACACCACATAGTTTGCTTTACTGTGGCTTATTAAAAGAACCACAGCTGTTTATATTCACACAATAACATAATTAGCCCAAACAAACCACATTATAACTTAGTGCGCTGCACAAACTAGGCCTATGTGTCTCTCCTGTCTCTCTACCTCTTTATGCTGTTCTGTTTCATTCTAATGAGAGTTTCCCTAAACTCTCTTCACTTAGAGCAGGGGTGTCAAACTGCCGGCCCACGGGCCAGTGGCATCATATGGAGGCCACGCCCACCCCAGCTCTGGCAATGCAAAAAAAGCTGCAATACGTTGCGACATGTCAAATGGTGCGGTGAGTTTGACACCCGTGACTTACATGTTTTCTACCTTCAGATAGAATCCTGGTACTCATAACTCTATGATGATACATGACATCATAAAAGGGCTGACAGTTGTGCATCTTTTTGACATAACACTGCACCACACCAGGGAGATGATATGACAAGGCAGAAAAGTCACTTCAGAACTAGAAATATATTGGTGCCTGGTACTGGAAGGGGCTCTCTTCTTTTCTCAAAAGAGATTTCTGGCTGGCTTCCACCCACCCAAGATCCTGGGATCCTATCATAGCAATATGTTAGGATGGGGGCTCAAGGTCATCTAGATGACTTTATGCCTAAGGTGGATCTGGAACTCACAGTCTCCTGGTTTGTAGCCTGATGCTTTAATCATAGCAAGCTGTCTCCTGTGAATTCCATAGCATTATAAATGTATATGATAGTTATTCTCACTGTATGCTGATTTGTGTATGTTCTCAGAGGACACAGAGGTGTTTTTTAAATTGGAGTCAGATGATCGGGAGATAGAGAGTCAAATGCAAGGGTAAGGGTAAATGCTAAGCTTGTAAGCCGCCCTGAGTCTTCGGAAAAGGGCGGGATATAAATGGAATTAAATTAAAAAAAATAAATAAATTTAATACAATATTGGGAAACTAATTGTATATGCATTTTAAGTTTCTAATGTTTAACCTGCTTATAAAAGTGGCTTTTGTTTGGGGGATTTTTTTAAAGCATTCTATAAAAGGAACCAGCCTGCTCTTTCATAGATTAAGCAATGGGTGAATAGATACCATGTCAGATGTCCTTATTAATATTTATCTGATCAAATATAAATGAGCAATATTTCTTGGTTATGACTGAAAGCCAATGTGACATTTGGGGTGTTCACTGTGCAATAATGTATAATGAAGTGCATACATTTCTCTTGAGTTCATTGCAGCCTACACAGAGATCCATGTTTTATAGGGCTTTAATCTTCAAAGCAAGAAACATCTCACCAGAGAACTTCTGACTTGAGTCAGGGCTGGCTTCTCATAAGACAGAGTGAGGTGACTGCCTTACGCAGCAGACTTTGAGCAAGGTATGGAGTTGTTTACTCTGTTATTGTGCTATTTTTACAATGGAGAATGGAAAGGGCTTCTTGTAGAACATTGTGTCCACTGTTCCAAAATCATCTGGCTAGCTTTGAGTACTGTATACCTTGATTTAGTTGAGTAAAGGATAGAAGTTGTTGCTTTGCTTCAACACATGATGTCTTGGATTGGCCCTGGCTCAAACTGAGCAATCCCAAAGTCCATGGCAGATGGAGAAAAGGTCAAGACCAGGGGTCTTCAAACTCGGCCCTTTTATGACTCATGGACTTCAACTCCCAGAATTCCTCAGCCAGCATGCCTGGCTGAGAAATTCTGGGAGTTGAAGTCCATGAGTGATAAAAGGGCCGAGTTTGAAGACCTCTGGTCAAGACAATTGTTTTCAGCCTGGGAATTTACCAGCTATGGAACCTGCAAAATCAACACAGTCTTGTGACCAAGAAATGAAACGTGTGATAGACCAACTGAAGCTCCAGCAAGCTTTAGAGGCAGATTCCACACATTGCTCCCAAGTTGGAGTCTGACCCAAGGTGGCTTGAAAAGAGTGAGCTTAAGCTGAGAAAAATGCCAAGAATAACACACTAGGTTTCAAAGTTGGGCGGGGGGGGAAGAGTGGGATCCCTGTGGTCCAGAATCCTTTAAAACTTTCCATCAGTCCTGTTTTTGTATGTATGTAGGGTCTTGTCCTATTATTCTGGATTAATTCACGTCGCCCCACTTGAGTCCTTTCACCTAGCAGAAGCTTTCCCTTAGAGCCACCATGTTTATATAGCTAACCTTCCAAAGAAAATACAGTCCCTATGCATAGATCTCACATATGATGGAAAACTGTTCTGTGTGGAATGTTTATTTTTCCTTGCACCTCTACTCTGTGGTGTTCTCAGCCAGAGAATAGCCATTTCTTTGACTCCATTAATGCCAGATGTCTCCTTCCCTTCTGTCCAGCCCTGTGTTTAGCACACAAGGCCCTTCTGTTGCAGGGAGGCAAAAGGTTTGCCAAAGTGAACACAAATCTGTCCTTCGGCTCCCATCGGCCTCCCAAAGGCACTATTTGATATCCATTTCCTTTCCAGGATCAGGAAATGTTTATATAATCCTCCCGTTTTCTCCTCTGATCCCAACCAAAGGCAAAGAGATGGCCCAATAAGGCAAAGCAAGTAGGAAAGCTGGTCCCTGCACAACTATTCATCTAGTGTGTCACCTGCAGAACAGGACCAGCCAGGACGAAGGTAAAAAAAAGCCATCCTTGTAAATGAAAAGCACTTAAAAGAACTAGAGGAGGCAGGGAGGGCATTGTATTTTGAGCTATTTACAACTCATTATTTGTTATTTTGTGAGGGACGCGGTGGCTCAGTGGGTTAGGACGCTGAGCTTGTCGATCAGAAGGTCGGTAGTTTGGTGGGTCAAATCCCGAGTGCCGTGTAACAGAGTGAGCACCTGTTACTCGTCCCAGATTCTGCCAACCTAGCAGTTCGAAAGCACGTAAAAATGCAAGTAGAAAAATAGGGACCACTACGGTGGGAAGGTAACAGCGTTCCGTGCGCCTTTGGCGTTTAGTCATGCCGGCCACATGACCACGGAGATGTCCTCAGACAAGCGCTGGCTCTTCGGCTTTGAAACGGAGATGAGCACCGGCCCCTAGAGTCGGAAACGACTAGCACGCATGTGCGGGGGAACCTTTACCTTTACCTTATTTGTTATTTTGACTACCCAAACACCGTATTGCTTCACAAATACATGTATATGTAAATATTAAAAAATCAATAAAACTTGTATTAAAAAAAAAGAAAGAAATGATGTAGGGGCTTCTGCTTGGGCAGGGGGTTGGACTAGATGACCTATAAGGTCCCTTCCAACTCTGTTATTGTATTCTATCCCTATTCTGTTCTATCAGTGGGTTTTAAAATGATAACCTCTACACATTAAGACTGAAAGGAAGAGTTCAATTAGTTATGGATTTATATTATTTTTTCCAGTAGAGATACATTGGATTCAAGTTCCAAAAGTCTGCTAAATATTTTAATAGTACTTTTAAAACAGGTAAATGATACATCTGAGTAGGAAATGAACCTCAGAATATCTATTCCAAGGAAATCACAGTCATACATTTTGGGCTAAATTTATTTTGCAGGTGGCCCTCAGTGCACCACTATTCATTTAGTGACCATTGTGGAGTGGTTAGAATGCAGTATTGCAGGATACGTCTGCTGACTGCCGGCTGCCTGCAGTTTGGCAGTTCGAGTCTCATCAGCTCAAGGTGGACTCAGCCTTCCATCCTTCCGAGCTCTGTAAAATGAGGACCCAGATTGTTGGGGTCAATATGCTGACGTTGTAAACCGCTTAGAGAAGGCTGTAAAGCACAGTGAAGTGGCATATAAGTCTAAGAGCTATTGCTATTCAAAGTTACAGCACTGAAAAAAATGGCTGACAACAATCCTTGCACTTATGCCCATAGCAGCATCCCCATGGTTACACAATCAAAATTCAAATGCTTGGTAACCAGCATATGCATCTATGATGGTTGCAGCATCCCAGGGTCATGTGATTACCATTTTTGTCCTTCCCAGCGGGCTTCCAACAAGCAAAAGAATAGGGAAAACTGGATTTGCTTAACAACCATGTAATTCTCTTCACAAGTGCAGTGATTCACTTAACAATTGTAGCAAAACACAAGTCATAAAATTGGGTGCATCTCATTTAGCAACTGCCTTGCTTAGCAACGGAAATTCAATTGTGGTCATAAGATTGAGGAGTAACTCTATAAGCAGGACAAAGACTTTGTTCAGAAGTTTCATCTATTCAGGGCTTCCGGTTTGCGTGCGCAGCGCTTCCTGCCATCTGTTTCTTTCTTGTTTGGAGGACCCTGAAAAGCAGAGGTCTTCAAACTCGGCCCTTTTATGACTCATGGACTTCAACTCCCAGAATTTCTCAGCCAGGCATGCTGGCTGAGGAATTCTGGGAGTTGAAGTCCATGAGTCATAAAAGGGCCGAGTTTGAAGACCCCTGCTGAAAAGGGTCAAAAATCACCCTGGAGGGGCGATTACTGAGAGGAGGACTTCCCTGTGATTGCAGAAGGGTGGCAGCCCTCCACTGGAATCTGGGATCATCTCCTTTCGCCCAAAGAAGAAGAGACTGGCCATAAAGATGGCCGATCACTAAGCCGCTCCCTGCCGAAAGCCAAAAGTACTACCTAGCACTAAGAAGCAATCTGGAGGACCTGGATGAGCTTTTACCTTTCCGATTCCCTTAATCATCTTCCTGTGGGACTTTCCAGAAAATCTCCTTCCCCATTTTTTTAGAAAACTGCGAATATCTACTCTGGGAACAAATCTTAAAGCTTCAAAGTCACAAAAGAAATCCAATTAATGCAGCAAAGAATTTGAGCAATTTCAGCTGCATTTACTAAAAAGCTTCTATTTGTTGCTGGGGACTCACTATCCTATTCTCTCTTTAAACTGTGAATTAAAGCAAAAATTTGGACTAATCCTACAAAAGTTCTATATTAATTTGGAAAAAGAAAAAGAATTACATTGCATGTTATATGTTATTGATGACATCTTGTGGTAAAACCTGGTCAGCAAGTGAATTTCCTTTTTCTGTTGTGAGAGCTGACTGAACAATAGAGCTGTTCTTGAAGATAAGTGTGGGAACATCTGGCACTGAATACAACTCTTCAGGAGGTGGAAAATCTTTGACTATTATTAAAACAGCCTCCATGGAAGATTTAACTTTAAATAACAACAAAATGGATGAATACATCCCGCCACTTGATTATAAACTAATACTGGATATGATCTTGGCAATGACAGAGCAAATTAAAGCCAAGCTGCAAGAAAAATCTGACAATTTAAAGCAGGGGTCTTCAAACTCGGCCCTTTTATGACTCATGGACTTCAACTCCCAGAATTCCTCAGCCAGCATGCCTGGCTGAGAAATTCTGGGAGTTGAAGTCCATGAGTCATAAAAGGGCCGAGTTTGAAGACCTCTGATTTAAAGCCACCAAATCAAACTCTGGCTGTAAATGAGGAAAAGATAACCCAAAACCAAATAGAAGAAGTGGTACCACTGAGTCAAGTTTGAGCACTGGTGACTGTAGGGGCAAATGCTTGGCATATTGAGCTGGTTGCAATAACAGCACTTCGCGCCTCAGAGGTATTAGGGTAATTCCTTTGATCTCATCTACCCACTTAATCCCCTTTTTCTATTTCTCTAATCCTGGCCAAGCACAGGTGTGTGTTTTTTTTCCTACTGCATCATTTGCTCACTTCACCTCTCAAAATGATCATTGTCTAATTGGGATGAGGTATGGAATGAAAAAAAATGATTTTACTTTAAAAAAAATAGTGATATGTCCTTAATGTTGATTATGCTTGCTAGGGAGGAAAGGGGGATTTCTTTTTCTATTTTTATCTCTTTTTCTTTTTTCTGCCCTTTTTTCATGAATGTATTTATTCTGTAGCTTTGCTTGTGTATTATAATCTTTAATAAAATTGTTAGGGAAAAAATCATTGTCTAAAGTCAGAATTTATTGAGCCCAGCACTGATTAGTTGATCCTTGCTACGGTTCATAGTATGTTTAATAACATGGAGCCATAATTTAATGCTCTCTATCTTATTTCACTTGTTTTTTTCGCAGTGTCCAAATTCCATAGCCATATCTTAGTAAGGAAATACCATTGCTTTAATTGCTGTGTTCTTTGTTGCTGCTCAACTACTCTTGTCTTAGTTATCTTGTCCAAATTTGGCGTTGCCTTCTTCCCTAGGATTAACATTAACACGGACACAGATATTTCATTTGCCATTTTTACTTTCATTATGAGTGTTATATTTTCCTCTACTTTATCGGTGGCTATCTTCTGTTTATTTGCAATTATGAATGTATTGACCTCCAAGTTAGATTCTAGTTGCCTCTATTCCAATCCTGCCATTTTAATAATAGTTTCATATTATAAATTAAGTAAAATATGAGGGTAACCTGTATCCTAGAGTCATTCCCTTCCCTTTATCTGAATGTTTTTCCTCCAAATTCAGGCAGAAGTTGCTCAGGAGAATAACCTTGTGGCGATAAAACTATTAACAATACACTGAAAGTATTAATAATACATCCATATTCTGGCATGATTTATGCTATTAAAGACCTTACCATTGTCAATGAAGATGGATCTCCTTTTTGTATTTTCCTGCTCCCACTCTGGTCCGTCTTATGTTAATTACCTGATCTTGTGTTTCTTTGCTTTTTCTGTAATCTCTATGTTCAATTCAGTTTTATCTCTCCATCTGTTCATTGTTCTATTCATTGTAAAATCTTAAAGAAACCACTGTTCTTTTAGCATGCTCCCCTCCAAAGCAAATAGGCACACCTTGCCTCCAGAAGTTGTGAATGCTCCAACACTGGAAGTTTTTAAGAAGAGATTGGACAACAATTTGTCTGAAATGGTATAAGATTTCTTGCCTGAGCAGGGGGTTGGACTAGAAAACCTCTAAGGTCCCTTTCAATTCTGTTATTCTATTCCATTCCATTCCATTCCATTCCATTCCATTCCATTCCATTCCATTCCATTCCATTCCATTCCATTCTATTCTATTCTATTCTATTCTATTCCATTCCATTCCATTCCATTCCATTCCATCCCATCCCATCCCATCCCATCCCATCCCATCCCATCCCATCCCATTCCATTCCATTCCATTCCATTCCATTCTATTCTATTCTATTCTATTCTATTCTATTCTATTCTAATTTTTAAATTCTTTCCACTCCAGCAATAGAATCTTGTGAATCATGTCTTGCTTCCTTTCCATTCATGCTGCCATTTCACTTTTTTAAAAAGGAGGAGGAGGAGGAGGAGGAGGAGGAGGAGGAGGATCTCATAACTAGTGGTTTTCAAACCATGTTCCAAGGGAGCCTGATGTTCTTCCAAGACAGCAACAATTGTACACAACCTGTCTTGGGGTTTGTGAGGAAGAGAACGCATGTGTATTGAGCATATGGTCAGGTGAATTAAGTGCCATTATAGGATGATGAGAAGGATCAAGAGTTTGGCTAGTGCTCTGTCTTGACTTAAACCCCTTATAGTTTAAAACCCAAGAATTCCTCTTGTATTGCAGATGTGGAGGAGTCCTTTGAGAAGCAAGTTCCAATAAAAAAGAGTTTTCTGAAAGAAGGGTTCAAAAACATGCCTTCCCTTAGTAAGCTCCCCGCCTTACTAATCAAGACTTCATCTTTTTCCTTTTTTGGATAAAAACGATGAAAGAAAAAATGTGAGAGGCATAATTAGGGGATGATAAAGCAGCATTCCATAAATTAAGCAAGATGATTGCGCAACCAAAATCTTGTCTCAAAGCAGACTCTGTGTGTGACTTTCCTAGAGTTGAAGGCAAGAGACAGCATGTAATTGACTGCTATGATTTAAGATAAACCATACAATCTACATGAAAAGTGAAGAAAAGCAATGAAATAACCTACATCCATTTTGGGGGAGGGAACATTAGATGTTCATGGTTGCCATTATTGGGTTGGCCTTCTCTGGGTGAGTTAGACATTCTCCCAAATTAGAACGGCCACAGGTCTAACATATCTGGTATCTGGTTGAGGAAAATATTGCAGTTTTACATACAGTTAGCACAACTTAGTTCTAGAGGTACTTGCAAAAAAATGGCCTCTTAGATACTCAGGCTTCAGCCACATGGGACTTTATAGGTGATGACCAGCATCTTGAATTGCACATGGAAACGTACACCAGCCATTGAAGTTCTTACAGCAGGAGTGTAATTTTTCAGTACCTGGCTATCAGTTACACATATAGGATTTTAAATCAATTCTTGTTCATAACAATAAGTTTCAGAGATCCAATTTGCAAAGTGCGCACAGCAAAGCTCATCTTTGTTCAACTTTTGGGAATTTAGCATGTAATAGCCCTGGGCAGATGAGTCAGCACTACAACCTAGAAAACATGTGTCACCTACATAGGAATGATGACATAAATGTCAACTGAATGGTATTAGCAACAAGCTGGGGCAATCTCTACTTCTTCCTCCTTAGTTGGGTGTGAGACAGTCAAAGGGCCATGTTCTGGATGGCTGGTTCTCTTCCGGTTGGAAAGCAGCACACACTGCTATTGTTCTAGCTACTGGCCCTGAGCTGGCAACATTTTGCTAGTCTGTGGATTTTCCACAGAGGCAAAAATTGTTGTTGGCAACAGCTTTGAATAAGTTAGTTCTTACATTTTCAAAGACACTTGGCCCATCCCACTTCCAGAGAACTGCAGAGCAGCCTTGCCTTTGTGTTAGAGAAATTTTGTGCATCTTTCCAACACAGACAAGCAGTCATTGAGCAGACTCCCCACCCAAAGAAGCTGATTGATTGCATGCTAATTAAAGCCATCTAAAATACTACATATGAAATAAAATAATAAACTAAAAGTGGTACTGGGGGAAATAAAGCAAAGGTCAAACTTTGCATTTCATTGAACATTTCCAAAATAAATTTCTTTTTTCAAACGATCTAGTTTTGGCAACACATTTGAAATGCCAGCAGGTATGTGTGAACTAGATGGATAACTCCAGGGTTTATCTATATGTTATACTGAAACACAAAACTTAAAATCTTAATATAAATTGTGTTTGAAGTGGAATAGCTGAGCTGCCAGCATAATAGTACCAGTCCAATACTATTAATCCACATTTTCCTATTGGAAGTAACTACACAAAACCAAAGCCTTATTAAGGCCTTCTATATCTGGACATAGCAGAGGTCATAGCAGAGAGTTCTGACAAAACGTGATCCACTGGAGAAGGAAATGGCAACCCACTCCAGTATCTTTGCCATGATAACCCCATGGACAGTACCAAAAGGAAAAAGATATGACGCTGGAAGATGAGCCCCTCAGGTCGGAAGGCGTCCAATATGCTACTGTGGAAGAGCAGAGGGATAGTACTAGTAGTGCCAGAAAGAATGAAGCGAGTGGGCCAAAGCCGAAAGGACGCTCAGCTGTGGATATGTCTGGTGGTGAAAGGAAAGTCCGATGCTGTAAAGATTTTTTCTCCATAGGAACCTGGAATGTAAGATCCATGAATCAAGGAAAGCTGGACGTGGTCAAACAAGAGATGACAAGACTAAACATCGACATCTTAGGTATCAGCGAACTAAAATGGACAGGAATGGGTGAATTTAATTCAGATGCCCATCAGGTATACTACTGTGGGCAAGAATCTCTCAGAAGAAATGGAATAGCCTTCATAGTCAATAAAAGAGTAGGAAAAGCAATACTGGGATACATTCCCCCAAATGACAGAATGATCTCAGTTCGAATCCAAGGCAAACCATTCAATATCACAGTAGTCCAAGTCTATGCCCCAACCACCAGTGCTGAAGAGGATGAAATTGACCGGTTCTATGAAGCCCTACAGCACCTTATAGAACTAACACCAAAAAATGATGTCCTTATCATCATGGGGGATTGGAATGCTAAAGTAGGAAGCCAAAAGATAACCGGAATAACAGGCAAGTTTGGCCTTGGAGTACAAAATGAAGCAGGGCACAGGCTGATAGAATTTTGTCGAAAGAATACGATGATCATAGCAAACACTCTTTTCCAACAACCCAAGAGATGGCTCTACACATGGACATCACCAGATGGTCAACACAGAAAACAGATTGACTATATGCTCTGCGGCCAAAGATGGAGAAGCTCTATACAGTCAGTAAAAACAAGACCAGGAGCTGACTGTGGCTCAGACCATGAGCTTCTCATTGCAAAGTTTAGGCTTAAACTGAAGAAAGTAGGGAAAAGCACTAGGCCACTCAGGTATGAATTAAATCATATCCCTGTTGAATATACAGTAGAGGTGACAAATAGATTTAAGGAATTAGATCTGATAGACAGAGTGCCTGAAGAACTATGGACAGAGGTTTGCAACATTGTACAACAGGTAGCAACCAAAACCATCCCAAAGAAAAAGAAATGTGAGAAAGCAAAATGGCTGTCTGAGGAAGCTTTGCAAATAGCTGAGGAAAGGAGGAAAGTGAAAGGCAAGGGAGAAAAAGAAAGATACACCCAATTGAATGCAGAATTCCAGAGAATACCTAGAAGAGATAAGAATGCCTTCTTAAATGAACAGTGCAAAGAAATAGAAGAAAACAATAGAATAGGGAGGACCAGAGATCTTTTCAAGAAAATTGGAGAGATGAAGGGAACTTTCAATGCAAAAATGGGCATGATAAAGGACCAAAATGGCAGGGACCTAACAGAGGAAGAAGAGATTAAGAAGAGATGGCAAAATTACACAGAAGAACTATACAAGAATGAGCTTAACGTCCCTGATAATCACAATGAAGTGGTCACTGACCTCGAGCCAGACATCCTAGAATGTGAAGTGAATGGGCCTTAGTAAAGCTGAGCAACAACAAAGCTAGTGGAGGTGACAGTATTCCAGCTGAGCTATTCAAAATCTTAAAAGACGCTGCAGTAAAAGTGCTACACTCAATTTGCCAGCAAATTTGGAAAACTCAACAGTGACCACAGGATTGGAAAAGATCAGTTTACATTCCAATTCCAAAGAAAGGCAGTGCCAAAGAATGTTCAAACTATCGCACCATTGCACTCATTTCACATGCTAGTAAAGTTATGCTTAAAATCCTACAAGCTAGACTCCAGCAGTATGTGGATCGAGAACTACTAGAAGTACAGGCAGGATTTCGAAGAGGCAGATTGCCGGGAGAAATATCAACAACCTAAGATATGCAGATGATACCACTCTAATGGCAGAAAGTGAAGAACTAAAAAGCCTCTTGTTGCAGGTGAAGAAGGAGAGTGCAAAAGTTGGGTTGAAACTTAACATTAAGAAAACCAAGATCATGGCATCCGGCCCTCTCAATTCCTGGCAAATAGATGGGGAAGAAATGGAGGTAGTGACAGATTTTATTTTCCTGGGCTCCAAGTTCACTGCAGATGGGGACTGTAGCCAAGAAATTAAAAGACGCTTGCTCCTGGGGAGGAAAGCCATGGCAAATCTAGATAGCACACTAAAAAGCAGAGACATCACCAAAAGTGTGTATAGTCAAGGCTATGGTCTTCCCAGTTGCAATGTATGGCAGTGAAAGTTGGACCATAAAAAAGGCTGAGCACCAAAGAATTGAGGCCTTTGAACTATGGTGCTGGAGAAGACTCCTGCGAGTCCCTTGGACTGCTAGGCGATCAAACCGGTCAGTCCTAGAGGAGATCAACCCTGACTGTTCTTTAGAAGGCCCTATCCTGAAGCTAAAACTCAAATACTTTGGCCACCTAATAAGAAGGAAGGACTCACTGGAGAAGAGCCTAATGCTGGGAAAGATTGAGGGCAATAGAAGAAGGGGACAACAGAGAATTAGGTGGCTGGATGGAGTCACTGAAGCAGTAGGAGTGAGCTTAAATGGACTCCAGAAGATGGTAGAGGACAGGAAGGCCTGGAGGAACGTTGTCCAGAGGGTCGCGATGGGTCGGACACAACTTCGCAGCTAGCAATATCTGGGCTGCAAAACTTTAGATGTCCACTAGATGGCAGCAAAAGACAAGAGGGGTCTGACAGTGTTTGATGCCCTCTAGAATTGGTTTGTCTATGGATCCATCAGAATGGCTCTATCCCCAATTTAAATGTGTTTCAAATGTAAGATTATGAAAGCAAAATCTGCATGAGGGTGATGAGGTGGGAAGCTATATGATATTTTTCTAGCTTCATTACTTGAGCCATTCATTTCAGACTTAATTACTATTTGCTTGCTTGCTTCCTTGCCCAATTAGTGAAATTCACTTAACTTCCTTTTCCAAGATCAGAATGCAATATTAATTGTATTTTCTGGAGATGTGAGATTATTTTTTATTCTCTATCTGCAGCAAGATAGGAAAACTACCATTCTATCCTGATCCTCTTTTTTTCTCTCTTCTTTAGACTCCATGAAGTTTTTAACTAAACTGAACTTCATTTTTCACACAGACAGGTTAAAATAAACCTCTTTAGGACCCAGTCTGGTATTCATTAGGCTCATTCTTAATTTCCTCAAGCATTTTCCATCAGCTGCCATCTGTTGGGGGTGAAGTGGAAAGTCAAGCTCACTTCTATCGTTTCATCTAAAGAAGACCTTCATTTGAATGTAACATCATAACATTCCACAGTCCTCTGGTTCAGTTTACATTCTGGTGGCCTTTCAGGCCACATCACAAGGGAATCTATACAAGGAGTGCAGTTCGAAAGCACGTAAAAATGCAAGTAGAAAAATAGGGACCCCTACGGTGGGAAGGTAACAGCGTTCCGTGCGCCTTTGGCGTCTAGTCATGCTGGCCACATGACCACGGAGAGGTCCTTGGACAAGCGCTGGCTCTTCGGCTTTGAAACGGGGATGAGCACCGGCCCCTAGAGTCGGAAACAACTAGCATGCATGTGCGGGGGAACCTTTACCTTTTTATCTATCTATCTATCTATCTATCTATCTATCTATCTATCTATCTATCTATCTATCTATCATCTTTCTTTTCTCCCATCTTTTCTTTTCTTTTCTTTTCTTTCTTGCAGGTTTATCATCATTTAGCCTGTCAACAAAGTTGAAACCAAATATGGAATCCCAATGTCTTGTATGTTTAGCTCAGATCCACACTTTCTCCTTTGCTTTCTCCCCAGTTTGTGCCACCCACCACTTCTTAAGCCAAGGAACAATGAAGTTATCCACTCACCATTCATTGCAAATGCACCCTCCATTTCTGTCAATGCCAGTTTTGGCCTGAAGTCATCTTGAGCCCTTGTGAGCAGCACGGTCTTCCAAACTAGTGACAGATCCACTTCTGCCTGGCTAGCACACCTGGCACATTCCCTGCTCTCTTGTTCCTTCCTTATTACAAAGTATTGGTAGCCTTACAGAGGATCAAAGAAGCAACCTATTCTCTTTGCTTTGATGATTGTCGTATCTGAACAACAACAATACAATTAGGGGGGAAAGAAAGGGTTTGCATTGGTGTCAAAGAAGAGTACCTGGGAAGAGAATGTGAAGCCATGCATCTGTGCAAACATTTAGGAAAGCAAAGGAAAGCTATGAGGACAATGGAGGAAGGCTCAATCTCCCAAAGGGAATTGGCAGGCCCTGGGAGACCAGCCCACACAAGGCCATGCCAGCGATGCCCACTTTCTCTTCATAGATGAGAAGGACAAGAACAACAATGGTTGTAGTCTGGATTGAGCACTAGTACAACTTCTTTGTGGGATGCGGTGGCTCAGTGGGTTAGGATGCTGAGCTTGTCAATCAGAAGGTCGGCAGTTTGGCAGGTCGAATCCCGAGTGCTGCATAACAGAGGGAGCGCCTGTTACTCGTCCCAGCTTCTGCCAACCTAGCAGTTCGAAAGCATGTAAAAATGCAAGTAGAAAAACAGGGACCACCACAGTGGGAAGGTAACAGCGTTGCATGTGCCTTTGACGTCTAGTCATGCCGGGCACATGACCACGGAGACGTCCTCGGACAAGTGCTGGCTCTTCAGCTTTGAAACGGAGATGAGCACCGGCCCCTAGAGTCGGAAACGACTAGCACGCATGTGCGGGGGAACCTTTACCTTTACCTTTACCTTACAACTTCATTATCAAACTACTATAATCCAGATTGCATATTTTTGATATCAGCTTCTGGAACACAAGAGCAACAAGTGTAGGAGACAAGTGTAGGAGACAAGCAGATAAGCATTGGAGCAATGCGATAGCCTTACTTCATATCTTGGGTGCATATCTCCACACATACTAAGAGATATCTCTAAACATGTGTTCCTTGATACTGGTTTGCCTGATGTTCCGGGAAAACTTTATTAAAAGCTCCTCACATGTTCTGAATCAATGCGAGAACTGCAAACTTCCCAGGGAAGAGAAAACACCACAAAGACCCCCTAAGAAACCAGTCCATTCCCTCTTCTCTCCTTTGGAGGAAAGCTTGTTAAGAAATCGTGCTATTTTTCTCCAACTTCCCCCTCCCCTCCCAATTCCATAACAAATATAGCGACGGGAAGGAGAGAGAGGAAATACGATTTCCACAGTTATGAAGACTATGTTGGCAGCATTCCTCTCTAATCAGAAACGGGTTCCGATACCTCAGACATCAGTCGCGAAAAGGAGACAGCTCTGACCAGAGTTAATTGGAGGTATTTCTAATCTCCAGCCATCTCTCACAGATCCTGCAGCAACGGACATGAAAAGAGTCTAGAAGGACCTGAAGGGCTTTGTGCAAAGCATCCCAGTGATTAAATTAAACTGGGAGGGGAGCCAGCAGGAGATTCCTTGTACCTCTGGGTTCCGGCAGTCCAGGTTGAACATGGCAGACTTTGGATAGCTGCAAAAATGCATGCATGCATGCATGCATGCAAAAAAAAAGGATCCTCTGCCGCTGGCTCGAATTAAGTCATCATAGACCGTAACAGTTATCTTTGAAGGCACAGTCCCTTCGGTGCTATAAACCCCTGTCAAGGGCCATTCATCGGAATGGGAGGAATCCAAGTCTAGAATTTTTGGGAAGCAGCCATGAGAGTTAAATGAGTGCAAAGCCAGTCCTTGTTTTCCATATAAACAGGAACGAATGTGGGGATGGGCGGGGTGAAGGCAACTTTTGATTTTGGAAGGGAAGTGTATTTTCATGTGCCCCATCTGCAGCCTGCAGTGGGTCAAGGCAGAAACAGATGTAATACATTCCTGCTACCCATGAGGATTAGCTCTCTGGTCGCGGAAAAATAAAAACAACCCAGAAACTAGTGGAGCTGTTGTTGCTCACAGCCACCAGAATGTTTCATTATTGCTTTTGCTCTTTGAACTGCTCTGCTTTTGGCTCTATTGTGAGTTTTCATTATGGTTTAAACTATATTTTCCAGAAGCCCAAATGAAGCCCTGAAAGCAAAAGATAATATAAAAAAGTAAGGATGCTATGTATGCCTGTATATATAAATATGCAGAGCTTATGATAGTGTTCCCAACTATGCTCCTTTTAAAGAAATTTTCTGGTTGCTTAAAATCCATTATTCTTGTCGACAATACTCCTTCCCCCTCCAGTGGTGCAGCTAGGTAATATTAGACCCTGAACTTCATCTCTATTGCCGTAATTGTATCGCCGTAATTGTATCGCCTTTCTGATAAAATATCAGAAAGCAAAATGTAGGTTGAGCCTGCACTGTAAAGGTTCGGAAAGAAACACATGTAGTTTTCTATTGCTCTCCTTCTGGGGCCATCAGTTGCCTTCCATGTAGTGCAGCAAAGACTTGGGGCCAAAACTCCAGCCCAAACTGCAGTAGTGTCTCCTCTCCAACTAAAGTTAACAAGCAGAACTTCTTCTCACCCTGGGGAAGAAGCACCTACCTAGACAACTGTATAAAGCCTGCTTAGGAGTACCAGCACCCAGCATTTGACCCTTGACAACACAGTTTTACTGATCTAGGTCAGGGGTAGGCAATGACTCGTGGACTCAGTGGCGTAGCTTGGGGGTGCAGGGGGGGCCGGCCGCACCGGGCGCAACATCTGGGGGGGGCGCTCGCACTCATAGCTTTCTGCCCGCCTGGCTCACTCACTCTCTCTCACTGCAGTGCTGGCTGTGCGAATCCGATCTGAGCCGCCGGGTTGCCGCCCACTGTGGAGGGGGGGTGCCAGGCGTGCGGTGCGGTGCGGAGAGAGAGCAAGGGACTATCTGGGGGAGGGACAGTGCAGACTCGAGTGCTAAAATCCACGGGTTAGGGGGCGCAAATTACTTGCCTTGCCCCGGGTGCTGACAACTCACGCTACGCCACTGCGTGGACTTCAACTCCCAGAATTCCTGAGCCAGCCATGCTGAGGGGAAAGGGAGAGGTTTCCAAGCTGAGACTTGCTGGCTCAGGAATTCTGGGAGTTGAAGCCCACGAGTCATAAAAGAGCCAAGGTTGCCTACCCCTGATCTAGGTCATGATGACCTTCCTTTCTGTTTGCATTCAGTGCTCACCAACAGCAGATTTGTTGGAAGGCAACCTGTAACCAAATATGCCAGAGAACACTTAATTAGTTTAGTTAGTTTATTAGACTTATAGATGATATGTGTGCTATAAGGGCATTGCAGGTTTAGTGCAATTAAAATTAATTACTAATTTAAAATTACTAATTTAAAGCTACATTGGACAGAAAAAAACTAGGAAAGGCTAAAAGCAATTTAGTCTCCTTCCTTCCTTCCTTCCTTCCTTCCTTCCTTCCTTCCTTCCTTCCTTCCTTCCTTCCTTCCATCCATCCATATGTCTGACCATCTCAAACATTTGACTCTAGGTAGCGAATAAAGGATAAATTTAAAATAAAAACTTCATAGGAAAACAATAAGCAACAGATATGGGAGCCAACATAAAACCGACAATACAAACCAAAATAACCAATATAAGTAAAATACAGGCTCAACCATTGTGCAAATAACCCTCTAAATTAGAGCATCTCCAAAATCCTTTTAATTCTGGCTCCCTTTCAAAAAGCAGCAGCTATAGGTTCTGTTTCAGCTTCAGAAATGTTATGGAATTGCCCAAAGACATCCTACACAAGTCACAATTGTAGATATGACATTCAGTCTTTCTGATGGGCAGAGAAACATGTGAAGGTTCAGTCCCCATGAGGTCATTTATCCTGAAGCGAAGGCTACACTGAAGCAGCTCTGAAGATTTTCAACTTTATTACATGGGGAAAACTTGCATGATTGATATCAGCCCTACAAGGTAGATCAAGCTAAGAAAACAAAGCTATACAGGTGGGAAAGTATACTTTTATTGGAACAACTATAGTAACATAATCTTGCAATGTGAATGTGCTTTGCTTTCGGATGTGATCTCCTGATCTCTTAATTCTCCTGCAGATTAAGTGCTTACAAGAATAATCATAACTGAAAGCAGTTGTTTTCTATGGCATTGCACTGTAAATCAATTAAATTTCAGCCTGAGAATCTTCATGTTCAATATTTTTCAGGATGGTATCTAAAAAGTTATTATATATAAGAGCCATGGTGGCACAGTGGTTAGAATGCATTAGGTAAAGGTAAATGTTCCCCCGCACATATGTGCTAGTTGTCAGTGGCGTAGCGTGGGGGGCGCAGGGGGGGCTGGCCGCACCGGGCGCAACATCTGGGGGGGGCGCATTAGATGCATTTTACTTTAATTACATCAGTATTTTCATAACAAACAATACATGTGCTTAGGGGGTAAGGGTTTCTTTAACTAATCTAGTGGAAGAGACTCAAGTGCTAAAATCCACGGGTTAGGGGGCGCAAATTACTTGCCTTGCCCCGGGTGCTGACAACCCTTCCTTTATCTTTGTGTGACTTAGGGAGGGGTTTGTCTGAGATGCTTTTGGGTCCAGACTCAAGCTCCACCCCCTCCCCCTCCTCTTACTTATATCTGACCTTTGCCTACGTAGCAGCTCTGTTCTTCAAGGTCATTTCCTATGCTCTGTACAGGAAAAATGGGCTGTCCAAAGCCATAATCTGATACAGTAAGAGAGTAAACCTGTTCAAACAGTGAGGTAGCCTGCAAAATCATTGGGCATAAAATGACATCTGTCATCCACAGCGTATGGATGTACATAAGTTATGTCCACCCAATGCAGTAGATGCTGGTAGTTTGCAAAATCCATATAAACAATTAAAATTGTTTTAAAAACTCCGATAAAACAGAAATTAAACTCCAGACTAAAAGAAAGCCTAACAATCGAAACGTGAGAGGGGCCTCCCAAATAGAGTGACCCAGCCCTGGGAGTAAAGCTGGCTCTTCAGGGCTTTCTGGAAGCCCAAGAGCAAGAGCACCATGCATATCTCTGCAGATGCTGTTCCAGAGAGCAGGGGCAGCTCCTCAGTTCTTCAAGATGGAAACATTTAATTGAGGGGAACTGAAGTGCACCCACTCTGCCCAAATGTCCCGGTAAGCAGAAACAATTGGAGATAGGTGGTCCTTCAGATAACCAGACCTTCTACCATAAAGGGCTTTATAGATGATGACCAGCATCTTGAACTGCACCCAGAAGCCTACTGGCCACCAATGCAGCTCGTGTAGTAAGGATAGGCATAGCCAGAAGTGCCCATTATTGCTTGTAGCAGTACATTTTGAACCATCTGTAGCTTAACTTATGTGAATGTTATTTCTTTCTTTGTCTTTTTGTTTGTTTCTTTGCTTGTTTTGTTTCATTAAGGCATTTTTCTGTATTTCCTTTCCTGAGATTGCTCAACTCTTCAGAAATCTTTCCACTTCCTTCTGCAATCAGAAATTAATTCTGGGACATTAGAAGGTGTAGCTTCTGTCTAATTTTAATCCATGTTCTGTAGAAATGTAGAATTAGACTCTTTTACACAGAGCTCTAGCGATCTTCTCAACCTGTGCTAAACCTGAATATTTAAGGAATCAGCTTAAATATGATATGAGCTTTGGAAAGTGCTGGCTAAACATCACACTTCTCAGGACTTAGGTAACCCATCTCTTTTAGAGCCTGAGTCAAAATGGCCACGGAGCGCAACCTCCAACATCTAGAGGGGAGAGACCATATCTGCAGGAGCTGGACTGACTCCAGCTCACAAGAAGCTGGACTGACTCCAGTCCCTGACTGTAATATCAATCACATCATCTGTGCTGGACTGTGTCCACAGCAAAAGTTATGGGAAATTGTTTTAAAAATGGAACTGCGAAAGACGATCTTAAGCTTCCTCAGCTATGGGTTTGGGTGAAATAGAGAAAAGATCATGAAGGCATGTCATATAAAAAATAGAATCGGGGCACATTCAGGCTGCAGTTAAAGTGATAAGAGGATGAACCCATTGTGATATTTTTGTTGTAGCATCCATTAGTGATGCTCCTTGGCCAATTGGCAGCTTCTAGGACCCGGAAAGTAAATTTTGCTTCAGATTAAGTTCTGGAGATGAACAGAGAAAGACAAATTAAGTAATCCAAGTTGCTCATTGAAACCACTGCTTTCTGAACAGAAGGATGGGATTTATTAGAGGAAGCATATCGGTTACACAACAAACAAGGGAAGAAAAAACCAAAACACATTAGCTGAAACTGTATCCCTGTTACAGGATCTGGAAACTCTATTTGTGTCCTTGTCATCTGACCTCTTTGGAGAATACATACCAAAACACTCCAAATGGTGTCCTGGTAGCTGCATAGTAGGAGTTCTATGGAAAACACAAAGAACCAAATCTGACATAGGAAGACACACGAACTTAGTAGGAGCTACTTTGGGGAAGCTTTCCTTGGAGTTGCAAGATTAGAAACCTCTAACTCGCATTACTCTGTTCCCTCTTTTAAAATGTTGCTGCCAAGAGAGGTCTATTTGTGGGTGATCTGCAAATAGCTCAGGAATCCACCCTGTACTATATTAGCATGAAAACTGAAAGGTAGGTGTGCTAAAATTAGAGTTTCAGTCCCTATGTAACAGTTCTGTATTTCAAGAGTGCTGACTTCTATAAACTAGGGAAGGGTAGGGAAGATTTCAAGGATGGAAATCCTAAAAACATTTCAAGGGATTGGGAAATTCTGAAAAAAAAATGAGATTAAGGCCTGAACACAAATGCTTCCAAAGAAAAAAGAGAGGTAGCCAATCAGCTCAGCTTAATGGGTAAAGAGTTCAGTGATAAACTGAGAAACAAACATGAGTTTGTTAAAAAGCATACTGTAGGTTGCGCCAATCTAATCTTATCATTTCATTTTGCTTTCTCAATATGACAAGATTAGTAAATCAAGGGAATATCATTGATGTAAGCCACCTAGACTTCAGTAAGGCATTTGATAAAGTTGATTATAGCCTCCTTGATAAAATGGAACAATGTGGGCTGGATGGATGTATAGTTGATTGAACAAAAATGCCAAAGTGTGATCCTAACAGATCTACAGCTACATGGGGAAAAATATGCAGTGGGAAACTCAGTATTCAACATTTTTATAAATGAATTAGGAGAAGGAATGGATGCTCAGCAAATCTGCAAATGACATAAAGCTGCTACAGGTGGGAGACATCTCTAACATCTCAGAAGACAGAGCTGTGGTTTTAAAAGATCTTGATAGATTCAAACATTGGGCTTTTCCCAAGAAAATATATGTCAGTGGCAAGAGAAGTAAGGTTCTGCATGTAGATAAGAGAAATGAGATATACAGGCACAAGTTGGGTGGTACCTGATTCGGTATTATTATTAGTGAGAAGGAACTCAGTGTCCTGATAAACCACAAATTAAGCATAAGCTAGCAGTGTGCTGCAACTACTCAAAGAGCCAGTGTGATCAACATCATGCGAAGTGATTGTTCTGCTGGTCAGGCCACATTTGGAATACAAAAAGGATGTTGAGGAAAGAATGCAAAGAACAGTAAAGTTGATTCGAGACTAAGTGTTATGAATAAAGCTAAAAGAACAGGATATGATAAGCCTAAAGAAGAGAAGGCTAAGGGGACACATGATAGAATCTTCCAATAGACGAAGCTTTGTCACAAAGAAGAAGGTATGGATTTATTTTCTGTAGTACCTAGGTGAAAGACAAGAAAAAACAGATGTATCCCAAAGCCTAAATAGAATCAACAAGAACAGTGATCTAAAATGCCATACCCAGATAAGAACTGAGCTTTCTTTAGTTAGAATCAGAGAATCAGCTCAACTATGTTAAAAGAAAATAACAAACACCAACATTTGCACCCTATGTTGCTAATGCACTTACCAATTCACCTGATTCCTGCTTATGTTTGAAAATCCATGCCCACATTATCATGCAAGAAATCAACATAGGGAGAAACCTTCAGATTCTTCTTTGCTTGCTGGCAAAACAAGCTAGGCAGGTACTGTTCTGTGTTGGTTTCTCTCAGATATATAGAAAATAAAATTATTTTTGTTTATTGTTTTCCATTACAACACGACCGAGCAATTTAGGATGCCTACAGGGAGGTGATATGGTATTCATTTGTTTGTTGGCTGATAGCATTGATGTGCCTCCTATTCTAAAGGATACCTAGCAGTTTGCAATCTTTGATCTGTTTTGCATCAGGAAAAAATTCACAGTCCTCGGTCAAGATTCCTGAACGATGATTTCCTTTGAGTCAAGCATCCCATCTTCAGATACATTCATTGGTATACACATTGCTCCATAGGTTCAAAACAGACCAATTGAGACAATTCTATTGTAAGACTTGGGGGTGTTCATTATCAATTGTCCTTCTCTGATTACTGTTTCTACACAGTATCTTTAAATTTTAATTCAAACAATAGTTTTCTTCAGCAGCTGCTCAAAATAAACAAATACCATTGGCTGAAATGTTTAAATAGCCAGTTAAATGCCTTTCTAGAGGAAGTGGAATAAATGTGCATGTCATTTCTAGCCTTATGAGACATCAATAATTGCCCTGCTAGAGCTGCTTATAAGATGTCACCACTGCATCCTTTGCCTTTTCATCTTCCACAAAAAAAGGGTAGTGCAAATTAGTTGACTGATATGCTGGATGAATTGGAAAGCTTTATTTGTCAATTCAGTTGCATCCCTGCTTTAAACATATCATGACTGTTCAGGAGCATAATGTCCTTCTATAGACTTGAAAAGGATCCCATTTCCCCATAGGATACTATCTGTTGGAGCAGTGTGACTTGACAGAGCCTTGGGGCCCTGCCTTTTCTATCTCAGTAATTAGGAAAGCAATCATTTCTAAAGTTGCAATTATTACTGTCGCCAAAGTCAGAATATCCTTCCTTTCTTCCTCTGAGCAGAAATAGCTTAACACCTGTCTTCAAAAGCAGGGGAATCTGTTAGGTATGGAGGATTGTGCAGCTCCTTTGACTAAGTCAGGGATTAGCGGTGAAGCAGCGGTATAAGGAACCACTCGTCCCAGCCGAGGAGGCTTGCTGCGGGTCCCATCACCCAATTACTCTGGCTTGTGGGGTCCAGGAAGAGGGCCTTCTCTGCTGTTGCTCCTGCCCTCTGAAACATCTTGCCCCCCCATGTGAGGTTGGCCCCAACTCTCCTATCTTTTTGTAAGGGTCTAAAGACACGGCTTTTCTAATCGGCTTGGGCCCCCAGTGGGGGTACAGTGCAATGGAGGTGGTTGATTGGAGTAATAATGGATCCCACTCCACCCCCGCCCTCCCCATGTGCCCTTGGTTTTAATGTCTGATTTTAACTTTTTATGTTTTATCTTATATGAAACTGTAAGCCGCCCAGAGTTACCCTATGGCAAGATGGGCGGCCAGTAAATTTTATAAATAAATAAACTGAATACACCACTGCTTCATGGCACAAAAATAATGGTAAAAATAAAAAGCACTGGCATTAGAAGTGAGCTTTAATGAGAGCAATACATTTTCTAGCCATCTCTCTGTGAACTCCATGGTTCTCTACCTAGGCTTTGAAGGGAGCTCTGCCACAATTCTCATCCTTTAGTTTTGAAGGGCTGCCACAAAGAAGAGGGGGGGTGTGTCAACCTATTTTCCAAAGCACCAGAAGGCAAGACAAGAAACAATGGATGGAAACGAATTAAGGAGGGAACCAAACCTAAAACTAAGGAGAAATTTCCTGACAGTGAAAACAATTAATCAGTGGAACAGCCTGCCTCCAGAAGTTGTGGGGTGCTCCAACAGTTGAAGATTTTAAGAAGAGATTGGACAACTATTTGTCTGAAATGGTATAGGATTTCCTGCCTGAGCAGGGGGTTGGATTGGAAGACCTCCAAGGTCCCTTCAAACTCTGTTCCGGGTTTTTTTTAACTCACCGCTCATATTTTTGCTTACTCCACATTTAATATTGTTGAATGTATATCACCTTTTGTATTGATTCTTAGATTCCCAGTGAACTGCTCTTCTCCAGTTGTGTTCACTTGGTCTATCTTTGCTCTGTTCTCAGTAGCTTTTTAATGTTTTCTTTATTCTTCTATAAACTGTTTTATAACATTGTTTATAATAAATGATTTACTGTCATTACTGTTTATAGTAAACTAGTGTTTTTCTCAAAAGGAATGCCAATAATTCATGACTTTATTTTACTTGGTAATCCTCTAGTTTATTCCTCTTATCTTTCTTCAAGAAAACAAGTCTGTGGCTGAAATTTCTGTCAACCCTCTCTCAAGATTTGCTTCTGATTTTCCTGTTCCTGTCTATATTTATATTTTTTGCTTATTTTAAATCTAACAGTTTTAGTGATGTTCACCTAGTCTTCAAATCATCCAGTTATATTCTCCCTTCCTTTATCATCCCCAATGTTAACTCATCATTTCTCCTTTTTCTGACATCAGATGTGTATTTGTAAGCCTACTGGAGCAAAAAAATATTATTTGAGAGAAATACTGATACAGCAATGTTCCAATCGTTCATTGCTTGATTTCTCACTAAGTATTACCTGTTTCTTTCCATTTTGGGGGAATAATTGGCTACGTGAAACTTCTTCATTCAAAAGGCACTGTCACAATTCTGTAAATGACTGAAATTCAAAGGCTATTCCTTTGCCATTCGATACTATTTTTCTAGGTATCCAAACATTTATAGATTTTCCCATAAATCTTTGAGCTGCCACTTTAGATTATTATTGCATAATTACAGTGATAATGATCCATTTCTATCAGGAGCTAATGATATCGCTAGATATGCTTGTCACAAGCTTTTTTAAACTATATTTAATTAGATGACTCAGATGCAAAAGATCCACAAAACCACTGGAGCCTGGACAGTTGGATTTTTATATCTCCTTATAAGGGTGGGGAGACGTATTATTTTGAAAAAAAAAGATACAAAAAATAAAATATGCAAACATATACAGGTAGTTCTCTACTTACAGTTATAATTGAACTCAAAATTTCTGATGCTGAGACATTTGTTAAATGAACGTTACCCCATTTTGCAACTTTTCTCACCACAGCAGTTCTTAGGTTAGTAACATGGTTGTTAAGTGAATCTGGCATTCTTCTCATGCCCTTCAACTATCCAATTACTAGAACCAGCATCAGAACGTATAAGCTTGGCTACCTTTCCTGATCAACAAAATGATTTGGGACGGGCAGAAATTCAACGTTCTGCATAGATCTTTGAATGTGCGGTGCCTTCACAGTGTTGTCCTCACTGAAAAGCAGCCTCAGATCCAAACAAAAGTCAATCGGTATGTTGAGTATCAATATCTACATTACCTGAATACTGACGAAATGGAATAGGGAGACAGAAAGAGTGCAGCAGCGCAATTTCTGTGTTCTTGGCTGCTACAATTATCTGGCTGGAAGCATTGCAGCCACACAGGGAATCATTTCACTCAGAACAATTTCTACCCTCCAAACAAAAGCTAAAGCCAAGCAGCTTTATTTCAATCAGTTTTTCATATTTCCAAAAATTAGAACAAATACAACTACATAGACACTTCATTTTCGCTGCCAATTGAAAGTTGTTTTTAGGCAGATGCTGCCACCTTCTGGGAAAACACCTTATTATCAGGGAATACACTGATGTTAGTGCCATCACATTTCTTTTTTCTTCCAGTTTATATCTGAAATTTGATCTGCAGATGATTTTCCCCCCAAAGCTTTTTAAGAGTGTTGCCTTAAATTCATCGTTATTTTGTGTAAAGAGTCTTCACAAAATGCCTGTTTATGATCTGCTGCAAATAAATTTAGAATCACACATTCCAAACCAGCGTTCAAATAAAACCAGCAGTCAAACCCAACCAGTGGTCAAATAAAACCTAATAAAAACCAAATGCAGCACAGATCCCGAAGATGAGTTACATAATTTCTTTCACTGATTGGGGATCGTTAGGCTATTATGTTCCCTTTGGCTTTAACCTCGAGACGAATTTCTTTATGGCGGTTTTCATGTCATTGCTTGGCAACAATACATGAAAGTTTGCCCCTTATTTTATTCTGGTAGAATTCTTCAGCTTCCTCATTTAGTCTGCAGCTTTCTGCAAATAGGCCAAGCCAGCCCTCATCTCAGTGCTAAACCCTGCCACCTGGCAAAGGTTACCAGTGGTTTTAGGGTGAAATAAACCACGAAGCCTTGAATTCCAAGGAAGCAAATCTGAGCTAAGAAATTTAGTGTTCTTACATATTTGGCATCCAAGTAAATGGCAGCCAAACCCAGTTCAATGAACAGGATTATTTCTTTTACTTGTACATATTTAAAAGATTAACTACTGCCATGGTAAAATGTTAGGATATCATCGTTTGGGCTTAAATAAAGTACAAATGAATTTAATGTGTGTGGGGGGAAGGGGATCTGTCCAGTCCCAAACATGAGTAGGTAACTATCAAACCCAAGTCCTTGCTCAAGGTCAGAGGTTTTTAGACAAGTGATCATAAGCTCTATCATAGTGTAACTAAGCCATCTTTGGGGGATGGAGGTTACTCAATCACATTTGCTGACCTTGAGTTAGGTGCTAGAAGAAAAATCTAAATTGTAATAGCTTTGGGGTTGTCCCAAGGTTCTGGCAAGGGACTACATCAAGTTTGGGAGCTTCAGCTTGTTACCTCTATTTCAATCCTGATGGACTTTTTTTTTTAAATAAAGTTCAATTTCAATTTCAAAGAATCAGAGAAAATCTACACATATACCAAAAAAAAAAGAAAGAAAAGCCACAAAAGTAACTAAAAACAGACAACCCCATTTTATTAGCAGTTAGTTCACCAGGACATTACATTAGTGACACAGTTTTCTGAACCCAAAATGAGTTCAAGTACAGATTAAAAATATGGGAGAAAGATTCTTAAAAATATTCCCTCCCCTTTCCTCCCTCCCACCATGACAAAATAACCCCTGCCCTTCCCAATGGGAAAACATACAGAATCTCATGCAAACATGACAAAGGAATTCCCAGAGTTCTTCCTTCTAACAAAAGAAAAACAAAACAAAAAAAAAACAAAAAAAGTGTCCTTCTTCAAATTCAGATTTTAGTAAGTTCTCTGTTACCCAGAGAGGGTGGTGTTTTCCAACTATTGCTGACCAACTTACTAAGTGAAAAGGCAAATGTTTCCTCCTCTCTTGTGCACATTAAATCACACCAGCATTTGGGAGCAGTACAAATTAATACTTTCAATACACAAATCCTAAGTTTAATTCCTTTTTGAATTTGGCAGCATTCTATGGCGCGTAGACGGCTATCTTGAGAAGCCAAGCTTTAAACATTGTACTTCATTTTATTATTTAAGACAGGGATAATCATAATGTTCACAATGAGAATGAGCCATTAGGTAGCAGCTGCCATTTGCCTCTGTAGACTGTCTTAAAACAACTTCCCGAGAGCCAACATACAGATAAGCAAGACTACATTTTCACATTATCAAATGCTTAACTTGGCAGTTTTGATTCAGGTATCCTGATGCACCAAGGAGGCACGCAGAAACTGCATTCAACAATAGGAGTGAAGCTGGGGGGGGGCATCCTTTGTTCTTAAGTAGTGAAGATGATTCCATCCACAAAAGGCAAAGGAAAATACATTGTTTTGCAGATTATAATTTCAGGGTTTTGCTTTGGGCTTCTGCATTGAAGTCTGCTTAGAAATCTGAAACCATAGCAAAGTCAACCTAGTACTGGGAGACAGTGATACAGAGGGCCTTTTGTGCGCTCCAAGCCAAAGCAAGCTTACATTTCTGATGAATGACCCATATCTCAAATGGACCAACACAGTCTCTTCATTACCATCCTTCAGCGGTCCTTTTTTCTTGATGCTGCTCTTTTTTTTACAATGGCTTGGAAGGGACAGCCTGTCTGACTTTGGGCCTTATTTCATAAGGCTGCAGGTGTCAAATGCTAAGATCTTGTCATTCCAAGTCTGTCACTGCATCTTTTCTGCCAATAGCCTCCTTCTACATCAGCGTTTTATAAACATGGCATTGTTTCAAGACGTGTGGACTTCAATTCCCAGAATTCCCTCAGCGAGCCAAGACCTCTGAATGACTTGCAGTAGAAGGGCAGGCTAAATTTGCCAGTAGATGCAACTCTGCCTCCTGCCCATCCCCAACCATGGTCATTCTACCTTAAAATGTCCATCTAATTAGGGGTACTGGGAAGCTTGGAACTCTTCAGCACACTTTGCTTTCAAGTATAGCTGATCTTTTCATACAGAAAAGGCTGCATGTAAAATACTGTATTAAAAGAGATCACAAACCAATGTCTTCTCCCCAAGTTTGGTGTTACATAGGCTTCTATCTCAAATGCACATTCATTACTGCTGGCATAGCTACCTAAACAAACAGGGAGAATAAACATAATGAAGGTAAAAAGGAGAAGAACATTGGTAAGAACTATAAAGAGGGACTGAAAGAATTCATATTATTAAGATTTAGGGGAACTTGATCTCAGTCTTCCTATATCTGAAAACACATCACACAGAGACATGCTCTCTACAATCCAAGACTGCAGGATGCAAAAGAATGGATTAAGATACAGAAAGGCAGATTCTGATTATTAGGGAGAAAATAACCTCCTAACATTCAGGGGAATTTGAGTTTCAGTGGAAGAAATTATTTTACTGGTTATCTTCAAGTAGAGATGAGGCAGTCAGCTGCTGGGCATGTTTCAATTTAGATTGCTGCACTGAACAGTTATACACTCAGTGGCCTAAAGTTTTCTGCAGCTTTTACTCTATTTTACTCAAATTTTACCCTACGAAGCTATGAAATTTCATGATCCACTAGATGGTGCTCACACACAGGGTCAATGGAAACAAATGTGTTGAAGCTATAGCTGGATTGTGATGGACTTCAGAAGAACTGGAATTGAATTCACATACAGTAATTGAAGAATTGCTGATACTGGTGTGAGAATGACTTTTGTCCTCTAAAGAGTTACTCTGACCCAGAAGAGGCCTAAAAACCTTTGGCAGCAATTATCGGCAGTAAAAATCTAAGTTAAGCAGAAACCTTTTTTGCTTCTGCCTTTTCTCCAAATGTTCACTCATAGACCTGGTGCTAGTATGATTATAACTTCAGTGAAAACCAGAACAAGACGATTGGTCTAGCAAATCAATTCCAATAGTTAGATCTTTCCAGAAACCTTTAAGCAAAACAGGAAGATATTCTAGTGGAGGGGGGGAAAAAACCACCTATCTTCAAATTTAAAAAGCTTTTTCAACTGAAAACTGAATTTTCAAATTGAAAATCTTTTTCACACCCTATTATTGAATTTATAGTAAATGTTTCCCATTAGCAATACTAACAAGGTGTTTTTTTTAAAAAAAATTATAACAACTCTCCAACTTTGGATCAAACAGTAGTCAGATCAGTCCATACTCCAGTGTCTTTAATTCCTCCAATGAAGAATTAAAAAGGCTTTTCAAAAGCCTTTGACTCTTGTCATGACCTCTGTTCTCCCAGCGCCCTCTGGACTGCAAGTTTAACATGCCTTTCCCATGACACATCCAATAGCTAGCAGGACTTAGCAGGACAGAATAAGCCAAATGGGGGGAAATGGGTTCTATTTACCTTGTTAATGTGGCTCCAAACACAAGACAGCAATGGGCAAGTGTGTATATGTGTGTGTGCATGCATGAATACACAATACTATTAGCAGCATATTTATAAATTCCATACATACACATATACACACAAAGGAATTTAGTAAACTAGAATAAGTGGGTTATCGGAAAGTCTCAGTCACAGCTCATTAAGACACATTGGACAGGAGGAAATAATTGAAAAATGGACAGCCACAGGCTTATCCTAAAATGATTCTAACAGAAACAGACATTATGATGACAAATCAACCAAACCCATGGGCCATTTTTCTCTATTCTCTACAATAGCAAAAGGGTGGGAAAATAAGAACCTAATACTTGGGAATACCAACTCTATTATGTATCCCTATCCCACTCCAAAATGTTCAACAAGAAAACTAGTAAAATACTGTTTGTTCAGTACTCAAGAGGATCAATTCTCTTAAGCTGTATTTAGGATGACCATTAGAGCCAAGTTTACACATGATGCTAGAATGTCATCCTCATTTAAAACGGGCAGGATATGGGCACCAGAATTTTTTTTTAAAAAATGGATTAAATTATTGAATCTTAAACCACATCTCATATAATTTTGTATGTTGAAACCAGAGACAGGGCTATAAGAAGGACACAAATTAAAATATCTCTTTGGAGCAAATTCTTCTTGCCAATATTGTCAGATGACTATGTTGCTCACTCTTGGTCATCCCATCCCTTTCCCAATATATTTCTAAATAAGACAGAAAAAAAATCCATCTGGGATAATCTAAATATTGCCAATACCAAAGTCTTCCATATAAAAACAGAGCATCTGCTTTAACTAAGAACTCTGCTCCAGAACACTATCTCAGTCCTATCTCAGTCCTATCTCAGTCTGAGCCCAAACTGCATAATTAAGTCCATACTTGGAGCATAGCCTCCCTCTGGCTCCATGTTCCTATTATCAGTGGTGTTCTTTTACAAACCCATACATGTGCAGGACTATTATTCTTGATCCCTGGTGAATTCTGGGTTCTCCCTGTGTGTGCTATCCAAAGAGAAGGAGCCATTTTGTTGTAATACTATTCCAGATATTGGAACTAAAGTGTAAGGAAAACTCAGATCTTTAGGAATCTTCTTCACCAGAAAGTGGCATTACAGCCAAGGAGGCCACACCTCAATACTTTCAGGAAAGCTGGGGTCTTGAGCAATCTGGCAGAAACGGATGTCATAGTCCTGGCTTGGCCCTGAGGCACTGCTTGCACATCAATTCCGGGAGTTCTTCAGATGGCTGCTTCCTTCCAAGCAACCATGTCGGCAGTTTCTCACTTTTCAACAAACATCTTGAATGGATATTTCTCAAAATGCTTCTTCTCTGTTGAATATCTCACATCTTATCACGTCCTGTTGGCTTGGAGTAGAGGCTTGAGATCCTCCCCGTGGATCCATTCTACTATTGCTTAATACAAGAGATAAAAAGTGGCTATCTAGTGTTCTGGAGTTCTTCCCGCAGCCAAGTTGGCAGTGTCTGGCCAATTTTATACAGTAGCTTGGATAACTCTATGTTGTGGTCCCTGTAATAATCTCTCAAGAATGCTCTGGACTGTATGAGGAAGAAAGAAAAGAACAAAGAAACATAATTAAATGCTATGACTAAATATAAGATGAAGATGTTAAACCAGAGGGGACAGAGAACCCTGGAATGCATGATTAAGCCTCCTCTTGGTGCCAACCGGGGCTATCCTTACAGGGCCCAAGACACAGAGTGCAGCAATGATAACTTCACCACTCTGAAAGCTGCAATATATTAATGCTATCGTATCTTTTTCTCTGAGTTCAGTGGTTGTACTATACAAAAATGTTGATGGCTCTGAAATGGAAGTTACTATCCAATCCAAAGACTTGGGAAATGCTATATATGGCAAGTATATATATACCTGAAGTTTATATAGGGTGGCTGTGCTCCAGGCCCCCTGCCTTAACAGTTGCCATCTGGTGGGACCTCTTGGTGGCCATCCTAGCTGTTTGGAACAGCCTCCCACCCGAGATCTGATAGATCCCTATCCTTCCAGCAGGATATGAAAATGTGGCTCTTCCCCCAAGCATAGGATGACTGTTGAGTTGCAAGAAAAATTGGTCTGGTGCCTGGGAGCAGAGTAGTTTTGTTTTTAAACCATGTTTCTATTGGTTTGTTGTGAACTGTCTAGAGCACCGGTCCCCAGCCTTGGTGTCTTGGTGGCTCAGTTGGGGGGGGGGGGGAAGGGGAGAGGGAACAGGACTGTGCGAGTGGTGGGTCGGATGTGCACATGCAGCTCGACTTATGCAAGTGGTGGGCCAGTATGCAAGCAGCTCATCTTGCGCAAGTAAAGCTGTGCATGCATGTGCACGTGTCAGCTCACCACTTGTGCAAGTTGAGCCGCGTGCATGTGTGCACGCTGACCTGCAACTTGTGCAGCCCAGTTCTGAATAGGCCGTGGCCCCCTAGTCTAGAGTCAACATTTGAGATAAGCAGCCAGCTAAATCCTATAAGTAAGTAAATATATACAACAAAAAAGCATAAAATAGAGATTCCTTGTCAAGAAGTTGAGGACAGTTGCATCTCCTAGGAGTTGTATTCAGGGCTCACTGATTGTAGGTGAAAGTTCAAGCTGAATCAGGGCAGGCACCCAATTAAAATAGATTGTTTTCGACTTGGATTTAGCTCCTAAATTATGGAGGAGTTTTTGTTTTTCAACAGAAAATAGCACCCAATTTTAGCTATAGTCCTGAAACTGCAAAAATGTAAGATGGTTCTAAAGCATTATTCTATAGGGGGGAAAAATTCAGTTTTTGGTAGGTAACATAAGAAAAGATCAAAGACAACATGTTACATTGATTTAACCACCTGTACTCTTTCTCCCCATATACCCACAGAATTTCAAATTCAGGATCTATTTAAGCATCGTAGAAGCAGTTGCCCCTCATCTATGATGAGATGTTACCCTTCAGCAGGGGAATAATTCAAGAACCATCCTAGCAAGGCTAATACATACAGTCAAACTGCCCATCTGGGAAAGATTCATGAGAAATGTCCAAGTAGGGCCACATCTTATCTTGCAGCAGTTTGTGAACGATGATCGTGGGGACAAATCTAAGTTACTGGGGCACCTATGTTGCATAAATTCATAGCCTTACTGCAGTGGCATGGAATCCCACCATGGAGAAGAAGAAGCTTTCACTAAGTACAGAGCAAAAGTTAGTGGGGCTCCTGTCCTTACAAAATCAGATGAGCTGGTTACCCAGTGCACAACTGCGCCAGTGTCTTCTAAGAACAGTGGATGAAAAATACCCTCATTTTACATACTTACATCTAAATCCATCTCTGGGTATTTTCTTCCTTTGCTTTTACCCAAACACTTGGTCTTTCCTCCCTCTAATAGTTGGCACCAGAATCCTTTTTTGAGATCAAACCTATCACAAATTACAAAGATGATGATATCCAAATGATCCCCGTTTTGTAACTGGAATTACTTATTTTATACATGCAGTAATTACATATAATTAAATATGGAAACCAACTTTCCTGATCAACATGAGATCCCTTTTATCAGACATATGGAAATGGCCACATTGCACTATTACTCTGCTACAAAACTCAATAGCAGTGGAATAAAGAATAAATTCCTACGATTTCACATTTCTCTGCTAATCTATTGATTCCAATGATTTTTAAATGCATTGTGTGGTGGTCTTTTAGCTAGGTATAAACGGCTTCTTGTTCTAAATTTAGATAACACATGCACACATTTCTATTCAAAGATGGTTCTTAAGACATGCACTAAGAACTGCACTAGCCAGAATTGTTTACAAATGCAAATGTCTGAAGGAAAGGAATTAATACCAACTGATTATAAAATGTTCCACAGCTCTGAACAAGAGAAAGATAATTTCTGTGGATTTCAAAGGACACATTCCACACTAATGTATCTTAATAGTAGTCTGATAACTTGCTTTATTTGTGGACGTGCTTGTAGACCTCCCCTTGGATATATTCCTTTCACCAAAAGGTAATGAGACATGGAAAAGTGAGCATGGTTCTCCTCTCCTCTCCTCTCCTCTCCTCTCCTCTCCTCTCCTCTCCTCTCCTCTCCTCCCCATAATTTGTTTCTCTGCAGGTATTCAGAGCCACATGTTTTAAACTCTACCAGGGAAGAAACTCCTTGTGAAAGAGTTTGCAAGAAGGTAAACAGGGAATCTGACCCCTGAAACACATTACCAGGAATGAGGAGAGAGAAGATTATTATTCCTATTACATACATACGTATATAATATGTACTTGAAAGAAAATGTGCAATGTTCTGTTATGGACAATCAGTCATCCATGCATTACAAATTGTTCAATATAATGTTTACACATTTGTTACAGAAAACAGTATTTAATATTCTGCATTTTATTATTACTGAAGCCAGAGTAGAACACAGTCTTATTCCTAAACACTACAGTCTATTATAATCCTTTGCCATGAAGGATTTCAAAACTTCACAGCAGTTTGATGTCTGAAAAATGAAAGGAAGCCAATTCTACAGTGCTCCAAACAGAATCAGCTCTTCAGTTGACAAGGAAAAAATGCACGCACTGCGAGGGATCCAAGCAAGTAGGATCCAATCCTGAAAATATATTTGAAGATTAAATTCAATGAAAGCATATTCGATCGGACTCACGCTAGGGTTTTATGATAATCTATGACGTTTGTCACTCCAAGAAATTTCTGGACTGTTTCCATTACTTTGGCTGGTTCTGTGCGTAGTCGCTTGCCATCCAGAACAAGAATCTGAAAGACATTTTAAAATAACTTTTATATGTTAGGTTCCTCTCTTATACAAACATACACCTTCCTAACTGCACTATGTAGCACCAGGAACAGAGAAGAGTTTCGCTTCTCAGAGGTAGTAACAGAGCAAATCAAAAGAATAAATAAATCCACTTCTGTTTTTTTTCTAGAGCAGGGGTCGGCAACCTAAAAAAGAAAAAGAGCCACTGGGAACCGGTTCCATCACAAATTAAAAAAAGAGGGAGCCGCGTGCGTGTGTCCATGCACGCACATGCGCAAAAAGGTTTTTTGCGCATGCGCGGACGCACGCGGCTGCCATTTTTTTAAAAATGAGATGGAACCGGTTCCCGGTTGCCCGATGGCGACGGCCCGTCTGCAAAGAGCGGCGCCCCTGCCCATTCCGAGAGGTGCGCGCGCACCTCTCCGAACGACCGGAGTTGCGCGCGCACCTCCCCAAACCTTTGGGGAGGTGCGCGCGTACCTCCGTGCGAAGGGGCAGCGGCGCCGCTCTTTAAGGAAGCTGCCGAAAGCGTGGAGTTGTCGTTGTTGTTGTTTTCCCAGCAGTTACGTCCCCCAACTGTTGCAGCAGTACAAAGCCTGCCTTCCCGACCGACGACACGCGGCCGACGCCCCAAGGGACTTTAGCGAGGAAACTGAGGAAAGTTCGTTGCGCGGCTGCCCCTCCCCCCACCCCCCGCCGGCCTCCTCTCCTCTCCTGCCGCTCGAGACGGGACGGGAAGCCCCGCCCGCTCAGCTTCTCAAACTTAATTTCCAACGGGCAACTTCGACTTCCGCTTCGGGGGGGGGAAGCGCCCGGCCGAGTTTGCGCAGGGAGCCCGCCAGCGCGCGCTGCTGCGCACGAGTCTTTCCTCCCCCCTCCCCCCCCCACCACCACTCCCAACTCCCGCCCGTCTCGAGAGTCTATAGGCGGGGGAGTTTTCCAAGCGCCGGAAACTTGTCCGAAAGTTCCGAGAAGCAAAAAAAAAAAAAACACAACCTCCCCCGCCCCACCCCGTTGCCAGCGGCGGCGTTTTTACGGGTTCGGCGTCGCTCGGAGTGAAGTGGCGTGAGGGAGGGAGGGAGGGAGGGGGCCATGTCCGGCGCCTCCAACGTAGCCGCTATGAAGAAAGTGGTGCAACAGCTGCGGCTCGAGGCCAGCGTGAGCCGCGTGAAGGTGAGCCCCGGAGTGGGGCGGAGACCCAAGGCCGCCCGCTCGCTCGCTCGCTCGCCGGCCCGTCGGAGCGCCTCGGCCGCCATTTGCGCACCTCAGGGGAGAAGGCTGCGTGGGCGCTCAGTTTACGGCAGTTTACGAAAGCGGCAGCTTCCTGAAAGAGCGGCACCGCTGCCCGTTCGCGCGGAGGTACGCGCGCACCTCCCCAAAGGTTTGGGGAGGTGCGCGCGCACCTCCGGTCGTTCGGAGAGGTGCACGCGCACCTCTCGGAATGGGCAGGGGCGCCGCTCTTTGCGGAAGCTGCCGCGGCCCGTCTGCTAAGCTGCCGCTTTCGGCAGCTTCACAGACGGGCCGCGGCAGCTTCCTCAAAGAGTGGCACCGCTGCCCATTCGCGCGGAGGTACGCGCGCACCTCTCCAAAGGTTTGGGGAGGTGCGCGCGCACCTCCGCCCATTCGGGGAGGTGCGCGTGCACCTCTCCAAACGGGCGGTGCCACTCTCCATTTGGAGAGGTGCGCGCGCACCACTGCCCGTTGGAAGAGGTGCGCGCGCACCGGGCGGCTGGGAGCCGCAAGAGACGCAGGTTGCCGACCTGTGTTCTAGAGCAAGACTGTGAGAATTTGTATTTCATTTCTATTATATCCTAACTCGAAAGCACAGGAGGAGCAAATAGCATAAGAAAGCTATACACTGCTTTAACTTAGCGAACAAATTATTTCTAAACTTATGGTACCACAACGGGCACATATACGGTCTCTCAATGACCTGCTCATCTATTTTTCAGCCTCCACTAAAATTTGTTAACTAAATCAAAGTCATTTTCTTACCCTGATATATCCTAACTTAAACCTGAGATAAAGAAACATATCAACTGTTCTATGTGGCTTAAAATTCATTTAACTGATTATATTTACCAAAACAAGTATCATATAAGATGATTCTCCCCACCAAAGAAGAGTAGTAAGAATAAAAATTATAAATGCACATAAAAATACTGTGCAATTCCTAGCTTCTTCGACTTTATAAACTTAAGACAGTTTCAGGCAAAGCCAATCCAAGACACTTCCCTCTCTCAATTAAATGGGTTCATTTATTTTTTCAATTTATCTCCTGCCTTCCATCCCAAAGTTCAAGTTGGTTATCTCATATCCCAGTTTACCCCACAGCAACCCTGTGAAATAGGTTGGGCTGACAGAAAGTGACTAATCCAAAATCACCCAGTGAACTTCCTTAGCTGAGAGTGGACTTGAGCTTGGTTTCCTAAGTGCCAATCCAACATCTTAATCTCTATACCACATCTGCTTTCTCATATTAATACATGTCTCATATGTACAGACACACAGACACAGACACACACACACGTCAGAAGCCACACTCAAAAAAGTGTACACCAGGACTTCTGGTTTGCCATCGTGGCCACCGCGGCTGCTGGAAGGTGAGCTCCGTCTTCCGCGTTCAGTTCTGTTCCACTGGGGGACCCTGGAAAGGGTCGAAAGTCGCCCTGTAGGGGCGACAAGCAAAGAGGGGATCCTCGCTTGATCATGGGAGGACAGCAGCCCTTCCACTTGATCCGGGGCAGCCCTCCAAACCGGCGGAGGAAAGACTGGCAATAGCAATATGGCTCGTCACTAAGCTGCAGACAGCCAAAGTCAAATTTACCATCAAGCACTTTTAAAGCAACGTGGATGAAACTGGATGAGATCTGATCTTCTCTTTAAGATCCTAAGTATTTTCTTTTCCTGCAAAAGCTGCCCAAAGTATTTTTCTCCTTGTGAGGAGAGAGAGAGAAGGGAATTTATGTCCCACCCTCTAAGAATAGCAGCGACTGACTACCTAGAGGAGTTAAAGCACTAAAAGAACACTTTTAATCTAATTGAATTCATATGTTTCTGAAACTTGGGGATCAAAAGCTTTCTTTTTTTACTGGAGACTTTTGTTTTTATCTACAAAAAAGAAATAAAACTGGAAAAAGGATTATAAAAATTTTGGACTTAAAAAACTTTAAACAGCATCAGTGACATCATGTGGCAAGGTTTGGTATTACAACTTGTTATTGCCTAAAAGAGACTTGGCTTGAAGCCCTGACTTCAGATAAAACTCTTTTGACCTTGATAGATACTACCTGCAAGAAACACAGCTGTAAAGAGAACTTCTGGGCGGCATAACTGGCCTGCTTGAACTATGAATGTAAGCGTTTACTGACTTTCAGAGTTATATGTGGGGAATTGCTTTCCTATTTTTTATCTGAGGAACATTGGTTATTATATGAGATGATGAAATATTTTGGACTATAAAAATCCTACTTGACAAACTACTTCTACTATAAAGACTACCTATAAACATGTGAAATAGAGGTCCCATACCTAGTTATAAAATTATTTTAATGTCTGATTTTAAAGTCCTCAACTTAACACACTATTAAGAGAATATGGATGAAGACCAGGAAAAGATCCTTTCCATGTTGAAAGCAATACATGAAACCATTCTTTCAGTTTGTGACAAAATAAGACCCAACATAAAAGAACAAGATGCCAACTTAGATATACAAACCCAAAATTTGACTACAACCAAAGAACTAACAATGAAGATATTTATATATAGAGAGAGGGAGATCTATTTGATTATTTAAAAGCACTGACATGGAAGGCTAGTTGGCAAAGGAAGAAAGCCAGAATAAGGCTCAAGAAAATTGGGGTTTTGATTTTTAGAGGGGATTTCCTATTACTAATTAGAGGGTTAAATGGAGAAGTTGAGGTAAGGGGAATTTTGGTCATTAAATTGACAATATTTGGAAATTAGTTGCAAATAAGATTTCTATTTGTTTAATATTTAAAAATTAGACCCAAAAGAAAAAATTTATGAATATGTTTGATTTATTGATTAACCCAGACAACATATATAATGGTTTTGATTTATTAAAGGGGATACTATATTAGATGATTTAATATGGTGGGAAATAGATAACTTTTAAGAAATGGAACAAGATTATACTCAAATAGATGTGTATTTTGAATATTGTATTTTGTTATGAATTGAGATAAGGGAAACTTTGTTTACCTAAAGCCTGGAAATTATAAATATCAAATGTAAAATTTGAATATTGATGGGAAACTAAAAAATTTTTAAAAATCAATAACAGGACATTGATTGTCTATAAAGATTGAATGTAAAAGTAATTAAGATATGTATAAGCTAAAACTTTATTGATAAATGTAATAATGATGTTTTTACTTAGTCGATATAATAGTAGATATTAAGGGAAAAAGCGAGGAAATATTTGATGTTGTAACTTGAGCTTTATACTAAAGATTTTTGTATGTCATTGAACTATTGATCAACCCAGCCACCATGTTCCTTTTTAAATATCTAAATGTAAAATTAGAAAATTAATAAAATATTATTTTTAAAAAAGTGTACACCAGGATAAAAAAAATAGTCAAAGATTATTTTATTAATGGGTACTCCATTTGAAAAAAAAAGTCATGCCCATCAGCATATGCAAACTATTCATTTAGAAATAAAAGAAGTACATATACAAACACTCCATCCTTCCAGAGATAACAGCCAAAAAGATAACGAGAGGAAAAAATAAATAGGGTGAACAGGGGTTATGCCGAAGGGACCTTTAAGAACCTTCCAGATTTATTCAAATCTTCCTGATGGAAACAAACCAGCAAGCTTTTTTAAAAAATTAATCTAAATTTGAAGATCATATTAGATCATTTCCCACAATAGCGATATTTTAACATGAACATCTCAAGTGATAAGATAGAACACTTCCATCTTTAGAGCTCAAAATTGATGGTGCTAGCAAGCTACTTAAATTAAAACTATTTGTTATTGTTGATGACAAGCATATCCTTTTCAGTGTTAAAATAAAAGGCTTTGCACCAGACCCAATCAACATAAGTAATATTTGTGTACTAAGACAGACTTAATGTTAATCTTCTTAGCAGACTGTTAAATGCTCTGCTGAAATCAAATACACTATGTCTACAATAGTAACACAAAGTCCCCATGAGATTATGATTAGCAAGTTAGTTAAATGCTGGCTGGACAAAGATTAAGTTGAGACACAGCTAGTTTGAAAATTGTACTAGAAATGCATAAACTTCTCATGCAACTGAGTAACATATTGATTGGTAAATCACAACATTCAACCCCTATCAGGGCTTTTTAAAATTATTTTGATTTTTTATTATTATTAATACCTGGCTTAAAAGATAGTAATAGCAATAGCAATAGCACTTAAAATTATACACTGCTCCACTCTGCTTTACAGCACTCTGAGCGGTTTACAACATCAGTATATTGCCCCCAATAATCAGGGTCATTTTACTGATCTCAGAAGGATGGAAGGCTGAGTAAACCTTGAGCCAGTCAGAATCGAACTCCTGGCAGTAGGAAGAGCTAATCTGCAATATTGCATTCGAACCACTGTTCCACCACGACTCCCTGTGTCTAGATCAAAGGTGGGCAAGATGAAGGAAATGATTCTCAAATTGGCAGATAGCATTGCTCTTCACTTAAGAAGCTGAAATCAAATGCACAAGGATAGAATAAGGAATTCCTCCTATATTTGCTAAACCCAGCTGCTGAATCCTAAAATAGAAGTAATCTAACAGAGTAATATATCAGATAACTGTATTCATGGTAGTTATCACTAGATTCACGACTCACTTTGGAGGATCACATAGTGGCCGTGACTAGGGGGGCTTTTGCCCAGGTTCGCCTGGTGCGCCAGTTGCGGCCCTATCTGGATCGGGAGGCCTTGTGTACGGTCACTCATGCGCTCGTGACCTCTCGCCTAGACTACTGTAACGCTCTCTACATGGGACTTCCCTTGAAGACTACTCGGAGGCTCCAACTGGTACAGAATGCGGCCGCGAGAGTTGTCTTGGGAGTTTCCCGGTACTCCCATGTTACACCTTTGCTCCGTGAGCTGCATTGGTTGCCAGTTGTCTTCCGGGTAAGGTTCAAGGTTTTGGTTATGATCTTTAAGTCCCTACATGGCATGGGTCCGCGATACCTCGAGGACCACCTGCTGCCGGCGTCGACTCCCCTCCGCCCTGTGCGCGCCCACAGAGAGGGCCTCCTCAGGGTGCCTCCTGTCAAGGAATGTCGACTGGTGGCCCCCAGGGGGAGGGCCTTCTCTGTGGGTGCTCCGGCGTTATGGAATCAACTGCCGGTCGAGCTCCGGATGGCATCAGACCTCCGATCCTTCCGTCGCGGGTTGAAGACCCATTTATTTGAACTAGCGGGTCTGGCCTGATGGGGGTACTTGGGTTTTTTATTGGTTTGTTTTAGTATTCTGGTTTTAACTTGGGCATTAATTTAATTATTTTTTAATGTTTGTATTGGTGTTTATATTTATGCCCTGTGAACCGCCCTGAGTCCCTTTGGGAGAAGGGCGGTATAAAAATCTCAATAAATTAAATTAAATTAAATTAAATCACTCACCAGATTTAAAGGCTTAGGCTTCATCTTCAAAACGATCATGAATTGGAAACTAGTTACAGTTTGTAAAAATGTAGTTCAACAGCCATGTGTCTAGATCAGGGCTGGGCAATTATAGTCCCTTTGAGACCTGTGGACTTCAACTCCCAGAATGCCTGACCTCATGCCGGCTCAGGAGTTCTGGGAGTTGAAGTCCACAGGTTGTAAAGGTCCACAGGTTGCCATAGTTATCCACCTCAGGTCTAGAAACTCAAGAGACCCCACACTTATAGATTAGATTTCAGACACCAAATAAACTTTATGTGCTTTCCTGGTGTTTGTCCAAACGATTTTCAGTAAAATCCTAAATTCAGTGAGGTTACTTCAGCCAACACTCCAAGCTAGATTATTTATGTTATTAGTTTTCCAATTTGAATTGTTTTGTACTTTATTTAGTTTATTATTAAGAGACTTCCATGTTGGTTTTGGACTACTCCAGCTGTTATGTCACAATCTGGATTCAACATCTGAGTTAATTTATTTCCATCTCATCTACAATGACCCCCCAAAGAATTAAAAATAGGCACCTTGCTTTGTCACCATAAAGACCTGCAGGGTTTGTAGGCAATCTGCTTTCTCATTGTTAGGAATGTGTCAGGCACCAGAGAAATCAGATGATCCAGGTAAATCAGATAAGTATAAAAATTCATTATAAGCTTAAGCTGTCTATAAGAATCTAAATTTTGTTCTTAGTTGCGAAGTCGTGCCTGACCCATCGTGACCCCATGGACAATGTTCCTCCAGGCCTTCCTGTCCTCTATTATCTTCTAGAGTCCATTTAGGCTCACGCCTACTGCTTCAGTGACTCCATCCAGCCACCTCATTCTCTGAGGTCCCATTCTTCTCTTGCCCTCAACCTTTCCCAGCATTAAGCTCTTCTCCAGTGAGTCCTTCCTTCTCATTAGGTAGCCAAAGTATTTGAGTTTCAACTTCAGGATCTGGCCTTCTAAAGAGCAGTCAGGATTGATCTCCTCTAGGACTGACCGGTTTGATCGCCTTGCAGTCCAAGGGACTCGCAGGAGTCTTCTCCAGCACCATAGTTCAAAGGCCTCAGTTCTTTGGCACTCAGCCTTTCTTATGGTCCAGCTTTCACTGCCATACATTGCAACTGGGAAGACCATAGCCTTGACTATACGCAGTTTTGTTGGCAGAGTGATGTCTCTGCTTTTTAGTGTGCTGTCTAGATTTGCAAAGGCTTTCCTCTCCAGGAGCAAGCGTCTTTTAATTTCTTGGCTGCAGTCCCCATCTGCGGTGATCTTGGAGCTCAGGAAAATAAAATCTGTGACTACCTCCATTTCTTCCTCATCTATTTGCCAGGAATTGAGAGGGCCGGATGCCATGATCTTGGTTTTTTTAATGTTAAGTTTCAACCCAACTTTTGCACTCTCCTTCTTCATCCACAACAAGAGCTCTTTAGTTCCTCTTCACTTTCTGCCATTAGAGTGGTATCATCTGCATATCTTAGGCTGTTGATATAGAATCTGAACTACTAATGGTCAAAGCAATTTGGCAGTAGATAAGGAATTCAAGGTGGGCTGGACTTAGATCTCTTGTGGACACAAAAGGACTCATGACTGATGATGCATTTGACCCCTCCCTCAGGATCAGCCTGGTCATCTCCTACAGGATGCCTGTTTCTCCCAGCTCCTGAGTATCAGGTGGCATATATTCATTTTTGGAGGTGAAAATTGGCTTGTTGGCCTTAGATATCCTTGTACTGCATGACCAGATTTTTCTTCCATACAGTTTCACTGAATATATCACATTTACCATATGGTTGTATGCAAAATGAAGCAATGACAGAACAAATATATGAACATCCAGGCTGCTTCATTTCTTTTTCCCTTAGCAACTGCTTCATGCACAAAGAGGTGCTAGCAATTTATTTTGAGGTTTCTTCCCTTTCATGGGAAGTGAAGAATGAGATTTCTGTTGCTCCACAGGTGTGTATCAGCTGCTCCTCCACAAACAACCATCAGCGTCTTGCTCCTGTTGTATCATTTAAAAAGTATTTCCCTTCCTTTTTTACTCTAGCTTCTGTGGCAAAATATATTACTGAGAAAATGCCAGATTGCTTTCTAAATGCAATCATGGCATATGTTTTTAACTGGGAATATTTGTAGGGCTCAATTGCTTGGCTTTATTCTACACGAGATATTTAAAAGATGTTCTGGAGGCGAGATCCATCCCTACCCTCTTGGTTTTCTGAAAGACCTTCAAAACCTGGTTGTGCAGACTGGCTTGGGGCCCTGATGGGGGCATTTCATGCTGGAAGTGGCTAACAGACTAAGAAGATCCCACCTCCATCCTACTCATGTACCGGTTCCCAGTTTAGCTAACTTCTGTTAATTTTAATTGTTTTAATATTTTTGTATTCTTGTTTTTATCTGTTGCAAGCCACCCAGACTCGCTCAATGGTGAGATGGGCAGCGTATAAATTTAATTGATTTATTAAATGAATGAGTGAGTGAGTGAGTGAGTGAGTGAATGACCAGAATGTTATCTGTCTCTGGTGAACTGCTTACTAACCCCATGACTGTAAACTTGGACCTGCATATATGCTGACTCTAAGTTGCAATACCAACTACAGTTGTCACAGGATGGAATAATAGCCTGCTTTTTAAGTACTGTATCAACCCACAAAAGAGATCTGCATTTTGTGGCCAGAAGCAAGTTTTCTTGGAAATGTTCACCATGTCATTAGTGGATTTCTTTCTTAATGTTATAAAAACCATGAAAGATAACGTTGGAGTAATAGAATTTTTAATATATTCTGATGTTGGCCAGCTGACAAAGTACACAGCTGCATCTCTCATTCCCTTCACTTCAAAATAGAAAACAAGCATGGTGAAATTTTGCTGCCCTTTCCTCAACTAATCTCACAGGATAACAATATTACCACTGGAAGGAACTAAGCGTTTCATCCAATTCTCAGGGAATCTCTTTACAGACTTTTCAGAGCCAGGTGGAATCCACATACAGTGAATTCCAACATTCCAGAAGACATATGCATCTTCCTTAAGAAACAAAGACCACTGAATATATGGTTGTATGTATAAACATTCGGCTTCATTAAACCCTCTCTCCATTTTGTTTTTTGAGAAGGTGAAACTTAAAGATTCACGACTTGCTTACCTGATTGGCATGGAAATTATTCAACCAGCGTTCAATATGGGTAGCATACCAGCCTGGTACTAGGCAACGGTTCTGTAAGGTCCGAAGCTTCTGAGAGGTTTCAGGTCCAGCTGTAATCACCTCGTGAAAGGTGTACTTCAGGGCAACTGGATCATCATGTGCCCGTTGATGCTATTAAGAAGAAGAAGAAGGGGGAAAAAACAATTTTTGAGAGCCCTCTGCTGAACACGAACAAGAGACATTCAAAGAAGCGGAGAGGAAACAAGAAAGAGGAAAGTGGAGGAAGGAGAGGAAGACACAAGCAGAGAAACAGGCAGCAATTAGGGAACACACAGGGCCACAGGAGATCTAGGAAAAAATTGAGGCACGACAATCTAGAAAGCTGAATTCTGACGGTAAAGGGAAATGGCTGCTTCAGAGAGCCCTGCAGACTGGTGAGCAGGCAGGAAGAGCTTCTCTAAAGACATCAGAGCTGCTGTTATTATGTTTAATATCTAAGTTGCCTTTCCACTAATGAGTAGTGCTTTAGGTCAAGAAGACAACACCAGCGTGGAGCAGCTTACCTGATACCAAGAGTAGGCCCGATCTGCAGGATTGATGAGGATGGTGATTATTTTTGCCTTGGAAAGCAGTGCAGCAGCCCGCCTTGGCGTGACTTCTGAATCAAAGTAATTGGCACTCTTCTCAAAATAGAAGTCAGAAGTAGTGTTGGAAGGAATGGGGAAAAACTCCATATACCTTAAAAAAAACAAAACCAGCAGCAGAAAGGGGAAAAAATAAGATTGGGTGAAGCAATGCAGAAATAGTTTCAGATTCTTCCTCAATGTCAATTGTTTCTGCCACTTTAAACAGAACAAGGATTAAGACACATCAAAGGTTTCTTTCCAGCCCCGAACTGTATTAGTCAAGACATTCATTAGAATGTAGCTGATTTTAGAACTTAAGCCTGAACAATCAATGAAGCATTCTTCTGGATCAAAGAATTAACAGACTGCAATTTATTACATTTATGGAAAAGATTAAGCATACGGCAAATGCAGCATGAACTAATGAAGACGAGACAAACAGCTGTTGACCACCATTCCTCCCAAGCAAAAAGATAGGAATAAATAGTACATTTTGAGAAAGGAGGGGGAAACGTTGCAACAAACATTAAAATCTTGTTTTCCTCATTCACACCTTAGCCCAGTAGAATTAACACATGTTTACAAGGCATCACTGCAGAAACCCGGTGTGGGAATCAGATAAAACCTCTGTAACGATTCTGTGTTTTAGGCTTACAGAGATGGTCGGCTGACAAAGTAGAAGAAGCAACCTGGCTCCTGCCTTTTGGAATATCTTACCCCTTGAGGTGAGACCTTCTGACCTTCCCCAAGAGCCTTAGGTTCTGCCAGATGGCTTGGGGTACCAATGGGGGATATCACACTGGAGGTTGTTGATTAATTAAGAGTCAATCCCACCACCCCCACCTCCTTCCCCCCCCCGTACATCTGGCTCCCTCCTTCCCCATCTAGTAACTATAATTTTACTTTGCTTGTACTTTAGTTTATTGTGTTAGGAATATTTACTTTTGATGATTTTAATATTTTCCGCTGTAAGCTGCCCAGAGCCGCTTCAAAATGAGATGGGCGGCAAATAAAAATTAATTAATTAATTAGACCTTAGAAGCTAAATATGTGTACTTCTTCCACAAATCTAAATCCAAAGGGGAGCTTGCTCCTTGCTTGCTAGATATCTGTTTGGTTTTCAGAACATTCCAGCAAAATAGATTAGAAGAATTACAGGCTGTTCCTTCATTCCTTTGCAGTGTCATTATGAGCCAAAATATAACTGGAAGGACAGCTCCTCATCCACCCACCCCAGCAGAAGAGTTGCTACAAAATGAAGCCTACCAGTCAATGCCCTTGTGGTAATTATGTCCATTGAAGAACTGGATCTCTTCAAAGGTCTCCGAGCTGGGATAGTTACTGCTCAGGTCAGGGTGCATCCCAAGGAAGAGATAGAGGGCAGTGGTACCTTTCAAGGAGGAAGAGAAGAAATGGGGCAGGGGGTCAAAGAGCTAAAAACTGCTTTTCCCGCCAACCTTCTGCCAGAATTTTACATTCTTGATCACTGTTTCTCAACCTCAACAATGTTAAGGTGTGTGGATTTCAGTTCCTGGCACTCTCTGGCCAGCATGCTGGATGGAGAATTCTGGGAGATAAAGTCCACAGACTTTAAGGTTGCTGAGGTTGAGAAACACAGATCTAGATTAGGGACAAGCATATCAAATATGTTCAGTCCCCAATAAAAAATGTTAAAAACCAATACTAACCCCAGTGCATTTCTTAATTATGGCATATATGATATTTTATCCTATTACATGAGTAGATGGCCTTTTAAACAGCTATCATCTCACAGACAAGAAAAAATATAGGTCTTTAACCTATATTTCCTATTTATTTCAGCCTTGTAGACGTAGCCTAAATATTATCAGATTTCCAATTATATTAAATGTTTTTGGCAGTTGCTTCGCCAACTCTGTGGATGAATTACATTGCTGTTGTAAAAAAGAACATCTCTCTCTAAAATGAATTCAGGCAAAAGGATAAGGTTATTTATTTATTTATTTTATCCCAGTTTCCTATATTGAACCACGAACACTTATGGGTAGTGACAAATGGCACCAACAATAACTGTTCAATGGCTCACAAATTTTACTTAACATTACTTGAAACAGCCAATTCTCCTTACCCTGACAATAAGCTGAAGACTATTAAACTGCTTATTCTAATACACCTTGAGATGATTTGTTAAGTTTTGGAGTAGTGGATTGTACAAGCTCAGTCAATTGTGGCTTAGTTCATATATTATGGTTTAAAATGATACTGTAATCTAAACATTGGGATAATATATTTAAGCATACAGCAGACATCAGCTACTACCATACCTGTCTTCTGAGGACCAATAATTAGCAGCTTGGGGAAACGGTCACAGGTCTTCTCTTTGGACCAAATGTCCTTGTGGCGCTTGTCCTCACAAGGATCCTAAAACATGACAACATGCTGGGAATCATCCAGGGCATCCAGGGGAACAGGGTTTTTTATAACCCAACTGTTCTTACTGAAAAGGCCTCTCAAAAGCCTTGGTGGAGCAGTGGGCTAATGCCTCCTTAAGTAACACCAGCTGCCTGCAATTAGTGCAGGTTCGAGTCCCACCAGGCTCAAGGTTGACTCAGCCTTCCATCCTTCCGAGGTAGGTAAAATGAGGACCCAGATTGTTGGGGGCAATAAGCTGAATTTGTAAAAAGGCCACTTGGGGGGCGGGGCAAAAGCCCTAATAAGCAGGCATATACATAGAATGAAGGCTATTGCTAAGCACATTGATTTGTGCTTCTTAGATTGTAAGCCGCCCTGAGTCTTCGGAGAAGGGTGGGATATAAATGGGATTAAAAACAAAAAAATTTCAAATACGGGTAGTCCTTGACTTACAACCATTCAGTCACTGTCTGAAGTTACAACAGCACAGAAAAAAGGGGCTTATGGTTGGTTTTCATCCTTATGACTGTTGTAGCATCCCCATGTGATCAAATTTTGGGCACTTGGCAACTGTATTTACGACAGTTGCACTGTCCTGGGCTCATGTGATCACCGACTGTAATCTTCCCAGCTGGCTTCCACCAAGCAAAGTCAATGGGAGAAGCCAGATTTGCTTAACAACCGCAGGATTCACTTAGCAACTGCAGTGAGACACTTGACAGTTGTGGTAAAAAAAGGCCGTAAGATCAGGGAAAACTCACTTGGCAACTGCCTTGCTTAGCCATAGAAATTTTGGGCTCAACTGTGGTTCTAAATTTTAAGTAAGGAAGGAAGGAAGATACCATCTTTTACTTCACCACTGTGCTGGGTCTGCTCCATGCTTTGGAAGCTATAATGTTTTTTTATGACTTTCCCCCTCTTAAAAAAAAACACATTTTTCAAAACCAGGCTCTCCCTTCTCCAGGGGACCAATATTGAGATCTAATTATCAGAATAATCTTTTTCTAATCAGATGTACAACTGAAAAGGGGTGACCAGATGAGATTTGTTGCTCATCGGATAGAAATAAGCAAATCTCCTGAATACTGTTGCGAGTCCCCAATCACTACACATTTCATAGAATGTTATTGCACATCTGCCACTCTTCCTGGGGGAGTATTAACTATCCTACTGGTCTACGACTGCAATTAACTGAATTGAATTGAGTATTATATAACAGGCAACTACTTGTCCAGATTTTCAAACTAAGAAACAGACAAAACAGTAAAAACACAGTGGAAATTTTGCAATGCAGGCCCAGGGAGGCAGTTAATGCACACCTGCCAAAGGGGGTCTTTTTCCTCAGAGAATATCTGGAAATACTTCTGTGCCAGCTGCACAGGTGGTAATGTCTGTAACTTCAAGTTAGTCCAGGAGTTCAGAAAACGGACCAAATGTCTAAAGGTGTACAAACCCAGACGGTCATTTCCATAATTGGAGAGGTGAGTCATAAAGATACTGATCTGTGCAAGGGAGGGAAGAAGAGAGGGGAGGAAAAAAAACCCCATAGATCAGAATAATTACCATAGTATTCAGGGATTTTTTGCAGTGAAATACCAAACATTTATTTGCAGATGAACAAAAAATGCATATGAACTAACTAAAAACCACAAAAATGCTTTCCTGCATTAAGGGCCATAATGTTTCAATCCACTAATACAGACATCCCTAAACCCCGGTCCGCAGCATGCCAGCAACTGGTCCACACAAGCAAACAAAGCCCCATTTTTGAGATGCAGGCAGCACACAAAACCACGCACTCTCCTGTCCGCAGAAAAACACCTCTCCACAGAACTGGTCCCTGGTGCCCAAAAGATTGGGGACCTCTTCACTAGCCAAACATCCCCCAAAAGTTTAAAAATCTAGACATGATGAAAAAAAGAATCTTTATATTTAGGATAACAAGTATACTATCTTTCAACAATACAAGGTATATCTTCTGTTAATTCACTTTAATTTTTTTAAAAAAGATTCTCCTTTATTATTTACCTACCATATTTTCTACAAAGAACAGTGCACCTGGGAGACATTTCTGCCTTCTTAAAAAGTATCCAAGCTGATCGGAACACCTTGTGGCAATACAGTAGTGGCCAAAATTGTGGAAACCTTTTGGGAAAAGTATACAGTAGAAATGCCACCTTTGGTTAAGTTTCCACCATTTTTTCTTCTAATTACTTTATAACTGTAGCTTTGTTCACTTAATAATACTATTTCACATCGCTTTCTGGGCAACCAGTCAACTCTCTGCACCATTACTTTAATTTTATTACGTTTTACAAGCTCACTAAATGAAAAAAAAAAAACAACCAACTTGATAGCGATCACATAATACCCTGACAAATGTCCTCCTCTCAGCTTCAGTACATGACATCAATAACTGAATCCTGTGATCTGATTGGCTCATTGCCAAAACAAGATGACACCTGATTGGCTCTCTAAACACTCATGCTTATTGGCTACGATCAGATGAAGGAAAGCTACCGATTATCAACCTAAGCAAGTTGTGCTTCCTTTTTCTGGTTATTTGGCTACAACGTTTCATAGAATACAGTACAGATAATTGAACAAACTTTGTTGCATTGCATTCTTGATTAAATTATCTTTCCATTGATATATAATTTTATGGTACTACTCCAAAAAAAGGGGGGGGTGTTATTAGCCATCAAACCTCAAAAATACACTTTTCCCAAAAGGTTTCCACAATTTTGGCCACTACTGTATATTAAGTGGATTAAATGCAGAGTCAAAGAGAGCTTTCATCTATTTTATTTTACTCCCAACTTCAATCAGTTTCTCCCAGTTTTAATTTCTGTTGATTTCAGGAAAAAAACACGTTTACTTGGCAGCACTCCTAATTGTACCCTTACTTAACTTATTTCACTGTGTCCATACCATGTAATAAACTTTGACCAGGGAATTATCGAAATGATATTACTGTTTATGGCTCTTAACTCTTATGCCTAAAGCCCTTTCAGCTTCTGAAATCATGTTTGAATCATATTTATCTATCCATTCATCCAAACGCACACACACAGTCTCTCTCCTACCTATACACAACACACAGTCTCTACTACCTATACACACACACATACATACTTTTCTGAAAGTTATTCAGCTCTAGAATTTATCAACTCCAGAAACTTTCAGTAGCGAATGGATCACTAACTTAATCATCGTGTTTATATCCCGCCTTTTTTGCTGCAAGGATTCAGTCTGTTGGTCCTTGAAGTAATACTTACGGGATTAAGGAGAACAGTAAGAAAAAGCTCGCCTCCATTGATGATTTTATCCAATTCACTCGAGCCACCTGGATATTCATTATAGAATATGGTATGTGTAAATAATCCACAAGTTTGCCTTGGGAGAACCTAGCAAAAAATGGGGCGAGGGGTCGGGAAGACAAGTAGCAAATTAAAAAAAATCTAAAATGCACTGCGCTTTCTTACAAATCCCAGATAAGCCATTCAAGGTGTCCTGACTTTGCTAAGAATGAGTTGCAGATATTGTGACCAATAATGCTTTATTATGCACTGCCATCTTCTATAACTATTGTATACTGCAACCTAGAACTAAGGAGAAATTTCCTGACAGAACAATTAATTGGTGGAACAACTTGCTTCCAGAAGTTGTAGATGCTCCAACACTGGAAGTTTTAAGAAGAAACTGAAGAACCATTTGTCTGAAATAGTATAGAGTTTCCTGCCTGAGCAAGGGGCTGGACTAGAACAGGGGTCTTCACACTTGGCCCTTTTATGACTTGTGGACTTCAACTGCCAGAATTCCTCAGCCAAGCACGCTGGCTGAGGAATTCTGGCAGTTGAAGTCCACAAGTCATAAAAGGGCCAAGTTTGAAGACCTCTGGACTAGAAGACCTCCAAAGTCCCTTCCAACTATGTTGTTCTCTCTCTCTCTCTCTCTCTCTCTCTCTCTCTCTCTCTCTCTCTCTCTCTCTCTCTCTCTCTCTCTCTCTCTCTCTCTCTCTCTCTCTCTCTCACACACACACACACACACACACACACAGATGCACAAACACACACACACAGCTTCAAGTCTATCAGCTCAAACCAAGGCAGACTGCCTGCCTATTTTAGTACCTCTCAACTTTAAACAAAAGAATAATTTCCAATCTGCTCCAGAAAACAACTAAGCCCCAATTGCAATCCCCACACTGGAGCAAGATAAGCTAAATGGAGAATCAGTGTTTCCTGGTATCTGATTTATGTCAAATGAATCAGACTAAACTATGCTTCATTACGCTTTAAAGGGAACATTAGGGTACAAAAAGCCTCTGACACTGGGGCTGATCATAAATACAAAACGTATTCCTTTTTTTTGTTTGTTTGTTTTAATCATTATTTATTTAATTTAAGGAAAACCAAAAAGTCTGTCTTTCTTGAAGTATCTTTCACCTGCTGAGGTTCTCCGTTTATGCATGACTTTTTTTAAGTTTCACTCCATATGTAAGAGGTGCTGAAACACTACTATGCTGAAAAACTGTTTTGTTTTATTTTGGCTTGATATAAGTCCTGTCGTGCTGGGTCTGCACGGTTTGCCTCCTTAACCTAATTTAGGATACCCTACGCAGAATGCTGATAAGTGGGAAGCAATGAAGAAAGTTCTATACCAGGGGTCGGCAACCTCGGCTCTTTTATGACTCGTGGACTTCAACTCCCAGAATTCATAGCTGGCTCAGGAATTCTGGGAGTTGAAGTCCACGAGTCATAAAAGAGCCGAGGTTGCCGACCCCTGTTCTATACTGTGCTCCTATTAGACTCTGTAGCAGTGGTCACTGGAAAAAGTAGGCACATAACTGAGATCGTTTGCTTCGCCTTGGCAAAGCCACTGCCTGTCATAGCCCGGCTCTGCCAAAAAAACTAAACGTACATGCTGAGACAAAGGGTACAATATGCATCTGGTGCATGCATTTGGGATGCAAACTTTGTTCCAGTCCCTTCTTTCCCGAGGGAGAAAAATCTCTTCCTATGTTTCATTTTATGCTTTTTCACGAATCAGAGAACAAAGGCAAAGTACACAGCAGCTGCTCCTTTCAAGCTGATTAGACTATCTCAGGAAAAAAGAAACAATCGCTGATGCCCATCAGAAACTTTCGTGAACAGTATGCAATCCATCATAACAACCAAGGCAAGGCCCTGGGGAAAGTTCACTAAAATGATTAGCTCTTTTTTGTTTAATAGGTTTTACTAGGAATTATTTAAAAGGCCAGGCACCTGGAAATTGTAAAGGATTCCTTAGGTCCTAGGATTATCTGCTCCAGCTATGTTTTTTTAAAGAAAATAAATGATAGTAAAAAATTATGGGTCTCTCTTTCTCTAACATAAAAGTTCAGATGATGTTCAAGTTGCAATTATAAAATTCTAAATGAAACTGACCGTGTAACTAAATAAAAGTCTTCCTTTAAAATAAACCATATTAAAAATATCCAAAGCATGTTCTTGACATTATATAAAATTTCTAACACATGTAATTAGTTAATTTTCTTAAAACAGATATATACTACTCAGAATTCAAGAGTGTATTAATAGTTTTGTAATAGAATTTTATTGAATAAGTAATATGAAAGGCTCCAAATATTTAATTTAATTTAATTTAATAATATTTCTATACCGCCCTTCTCCCGAAGGACTCACTTTATACTTTTCCCTTCTTACAAGGTAAGCTTTCCTGCCTCTTAACTATGCCATTTTCTAATTAAAACTTAAGTTACAAACTTCTTGGAATCTGGATTATCCTGAATACCCTTCCCCCTCCCATTTCTTTATCGAGAGACTTGTTACAATGCATGCCACTTCCTGTACTTATTACCTACTATTCCTTAATGCAATATTATCTTCTTTGCTTTTCATAAGGTATTTATTAGCATTATTCAAAATTCAGAACTAACTGAAACAGAATCATCAGCCAATATCATACTATAAATATGACTTTGTTCATAATAAAGACAATTTTCTAGATGTAATTCTGGACAAACAAGCATTTTAAACCTGTATGAAGCTTCAATCTGTTAAAAATCCCTAACCTTCAAGTTGGTGCTCTTAACTTACTGAAGATATTCATCTGGTTCATATCCTCAGTACAGATATTCCTTGACTTACGACAGTTCGTTTAGCGATTGTTTGAAGTAATGAAGGCACTGAAAAAGTGACTTAGGACCATTTTTCACACTTACAACCTTTACAGTATCCCCTTGTTCTTGCAATCAAAAGTCAGGTGCTTGCTAATGGATTCATATCAGACATACAGTTGCAGTGTCCTGAGATCAGGTGATCACTTTTTGCAACTTTCTAACAAGCAAAGTCAAAGGAGAAGCCAGATACACCTTAACAAGTATGTTAGTAATTTAACAATTGCAGTGATTCACTTAACAACTATGGCCAGAAAGGTCGTAAAATGGGGCAAAACTCCCTTAAGCAATGTCTCACTTAGCAAAAGAAATTTTGGGTTCAATTGTGGTTAAGTCAAGGACAACCTGTAATAGAAAGGTTTTCAGGGGTATAGTGAACGGTATTGTTGTAAAATAGACTTATTTGTTCTTTTTGCCTCATCTCCTGCCTTTAATTTCTTTTGCTTGCTATTTTTTTTTATTTTTTACCTCTCTGTTGTGCTTTGGGAATCGCATGATGGGCAAATATGTACCTATGTAAATAAGAAATGATCAGCGTCTCTGCCTTAAAATGTGTTTGGAAGCTACAGACAAGAGGATGTGTTAAAAAAAGGTTGAAAATGAATCCAGACAATATGGTAATCATTCTTGTGATGAATGCCAACTTTTTAGAAGAAATACATCTCCGTTCAACCAGAAAACCTCTGTAATTCCTTCTGATTAGGTAAAAACCTTGGCCACAACCTGGCCCTGGTACTTATTTTTCTGAAAAGCAATTAAAAGCTGTTGACAGAAATGTTGTTTTCCAATTGCAGCTCCCCCTCCCACTGCCCACACCAGTTGTAAAGGACAGAATGTTCTACATCAGTCCCAACTGCCCTAGTGTTTGATTTCTACACTGCAGTTCACTCTACGTGAGGGTGCCTTTGTTGAAGCCCTCAGAAGCAGCAACTTGGTAGCACGCAGCTGTCCACCTTGCATCAAGTGTTAGAAACAGATGCATATTCAGCTAATTTTGTGCCAGTTACATGTGGCTGCCAATTTGCTTTTAGGCATAATTCCAGAAAATAATTTTTATTCTTTAAGGACCTACATGACCTGGGACATGAACGCTTTGAGAACTGCCTTTCCTAGAGGAGTCTAACTGTTGCATCCTTGTACAGGGTCTCACAACAAAGGCCTGTTGGAAAATTCTGTCCAAGAATTCAATAAAGAATGATCAAATCTCTTTTTTTAATTTGGTCATTGACTGACAGCTGGGTTAAAAGGGAAAAAAATCATGTACTCTACTTTAAACCTACATGGCATGGGTCCGGAATACCTCGGGGACCACCTGCTGCCGGCGTCAACTCCCCTCCGCCCTGTGCGTTCCCACAGAGAGGGCCTCCTCAGGGTGCCTCCAGTCAGAGAATGCCGGCTGGTGGCCCCCAGGGGGAGGGCCTTCTCTGTGGGCGCCCCGGCTTTGTGGAATCAACTGCCGGTGGAGCTCCGGATGGCACCGGATCTCAGCTCCTTCCGGCGCGGGTTAAAGACCCACCTGTTTGAACAAGCTGGCCTGGCCTGATGGGGAGTTAATTTGGGTTTTAAATATTTGTATATTTTATTGTTTTATCTTGGGCATTAATTTAATTCTATTTTAACTTTTGTAGTTTTGTATTTTTATCATATGCCCTGTTCACCGCCCTGAGTCCCTTGGGAGAAGGGCGGTATAAAAATTTAATAAAAACTAAACTAACTAAACTAAACCGTATTCAGAAATAGTATCTGTGTAGGTTGATGAATATATATATAAACTAATAACTAATGATTGTGAACTTTAACTGTGGGTCTCAGACAAATTCTTTTTATGAAATCAGGAATACATAATATTGAAATCCAAATGTACGCAGATTTATTATTTGATATGATTTGGGTTCATTATTTTTTATTTTTAACTAATATATTTTTCCCTTCATGGATTACTGCCTTGTCGTGGCGAAGGGGCTTGCGTAAGTCAATGAAGCTATGAGCTATGCCGTGCAGGGCCACCCAAGACGGACAGGTCATAGCAGAGAGTTCTGACAAAATGTGATCCACTGGAGAAGCAAATGGCAACCCACTCCAGTATCTTTGCCATGAAAACCTTATAAGGTAAAGGTAAAGGTTCCCCCGCACATGCGTGCTAGTCGTTTCCGACCCTAGGGGCCGGTGCTCATCTCCGTTTCAAAGCCGAAGAGCCAGCGCTTGTCTGAGGACGTCTCCGTGGTCATGTGGCCGGCATGACTAGACACCAAAGGCGCACGGAGTGGTCCCTATTTTTCTACTCGCGTTTTTACGTGCTTTCGAACTGCTAGGTTGGCAGAAGCTGGGACGAGTAACAGGCGCTCACTCTGTTACGCGGCACTCGGGATTCGACCCGCCAAACTGCCAACCTTCTGATCGACAAGCTCAGCGTCCTAACACACTGAGCCACCGCGTCCCTCTGAAAACCCTATGGACAGTACCAAAAGGCAATAAGATATGACGCTGGAAGATGAGCCCCTCAGGTCGGAAGGCGTCCAATATTTATTTATTTTTATTACATTTATATCCCACCCTTCTCCGAAGACTCAGGGCGGCTTACAGGCTTAGCAGTAATATGCTACTGGAGAAGAGCAGAGGGCTAGTACTAGTAGCGCCAGAAAGAATGAAGCGACTGGGCCAAAGCCGAAAGGACACTCAGCTGTGGATGTATCTGGTGGTGAAAGGAAAGTCCGATGCTGTAAAGATTTTTTTCTCCATAGGAACCTGGAATGTAAGATCCATGAATCAAGAAAAGCTGGACGTGGTCAAACAAGAGATGACAAGATTGAACATCGACATCTTAGGTATCAGCAAACTAAAATGGACAGGAATGGGTGAATTTAATTCAGATGACCATCAGGTATACTACTGCGGGCAAGAATCCCTCAGAAGAAATGGAGTAGCCTTCATAGTCAATACAAGAGTAGGAAAAGCAATACAGGGATACAATCCTCAAAATGACAGAATGATCTCAGTTCGAATCCAAGGCAAACCATTCAATATCACAGTAGTCCACGTCTATGCCTCAACCACCAATACTGAAGAGGATGAAATTGACCGGTTCTATGAAACCCTACAGCACCTTATAGAACTAACACCAAAAAATGATGTCCTTATCATCATGGGGGATTGGAATGCTAAAGTAGGAAGCCAAAAGATAACCGGAATAACAGGCAAGTTTGGCCTTGGACTACAAAATGAAGCAGGGCACAGGCTGATAGAATTTTGTCAACAGAATACGATGGTCATAGCAAACACTCTTTTCCAACAACCCAAGAGATGGCTCTACACATGGACATCACCAGACAGTCAACACAGAAATCAGATTGACTATATGCTCTGCAGACAAAGATGGAGAAGCTCTATACAGTCAGTAAAAACAAGACCAGGAGCTGACTGTGGCTCAGACCATGAGCTTCTCATTGCAAAGTTTAGGCTTAAACTGAAGAAAGTAGGGAAAAGCACTAGGCCACTCAGGTATGAATTAAATCATATCCCTGTTGAATATACAGTAGAGGTGACAAATAGATTTAAGGAATTAGATCTGATAGACAGAGTGCCTGAAGAACTATGGACAGAGGTTCGCAACACTGTACAACAGGTAGCAACCAAAACCATCCCAAAGAAAAAGAAATGCAAGAAAGTAAAATGGTTGTCTGAGGAAGCTTTGCAAATAACTGAGGAAAGGAGGCAAGCGAAAGGCAAGGGAGAAAAAGAAAGATACGCCCAATTGAATGCAGAATTCCAGAGAATACCTAGAAGAGATAAGAATGCCTTCTTAAATGAACAGTGCAAAGAAAATTGGAGAGATGAAGTGAATGTTTCATGCAAAAATGGGCATGATAAAGGACCAAAATGGCAGGGACCTAACAGAGGCAGAAGAGATTAAGAAGAGGTGGCAAAATTACACAGAAGAACTATACAAGAATGAGCTTAATGTCCCTGATAATCACAATGAGGTGGTCACTGACCTCGAGCCAGACATCCTAGAATGTGAAGTGAAGTGGGCTTTAGAAAAGCTGAGCAACAACAAAGCTAGTGGAGGTGACAGTATTCCAGCTGAGCTATTCAAAATCTTAAAAGACGATGCAATAAAAGTGCTACACTCAATTTGCCAGCAAATTTGGAAAACTCAACAGTGGCCACAGGATTGGAAAAGATCAGTTTACATTCCAATTCCAAAGAAAGGCAGTGCCAAAGAATGTTCAAACTATCACACCATTGCACTCATTTCACTTGCTAGTAAAGTTATGCTTAAAATCCTATATGCTAGACTCCAGCAGTATATGGATTGAGAACTACCAGAAGTACAGGCAGAATTTCAAAGAGGCAGAGGAACTAGAGATCAAATTGCCAACATACGATGGATCATGGAGAAAGCTAGAGAGTTCCAGAAAAACATCTACTTCTGCTTCATTGACTATGCTAAAGTTTTTGATTGTGTGGATCATAACAAACTGTGGCAAGTTCTTAAAGAGATGGGAGTACCAGACCATCTTATTTGTCTCTTGAGAAACCTATATGCGGGTCAAGAAGCAACAGTGAGAACTGTATATGGAACCACTGATTGGTTCAAAATTGGGAAAGGAGTCCGGCAAGGCTGTATACTGTCGCCCTGCCTATTTAACTTATATGCAGAGCACATCATGAGAAAGGCAGGGCTAGATGAATCAAAAGTTGGAATTAAGATTGCTGGAAGAAATATCAACAACCTAAGATATGCAGATAATACCACACTAATGGCAGAAAGTGAAGAGGAACTAAAGAGCCTCTTGTTGCGGGTGAAGAAGGAAAGTGCAAAACTTGGGTTGAAACTTAACATTAAGAAAACCAAGATCATGGCATCCGACCCTCTCAATTCCTGGCAAATAGATGGGGAAGAAATGGAGGTAGTGACAGATTTTATTTTCCTGGGCTCCAAGATGACTAAAGATGGGGACTGTAGCCAAGAAATTAAAAGATGCTTGCTCCTCGGGAGGAAAGCCATGGCAAATCTAGACAGCACACTAAAAAGCAGAGACATCACCCTGTCAACAAAAGTGCATATAGTCAAGGCTATGGTCTTCCCAGTTGCAATGTATGGCAGTGAAAGTTGGACCATAAAAAAGGCTGAGCGCAAAAGAATTGAGGCCTTTGAACTATGGTGCTGGAGAAGACTCCTGCGAGTCCCTTGGACTGCAAGGCGATCAAACCGGTCAGTCGTAGAGGAGATCAACCCTGACTGCTCTTTAGAAGGCCCTATCCTGAAGCTAAAACTCACTTTGGCTACCTAATGAGAAGGAAGGACTCACTGGAGAAGAGCCTAATGCTGGGAAAGATTGAGGGCAAGAGAAGAAGGAGACGACAGAGAATGAGGTGGCTGGATGGAGTCACTGAAGCAGTAAGCGTGAGCTTAAATGGTCTCCAGAAGATGGTAGAGGACAGGAAGGCCTGGAGGAACGTTGTCCATAGGGTCGCGATGGGTTGGACATGACTTCGCAGCTAACAACACAACAATATATTTTTATTATATGATTATGAAACACAAATGGTACATTATGTTGGTATTTATACAGTATGGACTAGAGATTAGTGCTGATGATTTAGGTAATTTAAACCTTTAAAGGTAGAGGAAAAAAGTGTGTCAATATTAACATACTATTAATATTAACATGTTTTCTAAAAAGTTAATATTAATAAGGATAAAATTGCTTAATTTTTACATCTAGAGCTGACTGTAGCATTGATGAATAACTGCAAAATTCATTAAATTGATTGTTATGGTATATAATAAAGATTTTGCAGGAGGTGACCAGGCTGAGCCTGGAGGCGTCAAATGCGTCATAAGTCACAAATCTCTGTGCGCCCACAAGAGATCCACGTCCAGCCTATCTTGGATGCCTTTATCTCCTTCTCATTTCCCTTGACTGCTAGTTGGTGAGTTTCTTCTTGTAGAGCTTAAGCTTGAAATAAATCTTTATAGTCATTTGAACTGCCTGAATCTCCTGATTTCCCCTTTGCTTGACAGATTTCTATTTTAAGCTTAACACAAGGATTCCACAGTATTATTACTTAATATTGTTTATGCTTATTAAAAAAGTACCAAGAAAAAATAAGTTTAAAAAAACCCAAACTCTTTTCTAACTTTCCCCTTCTTCATACTTTGACCAATTTGTGAAATAAAGGGTTTATTCCTCCTTCTTCTTTTTTAGTATTCTATAAAACAATTTTGGGGGGAAAACAAGCTCTATGCATTCATTGCTCTACCAGAAAGAATGAATGAAGTTAATAGATAGTTATGTTCTCTACTGACCATGATTCCACTGTGAATAAATCCTCTTCGGTAGCGGGCTGGTTTGAGATGAGGATATTCTTCGGTGCTTGTTACTTTGATCCCCCACACCTGTTTCCAGGCCTCATAAAGTTGCACATGCACTGGGTACACCCCTGAATGATGGGGGGCCACTGCATATCCCATATCTGTGGGGATACCATGTTCCTAAGAGAAATAAAGGCATACATAGCTGTTATCCTCTAGTGCTAACAGGAATTTTAATGAAATAATTACACTGCAAGTAACAGACATTCATTTTATTTAACTTAGTCTACACAATCCAAATGGAATTCTAGTTTAAGATATAGTTCAAAGTGAATTTTTTGCTCTCGCTGAATTAGTCATAACAGGAAGTGGATTGAGTAACTAGCATTACATAAGCCTTATTGTTTCCTGTTTTTCTGCAGGCGTTTATGCCCAATTTAAAGCCGGTTTTGTACAGAACCAGCCTAATGATTTTTAATCATCATGCTTCACAGTTTTTCAGGAGATAGTTAAGTGAACAAATACTAAATTTCTACCTTGCTGAACTGAAAAATATTCTACTTCATATCTGAACAATTCTTTTATGGAAATGAAGAAATACTCTCAAAAACACATTTGAATAAGCAGCAGTTTAAAAAACCCAATGTTGTAGACAGAATATGAATAATTGCTAAGCAATAATTCAAAGTATTGGATTACACTGTGTGTATTCCTCCCTTACTGACCACTTGTTCAGCAACTGTTCAAACTTGCGACAATGCTGAACAAGTTGTAGTTACAATCAGTCCTCAAAGTTATGGTGTCACAAGATCACAATCTGGGCACTTGGCAACCAGCTCACGCATGATCGTTGCAACATCCCATGGTCACATGATTGCCATTTGCGACCTTCCTTGCTGACTTCCCATGAATAGGGAAGCCAGTGGTAAAGTTGCAAGTCGCTCTGGTAAATCCCCCCATCTTCCTGTGCTCCTTCCACGCCAGCCATCTCCCCGGTCTTCCTGCACTTGCACTCCTTACCCCTGGCCCTCCTGCACTCACACTATCCACCCCCAGGCTTTCTTGTACTAATGTGTGGCCTTGCACTGGGCTTTACCTCACCTCCAACTCTCATGTACCCTCCCACCTACACCCCCCCCCTGTCCCACAGCAACCTGTGCTCCTTATCTGGAAGTGCCATCACTTCCCATTTAACGACCTGCATCTCTTGGGATAAGAACAGCAATAGGGATTGTTGTCTCTCTCCAGGTGATGTGGTTACTTGACATCATGCTTCATAACTGCGTCACTTAGCAACAGCAATCCCAATCGCCATTGTAACCCAAGGAAAATTTGTAGCTTAAGAAGTGCTTTCTGCAAAATTACAATATTATGCTTTGTTTTCCTCTCCCTTTTAACTGAGCTTTTGTTAATTAATGTAAAAGTGTGAATAACACTTCCAAAACTTCATACCCCTAAGAAGTATTTTACAGGCTCTTTTTGAAAAGAAAGTAATTTCACAAGGTCAGGTAAGTACTGTGCTGAAAGATGTTGGGAATTACCTAGCAAAAGCGCTGGAATTAAAAACTGACTGAATAACCTGGGTTCAGGATATTTTTCAATTGAAAGTAGTACAGTAATATTTTAACATACACCTCCTAATGTCAGGCCCAAGCCCAGAGACAAGACAGTGAGATCCTATCAAGTTCAACCCTTTATTTGCACACCTGCAGTGGACAGATTCTTGCCAAATTAAAGCTATAACTTTCTAAACTACTAGATATATCTCCTGAGAGATTCTAGCGAGCGGTTGCCCTGAATCTCTTCCTTACTCTCCCCTCCAGCTTTGGATCATGCAGTCTCTTCATCTGGGCCTCTCTGGGAAAGCTCTCAGTTGGCCCAATCCTCCCACTCTGCTGCTACAGGTGCACATTCCAACACATCTGCATCTGGATGTGATGGAGCAGCATGAATATGCTTAATGTTAAAAATTAGAACAGGAAAAAAAGACAACAGTACACTAGGAAATATTTGGGGAGCACTAGGAACAAATCACTACTAAACTAGAAAAAAAATGCTAGTGTGGAACTGAGTCAACTTTGAGATACTATTTGTCTCTGTATGTCCTTACTAGGAAAAAGAACGTTCCAGGCAACCACTGCATTTTAGAGCAATGTTGAGAGCTCACATGCAACACAACCATCAGTGTGGTTCTGGGGAGATTAAATTTTGGAGAGAATAGTTACTCAGTAACAAAAATCACAATTTAAATTTAAAACAGAGACTTGTGGGCAATAGTATGCTATTTACTGGAGCCATACATTAAATAGATATTGGAATGGTGTCATAGGAACCATTATTTGTTTTTAGCATATGTGAAAAGTAAAAAAAAATGCAGCTGCAGATCAGTAGCTACAGGAGACACATACAAGGACAAAAATAGCAGCATCCAATTTGGGAACTACTACGAAGAACATTAATTGAAACAATGTGGGAACCTCTGTTAGTCAAACCTTCCACTCTTCATTGATGCAATGCTTCAGACTGTATTACCTAAAATAATTATTCAACTGGTTACAAATCAATATTTAAAGACTTTCTCATTTTAGTGGTTTTCATGTGCTGTCAACACTGTTCTGGCAATTCTCGTTTTCATTTTGCAATGATTACTTGTTACAGCCACTTGTTCTAGATAAAAAGTAAGCAACTAAAAATTCTACGTGGTGAAACGGTCCCTTTGTTTTTCATAAAACCCTAGCCCCCCGCCCCAGCAGTAGTCCTGGACAGTGTCTTCCTTACCACGGCAAACTTCTTGTTCATGGCCATTTGGTCTGCCAACACTGATTGATTGTGAAAAAGGTGAGGCTGCATGTGACTCCACATGTGGGGGAACCACCAAAACTCCTTCACATAAGAGAGCAGAAGGTCATCTCCCTCGTCCTCCGCATCTGTACCTGCCAGGACCAAAGCACCATCATCGCTAAGTAATGTTTAAGCCATGAACGAACGCAGAGCTTCACAAGATCATACCACTCGATCTGAAAGCTTCTACACTGAGCAGCATTAAATGGAGTACACTACATGGATTAAGTTAACCCCAAAATCTTAGATCTCCCCAAGTAGAGAGAGCAGACATATAACACTGTCATTTACATGTCCAGAACTCAATCCAGAGGTGAGATCCTGTGGCCTTTCCGATGGTTTATAAAGTACACATCTCAACAGCCTTAGACATCATAAAAGATAGTAAAGGCTGCCTGGAGTTGTATATTACATTTGGAGGTTCCTACAGAGGGACGCGGTGGCTCAGTGGGTTAGGACGCTGAGCTTGTCGATCAGAAGGTCGGCAGTTTGGCGGGTCGAATCCCGAGTGCCGCGTAACAGAGTGAGCGCCTGTTACTCGTCCCAGCTTCTGCCAACGTAGCAGTTTGAAAGCACGTAAAAATGTAAGTAGAAAAATAGGGACCACTACGGTGGGAAGGTAACAGTGTTCTGTGTGCCTTTGGCATCTAGTCATGCCGGCCACATGACCACGGAGATGTCCTCGGACAAGTGCTGGTTCTCCGGCTTTGAAACGGAGATGAGCACCGGCCCCTAGAGTTGGAAACGATTAGCACACATGTGCGGGGGGACATTTACCTTTACCTTTTTACTGTTACCATAATGCTTTAAGATACTTAAATATTCAAGTTATATCAGGTAAATTTTCACCAGTCACAGAGAATAAAAGTTTGGAGAGCCTAGTAAGAAAACTTTGTGAATTGTATTCTTACCTGTGTGGAAAAATTTCCCTGAGTAGCCCAGATTGAAGGTGAAATTTGGGATGTGGGTACGTAATTCATTCTGAGTATCAAACAAAGCCTACGGGATGGAGAAAAGAGAATTTAAAAGAGTAGCTTTACATAACCTGCAATGCAGTGCTATGTTGCATTAACAGGGGTGATAGAATCAACATCATGTGAAGTGTGTCAAGCTACGAAACCTACTGGCTTTAGGACCGCTGCGTGCTTCTAGTTTGCCAACAGGGTGGGAAGGGGAGGGGGAGAGGTTTGAATCCACAGGTGTCCTTATCAACATGAGAGCCAAAGCAACTGAAGAGTTGTTTTGGCCGAACTGAAGTTTCTTCTCATAACAATTGCTGGAAGATGTATTGGACAATGTGACCTGAACTGTCAGAGAGGGGAGGGAGAGTTTCGTTCTTTTAATTAATTGCTTCCCGCCATTTCTTCAGAGCTAGCTTCACTTTAATCCTACCAGTTTGTTATTGCTCATTAAAGTATACATTAGAGCAAGGGTCCTCAACCTTGGCAACTTTAAGACTTGTGGACTTCAACTCCCAGAATTCCTCAGCCAGCCTTCTGGGAGTTGAAGTCTACAAGTCTTAAAGTTGCCAAGGTTGGAGACCCCTGGATTAGATAACGCAATAGATCTGGTGTTTTGTCAGGTTGGGCTTTTCAGCCAGAGGTTGACAAAATGTTAGTACCACTTTATAATGCCTTGGTAAGGCCACACCTGGAATACTGCATCCGGAGGTTGTAGGTGTTCCATCACTGGAGGTTTTTAAGAAGAGATCGGATAACCATCTGTCTAAAATGGTAAGTCCCCAGCTGGAGGGTTGAACTAGAAGAACTTCCAACTCTATTATTCTGTTAATTCTGTTATTTTTTTAATTTCCCATTCTTTTTGCCAAAAGCCCATATATATAGCACGAATTACTGCATGACTATGGATTACTGCAGACAGCAGAAACCCTTGCTCAATTACTCACAAGATTGGAAGTTTCTGGACATTCTATCATGGATATTGATCACATTCGCATAATCTTTCTTCAAATTTGAAATAACTTTTGAGTCATGGTTACAGGGGTATTTCTACATCTTGAGCATTCTATTACTGTAATGTTATTTAATTATCACTTGGTTCCCTAAATGAGTAATTCTAAATGAGATATTCCTGTTTATGAAAAGCTGGCCATCGTCTATTGACTTTCAAAAACATTCAACAACATATTTAAGAACGAAACGTGCAAACAGCATCCTTGTCTTCTTCTTGAACTGTTGTTGCTAACATTAACATTAGAGTTGCAATACCTGACTGAATGTCATACGAGGTATTGTAGTAGTCCAGTCTACAGTTCCTGCTGTGAGAGGAAGGAGATTCTTATGTATTGAAAAATATTTTATACTGCCCTAGAAGTTAAAGTTGGTGCTGGAGAAGACTCCTGTGAGTCCCTTGGACTGCAAGGCGATCAAACCGGTCAGTCCTAGAGGAGATCAACCCTGACTGCTCTTTAGAAGGCCAGATCCTGAAGCTAAAACTCAAATACTTTGGCCACCTAATGAGGAGGAAGGACTCACTGGAGAAGAGTCTAATGTTGGGAAAGATTGAGGGCAATAGAAGAAGGGGATGACAGAGAATGAGGTGGCTGGATGGAGTTACTGAAGCAGTAGGCGTGAGCTTAAATGGAATCCAGAAGATGGCAGAGGACAGGAAAGCCTGGAGGAACATTGTCCATAAGGTCGCAATGGGTCGGACACGACTTCGCAACTAACAACAACAACAAGAAGTTAAAAAATAAAAGCTAGGCAACATCAAGCTCCATGCTACCATATAAAGTGAAACCAGAATGTATGCTAGTTCAGATATTTCTTTTCATTAACATGTATTAATATATGCATTTCATTAATTCACATGCATACTAGAAATTTACTTTTAGAGCAGAGGTCCCCAACCTTTTGGGCACCAGGGGCCGGTTACGCGGAGAAAGGTTTTTCTGCAGACCGGAGGGTGTGTGGTTTTGTGTGCTGCCTGCATCCCGCAGATGGGGCTTTGCTTGTTCGTACGGCCCAGTTGCTGGCATGTCGTGGACCGGTACCAGTCCATGGACCGGGGGTTGGGGACCCCTGTTTTACAGGACAGCTATATTGTAAACTACAGATGTATTCTGCAATATCGAAGTTCAGAGATCACTATTAATAAAGCAATCTTCAGACCTTTCTGATATGAACAGGTATTTAAATTTACTTGAGATATCTTTTATGAACCATATCCACGTTGGATATCCATTAGATAAATTCTATTTAGGAGTAGAGATGTATAAGGAAAAATTGTTAAATATTCATTCAGCACATTTAGATCTTCCCAAACTGAGTCTTTAGTTAGGGAACACTTGTTATTTCAATTTTTGACGGATACACATTTATTAAACTTAAATGACTATCTAGAGCAGGGGTGTCAAAATGCCGGCCTGCGGGATGGATGCATCACAAGGAAACTGCACCACCCCACTGCCGGCAATGGGGAAAAAGTTCCGATACGTCGCATGACATCACGTGACATTGCGAGTTTGACATGTCTGATCTAGAGCAGCAGTCCCCAACCTTTCCACTTTGGCAGCCCGGCCAGGCAAGGAGAGCATGCTAGTGGCAGGCGGACGCATGTGCACACAGCTCCATTGGCACGAGCAATTGGCATGTGCATGCTCCACTTGTGCAAATGGAGCTTTGTGTGTGAGCAGGTGCTTGTGCTCGTGCATGAAGCTCCACTTGTGCGAGAGGGAAGTGCTCCCACATGAAGCTCCATTCTCACAAATGGAGCTTCACGCGCAAGCGCTGTCCACTCACACAAACAGAGCCTCACACCCGAGCACGTGCACCCTCCAGTTAAGCCCTTGCTCCTTATGTGAGCGGAGCTTTGTGCACACCTGCTTGCCTGCTGCTCACGCAGCCCAGTTTGAAACAGACTGCGGCCTGGTAGTGGGGACCCCTGAGATATGTTAAAATCTTTTGTTAAAATATGAAAAATAATGGCTAGTAATTTAAAAGGCAATTTATTGTATTTATTTATCAAATTTATTATCTGCCCATCTTACCACAGGGTAACTCTGGGCAGATTGTATGATTTATGTTTTTCCTTGCTGCTTTTCTAAAAGTAGCAAATGACACGAAATAAAACTTTTTAAAAACATCTTGCTCTAACTAGCAATGTCTGCTATACAGCTCAAAGGTTCCCCCGTCTCCCCCTTCCCTCCTCCCTTTGGTGATTAACATCTGACCAAGATCAGAGCTTTACTGGTCAGTTGCTTATAAAATACTATTTTTCTTAATCTCCTCAAAACAAATTCCCTTCAAGAGAAAATTGCATTTTGATGTCAAAAATTGTCTAGTATCTCACATACAGAACCTTCCTGTTTTATGCAAAGTGTTTTGTGTTAGTGCATGTGCATCCATCTATAGCTAGATCAATTTAGGCACCTGTAATCCAAACTATATGCTAGCAGATAGAACAAGAAACAAGCATTCTGGGATCTAGGTCACTGAACTGAGCATTAATGAAACCCATTTAAACTTTTCATCCAATGAAATGAACTCAAGGGTCAACAGGCCCCACATCAACCCACAACCCTAAAACAAAGAGCAATATGCTGGTTTAAAAACAATTACCTTGACATCATCCACCTTCATTCGTGTGCCTTCCTTCCCAACAAAGATATCATCAATGTCTACCAAGATGTAACGGTCAAGGGGAAGTGAAAGCCTCTTGCCAGTCAGGAATGAAACAGCGTCCACAAAGACCAGTTTGTGTAGCCAAAAGTTGAGGTTGTTGCCAAAAAGGACTCTCTGGATGCCATCATGGAGTCCCAAGTCTTGAACGACGGTGGTATGGAGTGCGGCATCAATGCTCATGTGTGGGATGGATTCAGCTGACTTGGTTTTAGCAAGGAGGACTGGCTCATATGTGGAATGGTTTGACTGGAAGACTGTCCAGTCCTCCCCTGGAAGAAGTCCCTTCTCTACCTCGCTGGGCCGCGTGATGTACAGCAGTGGTGATTTGGGATTGATGCTGCAGTCCTTCAGTGCAAGGTTGGAGTGGAGAAAAAGGGGGAAACCTTTCAGCTGAGCACTCAGTAAGCTGTTCTCGTTCGCCTGTAGAGAGATCACATGAACTGAATGACAACTTCAGACAGGAAGTTGTCAGGCAACAGTAAAAACAATGACAAGCAAAGAGAGTTTCAGCCTACCATCAAGGAGACAACATCTTTATTTGCTCAATGGACTCTTCAGAAAGCACAATGCGCCTCCAGCCAAAGGATGCTTAACACTTTGAGCAGAGATGTGTAATTCAATAGCTTCCCCATTCAAAAGCTTTCATGCAGCATCCGGAAGCCAGAGTTAAATTCTTGTTTTCAATTTAAACTGGTAGGGAAAGTTATTACAGGCATGGGTGGTGACCTTACTATTGTAACTTTTATGTCTGTGGCTATTCTCAGTCATCCAAGTCATAGTTGTCCCAAAGGTGCTTTTTCAAAAGGCCAACTGGACTGGGTTTTTCCTCCCCTGAGGAAGAAGCATATGCTTCGCTTCTCATCCGAGAAGCTTCATTGGTTCTAACAGGATGTGGGGTCAATGGAAGAATTAGTTCTGATCGGATGGGGGTGGAAGGATCATATTTCTTTGTAGTCATCTGGTTGTCAGCAGGCTCCCTGAGAGTTCTTGAGGTCACTTGGGGGTTTATTTGTGCCCTTAGGGTATCAAGAGTGCAAATGGAGGTGGAAGCTTCTTGGAACGGCTGCAAAGGCTACGTTGTAGGTGGGAGAGAGATGGTGTCTTATCCCTCCCCCTCTGTTGACATAAATGGCCACTTTTACCCCTCTTTCAAACCAATGATCATATCTATCCAGAATGTGGACTTTGCTACCATCGCCCCCACCATATTGCCAGAACTGATGACCCCACCCAGAGCCTCCTTTTAGAAGCACTTCGGTCTTGATTAAGCTATAAATTACATTCCTAAAACAGTCAACACATTTACCATCTTCAGTCAAATCATAAAAAACTGTCATTGGTATATGCATGTCAGCAACTGGAAGATCCAGTTTGCAATGGAATATGGAGCAGTTTATTACCAGTTTTAACATGAATCTTTTTTTAGAAGAAGAATCCAGATTATATATAACTCAAGGTGGCAAGCATAGAGAATATTGCTGCCTCCTTTCTCACAACAACCCTTTGCAGTGGGTTGGGCTAATTAACTGTATAAATTAATTATTTTACTAGTGTCACCATATTAAAAAAAAAACTTCTCTGAGCTGCCCATTATAAAAGGGGAAGAATGAAAACTACAGTCGTTACTTATCTCTAATTTAAATATCAGCAGATTGAAGGGAAGGAGAGCACAGAGAACAGAAATCCTGAAGGCGCTTCCATGTGACGCTGAATATGACAAAACAATAAACCTGGGGGTGGCGGATCTGCTGTCTAGCATTCAAACTCCAGATGGCATTTTTCTCTGAGCAGACACAAGGAACCTAATAAGAAATGAATAGGTTACTTGTTTCAAGATTTGCTGCAGACAGCAAGAATCCAGTGCTCATGCACTCTGAGAATTATAAAATGTCAGGATTTAAATTTATGATGGGTCATTTAATTCCTCATAGAGTCCAGAGCTGCTCATAGCATCTGGCTGCATGTCTCTGCCATTAAGCTAATGCAAAATAAATAATGGCACTGCCCTTGATCCAAAGTGTTGCAAGAGGGGGAAAAATATATCAGTACATAATCAAATAAGGGACTTAAGAGACTTGTCCTAAGGAGAGAGTCAAAGTACGCTCCTTGTCCATTAATGTCCTCTCTTACTCTTAATTCAAACTCCCCAAAATAGCTTTTCAGGGGACAGATATGGATGGCTCTCAATGGAAGTCTTACAGAATTAAAACATGTTTTCAGGGAGAGGGAGAAGGAGAGAGAGAGAGAGAGAGAGAGAGAGAGAGAGAGAGAGAGAGAGAGAGAGAGAGAGAGAGAGGGAGAGAGAGAGAGAGAGAGATTTTGCTTATATACTGCTCAAAAAAATAAAGGGAACACTTAAACAACACAATGTACTGTATTTAATAGTAGGATGTCTTATCTTGTGTTCCCTTTATTTTTTTGAGCAGTATATTACTCAACCAGGGTTGACCTAAACACCTTCCAGACAACCAGGTTGGCATACTGATCAAAACCTTTATTATGATCTTAGTTTAGGTCAAATCAAGTGTAGTACTGATTAAGAAGTAGACTAAAAACTGGGAAATTTTGAGTTCTAGTTCCATCTTAGACCACAAAACTAGTTGGAATAATGGGGGGAAGGTTACTGAGAAGATAATTGGCTTACAGCTCCAGTGGCTTTAGAAAGAAAAAAAAACAGATTATCTGGTCAGGATCCAGTCCAAGCCAGTGCTGAAATGGCATTGGATACGCTTGACAATAACCTTTGGTGGGCCCAGGATAGGGGTGCTACATTTATCTTGTACTTCCTTAATCTTTCAGTGATCTTTCATAACACTGATCATGATATCCTTCTAGGAATGGAGCTCACAGAGTTATGGCGGTTGCTTCTTTTCTCCATGGCCGATTCTAGTTGGTGTTGGGAAATGTTGAGCCACTACAGGCCTCTGCTTTGGGGCACCTCAGGGCTGCATTTAACATTCACATGAAGCAGCTGGGGAAGATCATCTGTAGGCTGATGGTACTCAGCCGAACATCTCTGCCTAGGCTAATCAAGGGATGCTCCTTTCCCAGTACCTGGAGATAGTGAGGGTCTGAATAGAGGAGGACAGACTTCATTCTAAACTAGGCAAAACTGAATGGGTCTGGGTTTTTAGGGTCCATGGTTCTGGAAATTCTCCATCTTTAACTCTGCCTGGGGGTGACTTCCCTAGTCAAGCCAGTGAGCTATTTGGGTGTCCTCTTAAGAGTCTCAGATTCCCACTCTTCCCAGCAATCATAACCACGCGAAGAAGATAAACGATTCAGGACAGTAACTATGGAGACATCTGCTAGGAGAAGGCTTTCTCACACTAGCTTTGTATTACCATCTAATTTTATGGATAAAATGTGAAGTAAACTAATTTCAGGACATTTTGTAGACACAGTTAAATATCTGTTTAAGATATACAATATCATGTTGCATGCCTCTGGCCTTAAAATCTCAGGAATGAAGTATTTCTGTCTCTGAGATGTACAGACATCAAACAACACTGCATGTCAAAAATAAAGGATGCTTAGCTACTCAGTTCACTGTCTTTTTGCAGAGAAGCACAAATAGACCTTGGGGAATATTAACAAAGAATCATCTCTCACAAGAAATCGGGAAAGAGAACTGCAACCTGAAATTTCATAGTTCGCAATATGAATAGGAATAGGAATAGGACACGGGTCGGCAACCTGCGACTCCGGAGCCGCATGTGGCTCTTTAAGCCGTCTCCTGCGGCTCCCAGTCCTCCTCTGCCGTTCCGGAAAAAAAGTGGGACGAAGGCAGCAGTTTGGAGAGCTGCACACGAGGCTCTCCAAAACTACACTGCCCCGTTTGCAGAGCTGCTGCTTCCGTCCATGTTTGACGAAGGCAGCAGCTCTCCAAACGGGAGGTGGTGGTTTGGAGATCTGCGCGCACAGCTCGCCAAACCTACACCGCCCCATTTGCAGAGCTGCTGCCTTTGTCCATGTTTGACGAACGCAGCAGCTCTCCAAACGGGGAGGCGCTGCATTCGTCCACGTTTGAAAGAAACACGAACACGTTCGTCCGTGTTTCTTTCAAACGTGAACGCAGCGCCTCCCTGTTTGGAGAGCTGCTGCATTCATGTTTCTTTCAAACGCGGACTAACGCAGCAGCTCTCCAAACAGGGAGGCAGAGGTTTGGAGAGCTGTGCAGCTCTCCAAACCTCCGCCTCCACATTTGGAGAGCTGCTGCGTTCATCCGTGTTTCTTTCAAACACGAACACAGCAGCTCTCCAAACGGGGAGGTGGAGGTTTGGAGAGCTGCTGCCTTCCGCGCAGCTCTCCAAACCACCGCCACCCCGTTTGGAGAGCTTCTGCTTTCATCCGTGTTTGACAAGGCAGCAGCTCTCCAAACGGGGTGGCAGAAGCAGCTCTCCAAACTTCTGCCGCCCCATTTGGAGAATTGCTGCCTTCGTCCGTGCACGTTTTGCCTTGTTCTGCGCATGTGCGTGCGTACACGCAGGCGCGCACACTTTTTGCAGCTGCCACTTTTTTGTGTGTGTGATGGAACCGGTTCCGAGTGGCTCTTTTATTGTTCAGGTTGCTGACCCCTGGAATAGGCTAACATTGCATTTTGCTTTTCACTGTTGCTCAAATCTTATCTCCAGTATATTACTTCTTCTCTTCTCATTGTTTTAGTAAACACTTTCTCAACTTCGAAATACCTTGAAAAAGCCAATGATTCCTACACCGTACTCTACACAGTACTTGTCCAAGAGTTCACGATTCCAGGCATCCAGGTTCACGTACTTCAGGATGTTCTCATAGATGATAAGTGCGAAGCGCCCCCTGTCCTTGTCAGTCAACGTAGGCATGTCTCCCTTCCCCGGAGCGATCTCTGTCAGATATTTGAAACGACTAGATTCCAAGATGGCCACAATCTCCTGTCCCAGTTGAGAGTAAAGGCTTTCCACAAACACAAGGACCAAGGGATCAGTCCGTGAAGAATCTACCACTTTGATGGGTTTTATCGGTAGCAGGCGTGAAGGAGCAATCTTCGGTTCATCACAGTCTGGGCTGGGGATGTCCCCAGAGGGTTCCAGTCCCCTCTTCCATCCATATAAATAATATGCTGAGACAAAAACACTGAGCAGGCAAAAGGCAAAGAGTAAGAAGAGCACCACTTGAGGAGACACCTGCCGGAAGCTCCTCCGGATCCTTACTAAAGTCATCCTTGCTTTGGAAAAGAGTTTTCAGGTTCCTTCCCCACCCCACCCACCCTTCCCCCCTCCCTCCCTCCAGGTCTCAGCTCAGGAAAGACTGGAGATAGTTTCACAAAGAGGCCATAAACCTATGGAATTGCCCCTGTGACAGTCCATTATCCATCCTGGTCCTTTTTCATGTCACCATGGCAAATCCATTCAAAGTTCCTTTCCCAGATAAAAACACCAGCAGTTTCTCATTGTCACTGTTTTGTTAGGATGGAAATCTGACAGCCTTGGCCTTCAGGAACTGCTCTCAGGAAGTAGGACCACATGGTGATTCCTTGGGTCTGCAAACAGAAGCAAAGGGGGGAAATTGTTAGCAGAGCCTCGTCTCCCACTTCAGAAGCTGTGCCTCTTAAGACATTTGTTTTCAAACAGAGAATTTATGGGCCCTTCACATCTACTTGGCTTCTCTTGCAGTTGGAGTGGGAGAAAATTCACCGTACCCATAGATAACTGCTCTTTCCTTTTTATTTATTTTTATTCCTTATCATGCACCATGCAGTGAACTTTTTGCCACTATTGCATAATAAAAGCTGGACTGGTTAAGCCAATTCTTTGGCAGAGCAGAATATGACAGTGGGTGGACGATTAGGGATGCCCGTTTTTCTTTCCAGAGCATTCAACATTTCGCATTCTTTCATCTTAAAAAAAAAAGTTTCCCAGGCTATTTAAGCCCACATAAATAGCACAAGGAAGGAGTCAGAGAAATAACTAAGGAAGATAAAATGATATATATATATATATATATGCAAACTGGATCTTTCTGAGCCCTTAATCTGCAGAAGGCAGAAAGAGAATAATAGACTAACTTCAACCAAGTTCAACTAGCTTATAGAGAAACTATAAATGTTTCAGATGGCAGTAACCCTCCTCCCCAGCCTCAATTCAATCTCGGTGCATCAATTTTAAAAAAGCCAGCTGCCCTTCAGAGAACCATACATGCAACAGTCTTACAGAGGACCCATGGTTTGTTTCCCCAGTCTTGCTGCTCACTCCCACGTAGCTTTGAGGTAGCCGCCACACTCTCTGCACCTGCTTCAGCTTAGTGTCAATCACTTGCCAACACACCACAAGAAGCCTTTAATACTTTGGCAGTATGGAGGACTGTAAGAAATGCTGCCATTGCTTTGTATGCTTGGAAAGGCCAGAGGGGGCCCTCAGCCCAGCTTTAACTCATGGAACAAAAACATGAAACAATTACAAATGTTCTCCTATAGGCAGCCACTGAAAGAGCCGTTCCAAGGCTACTTTTCCAAAGAAGAGAACATTATTCAATGCAATGTTTGGGACACAGCTTCTGATTTCTTTTACCCGTAGCTCAGAACACCTTCAAAGTACACACTGACCCAAGACGGCCTCAGGAAAGCATAGAGAGGTAAACAGAAAATGTATATTTTACCCATCCCAGTTTTGAGAGGCAAACCCAGTTTCTTTATTCTCTCACTGCAGTTCAGTGTAGTAAGTTTCCTAGTTTCTCAGTCAACAAGTAATCTTACAGCTTAAAAGAATATATGGGAAGTGATATTTCCAAGGACCCCAAGATGAGCCAGGAGCAAATTAACTCAACTGCCAAATAAAGACAAGAAGAGTGAGGAAACAACTACCTCGTATAGAGAAGCGCAGCAGTTCACATATACCGTATATGGTCCCTACTGCCCTGCTCTTTTAGCCCACCCAGGTGACAGTTCTGACTTGCATACCATAATGCCAATCAATTCACAGCTAGATCAATTATCATATACGTGCACCTTCAAATTTTCTTTAATCACTTTCCCCACAGATGTAACTTTTGGCATTCCTGCTTCCAGGGATGCAAAGAATGGACAAAGTAATAGTACCAGCTAGCAGATGTCTTCCTAATGTGTGGAGCATGTTAGATCACAATTCCACACAGTAATCTACTCGGTAAAAGCTGATCTTTGAACATCCATGCCAAATTTCCATTTAGGACTAAATGAGACATAAAGTTAAATCTATCTTTGGCTTGAGACTGATAATAATCCAGAGCACAGCAGGTATATGACATGAAACATATTCTTCTGTGCCTCTGCTCTTTTGCTGGAAAAAACTGCATTTAATATTAGCATCAGGAAGAAAATCCCCACTGTTATAGATTATGAATTTCCTTACAAGGCAAATAGTGCTTGGGGGTAGGTGGGAAAAGAAAAGATACATTTCATTTTCTTCATATCTGCTTTGATCTGAAAAAAGATCGATCCCTGCAGCTGCAGAGTGTTTTTATTTCCAAACTACGGCTCACTAAACGGAAATACTGTATATTAAACCATTATGTTTAGTTTATCCATTAAGGTTGAAGTTTAATAGCCACAATATTTTCTCCTTACTGAATTTTTTTTAGTGACACTTAATTATTAAGGTTGAAGACAAAGCCCCCTTCACCCCCACCCCACCCCCATTCACAATTGCAAGTTGAGACATCTGGCAAAATTTCCAAAATGTGGTTGTGAAGTGTTCACTCTTGTATTCTACTCTTCACTAAATCTTAAATAGACATTACTCAGACTTTTTTAAAGCACAAAGAATGAATCACAATTATCGTTTTCCCACAAGCTAAAGCTCCCTAGGGTAGATTCTCCATCAGTCCACAGGAAGATACTACTCTGAATCTAAAGTGCTTGTCTAGTACGCTGGGACAACAGTTTTTCCTCCACACAGCCGGGACAATCAGACAGATCAGTTAGGCATGTTAAGAACATTTATATCCCTGATACATGAGTGCTACTAGTAGAACATTTTAATCTGGCTGGCCAACAGAAATAGCCTGCCACGTATCTGATGCGATATACCTTTGAAAAAAAATTAAAAGGTGAAAAACACTGAGTATCATAAGAAAGGGAGAACATCCTTAATTCCATCAATCCAACTCCTTATCTCCTACTTAAAAAGTAGATGGCAATCATAAACAGAAGAAAAGGTTCCCCCGCACATGCGTGCTAGTCGTTTCCGACTCTAGGGGCCGGTGCTCATCTCCGTTTCAAAGCCGAAGAGCCAGCGCTTGTCCGAGGACGTCTCCGTGGTCATGTGGCCGGCATGACTAGACGCCAACGGCGCACGGAACGCTGTTACCTTCCCACCGTGGTGGTCCCTATTTTTCTACTTGCATTTTTACGCGCTTTCGAACTGCTAGGTTGGCAGAAGCTGGGACGAATAACAGAAGAGCCTATGTACAAATCCATTTCTTCAATAGCAGGGAACGTACAGTATGTAGCTCAGGAACTGTGGAGACCTCGGTGCTCTCTCAGCTTGGTTGTTTGCTTGCAGACATTTCATTACCCAACTAGGCATCATTATCAGTGTGAGGGAGGGGTTTGCTACAGTAGCTTGCCCTGCCAGTTTTAAAGTAGGTGTGGTTTTCTCCTTGATACACATAGTCCTCAGCTTACAACCACAGTTGGGATCAGAACTTCTACTGCTAAGAAATCCAATTGTTAAGTGAGTCACACCCGATTTTGTTAATTTTGCCACTGTCATTAAGCAAATTTAGTTTGCTTATTGGAAACCACCTGGGAAGATCACAAATGACGATCACATAATCCCCCAAACCATTGTAAATTCGTTAACAGTTGCCAAATGCCTGAATTTTGATCATGTGATTGGCAGGGCCACTACAACAATCGTTAAGTTTGAGAACCAGTTATAAGTCAGTTTTCTTGGCACTGTCATTAACTTCAAACTGTTGCTAAATGAACAGTTGTAAATCAAGGTCTACTTATATAGTTCCTTGTTTAGGGTGCTGCTTCCTGCTTAATTACTTGGCATCAATCCCTGCTTTGATGTTCGCTTTATTTTATAAATAACGCAAGATGTACCTAAAACTCATGAATGAAGGCAAACATACAAGTCCCGGGATAATGTTGCAGGATCCAATCGGAGTCAGTCACTGGGACCAAAGATTTATTCTTCCAAGCTTTTGGACTTGTGCTGGAGCCCATCCTCAGGGAACATCTCTCTCTCTCCAGAATATGTGCAAATATTCTGGAGAGAGAGAAGTTCCCTGAGGATGGGCTCCAACACAACCCCGAAAGCTTGGAAGAATAAACCTTTGGTCCCAATGACCGACTCAAATTGAATCCTGCATACCTAATACTCTTTCCATTTCCCCAAAACCATCCTGTGAAATAGGTTGGACTGAGAGTAAGTGACTGGTCCAAAATCACCCAGCTGGCTTTTATGCTAAGGCAAGACTACAACTGGTTTCCAGTTATAAGCCTGGTATCTTAACCACTAGACCAGGGGTAGGCAACCTTGGCTCTTTTATGACTCGTGGACTTCAACTCTTCAGCTTGGCTGGCTCAGGAATTCTGGGAGTTGAAGTCCACGAGTCATAAAAGAGCCAAGGTTGCCTAGCCCTGCACTAGACCGAACTGGCTCTAAAAACTAGCATAGTGGTTCTTACAGTCTTTACACTATATGTTGTAGATCATTCCTGTTTGTTCTTCTTAGACAACTAAGTCTTTTCGTTTACTTACGATGTTTTGGAGCACCTTAGTTTCTGTGCTACTTTGACACTATAATTGTAATGGTCTACTGCAGGGGTAGGCAACCTTGGCTCTTTTATGACTCATGGACTTCAACTCCCAGAATTCCTGAGTCAGCATAGCTGACTCAGGAATTCTGGGAGTTGAAGTCCATGAGTCATAAAAGAGCCAAGATTGCCTACCCCTGGTCTACTGGTTGTTTCCAAGTTGTTTTTGATGTGTGGCAGTGTTATCCTTTTCATAGCTTGTGTTGGTTTTGTTGCAGTAATTGAATGGTCAGGCATGAAGTGTGGGTATTCCATTTTGTGTAGGCAGTCTGTTTCCTTTTTCTGGTGCTCTGGGCTGCTGCAGTGTCCTTGTACTTACACAGCTCCTTACACAGCTCCTTTTGTGGGAGATTGACTTGTTACTTTGGTAACAGAACACTTGGTTGATAGACTTAGGTTTCAAATTTGTGATCAGTTGCTCTGAGGAGGAGAATACACAAGAAGGGTTATGTGTTGTTGCTGTTTTCCAGGAGGCTTCTGGGAACAATTCACGATGCTGGTTACACCTTTATGGTACAGGGCTGGATTAGTTGCAGCACTGCCAATCTCCAATTGAGTTTGCCTACCCTAAGAGATCCAAATGAGTAAGATGTTCTAGGTCCCCTCTGTAGGAAAGTATCATCTGGCAGAGCCGGAAGGCACGCCTTCTCTGTTGCATCATCAGCCTATGGAACAGCTTAGATCCAAATGGCCTTGAATCTATTTGCTTTTTTTAAGTCTTAAAGAACTCTTTTTTGCCCCAGGAACTGGAGCAGGGTGGTGGATGAGTCCATCTGTAGGGAGGAGAAACTTCCACAAATATAGGCTGGCTACAGTTACATTTTCTTTATGTGTTTTTTTTAAAATCTTGTTGATATTGCACTGGTTTGCAAACCTATTATTAACCTCTTAGAGCAATAATCTGTGAGTTGAAGGGCATATTAACTGATTAAATAAATACATCTAGATTCAGATCTATGAATCTCACTGATGACTTGAGGTCGGTCAGTCATTGTCACTCCACTAACCTGCAATATAAAACTAGAGTGAGGATAAAATTTGGAGGAAGCCCTGCAAATATTTTAAACCAAGTTTCTTAAAAAAACAATGATATTCAAACTTAACTAACAAATAAGCTGAAACAAAATATTGCTTGTCTCTTTTAGATGTAACCTAACAGTAAAATTTCCATCAGGTCAAAAATCCTGGTAGCTTCTTTGGACTTTTCCACATAGTTTGCCAGGCAGGAAAAGCTTTAGGTCCAAATGCAAATAATCTTAACTTGCAAAATAGAACAGGGTACTGACGCAAACTAGCAAAGAAAACATTGTGCAACAATTCTGATGGAAATTTAGCAAAAAAAATCATGAGCCAGACCCACCATGGAAAAGGCAGCATCACCATCAATGCAGCATAGGAAGAGCTCAAATAGAATTCAGCAAACCTTAGATAAGGTGATGATCCTCAAGATCTCCAGTCAAATTGCACCCTATCTCATGGGTTTTGCTCTCATACACCGGACGCACATCCGCTTGTGTCTTTTGCAGGCTTTAGGAAATGTTCACAAGGCCTGCCTGTCCCAGTTTGTTCTATCTGCAGTGAAAGGCATTCCTTTCATCACTTGCAAGTACTTTGCACGTTCTTCAACTCTCCCATCTTCCAAGCTGGAGCTGTTAAGCCTTGCTGAAAGCTGGAACAGACACATCAAGGTCACCAGCAGCAGCCTTTGAACTGAGGCAGAGCAGCAGTTGATGGCCTGCCGTTTTCTCACCTTGACATCTTAGCAGGGAAAGCAAAGGCCTTAATATAGGCCAGCATGAGTCTCCAGCTATTCAGTGGAGGCTATTCTAATGGCTATAGCCGAGGCTATAGTTCAATTAGCCCTTGGTTACCTTACCAAATTCATGGTCAAACATGAATTAGACTATTCTGATGTTTTTCAGCACTTAATTCCATTTGCTTATTATACCATGCTGCAAAGGCCAATTACCTAAAATAATTTTTAAAACAATGTTATTAAAGCAAGCTGACTGAGATGAGATGAGATTAGGTAAAGGTAAAGATTCCCCTGCACATGCGTGCTAGTCGTTTCCAACTCTAGGGGGCCGGTGCTCATCTCCGTTTCAAAGCCGAAGAGCCAGCGCTTGTCCGAGGACGTCTCCGTGGTCATGTGGCCGGCATGACTAGACACCAAAGGCGCACGGAACGCTGTTACCTTCCCACTGTAGTGGTCCCTATTTTTCGACTTGCATTTTTACGTGCTTTCGAACTGCTAGGTTGGCAGAAGCTGAGATGAGTAACAGGTGCTCACTCTGTTACACGGCACTCGGGATTCGACCCGCCAAACCGCTGACCTTCTGACTGACAAGCTCAGCATCCTAACCCACTGAGCCACTGAGCCACCACATCCCTAAAATGAGATTACACCTAGTTTAATCCAGTTATTTTTGTCCCTACCTGAGGTAAGGAGATAATGGCCCTACGTACAGATTACAGATAATAATTCATATACAAACAAGCTATAAGCTAGAACTACTCTACCTGAAGCTAAAACTCAAATACTTTGGCCACCTAATGAGAAGGAAGGACTCACTGGAGAAGAGCCTAATGCTGGGAAAGATTGAGGGCAATAGAAGAAGGGGACGACAGAGAATGAGGTGGCTGGATGGAGTCACTGAAGCAGTAGGCGTGAGCTTAAATGGACTCCAGAAGATGGTAGAGGACAGGAAGGCCTGGGGGAACATTGTCCATGGGGTCACGATGGGTCGGACACGACTTTGCAGCTAACAACAACAACAACTATACCTTTGATTTCTTAAGTTTATTCCATTCTCTACTTGGAGTAAAATTCAAAAATCATAGATATAGTAATGAAATAGGCTTCTTCTGCAACCACCTTTCTTTTTCAAATAGAGAAGAAGATATAACACATACAATGAATGATTATATAGGCACACCTAATACGATAAAGGTCATTCCAGGTGTTGCAGCAGATAAAGGACAAAATTGGAAGACCACAAGTTCTAGTCCTGTCTTTGGCCACAAAGACAGCTGGATGAGTTGGGGCCAGTTACCCTGCCTCAGCCCTAGGAAGCAGACAATGGCAAGCCACTTCCGAAACCTAAGAAAACTGCAGGGACTTGCCCAGGCAGTCTCCAGAAGTCGACACTGACCTGAAGGCATATACAACACAGACAAAGACACAATGATGTCTCTACGGAAAAAAAAAGATTTTACACAGACCAAGAATAGGTAAGAAAAAGAAAGTGAGGACTTCCTAGAAAGATGCTTCCTTGCAGCCACTGAGCAGAACAGCATTTTGTTCCCCTACACACTGAGCTCTTCCTTTGCCAATCAGTCATTTTCCCAGAGGCCATCGCTTGGAATGACAGGAGCACGGCCAGTTTCAGCCACTTCCTTTGCTAAAGCTCCAAATAGCCCCTTTAATCTCCCCAAGTGCTTACTAGATCTTAACCATTACATTTCCTATACCCTTTTCATCCGTAGAACACACCTCAGCCCTTTTTTTTTTTTTGGTTGGAAAAAGGCACACTTGTGATGTGTGTACAGTGCACGGAAGGTGGCGAGTGCAAGAAAAACTACTTAATCAAGAATTCCACCTTGGAGAGCCATAAGATGGTTTTCTTTTGTTCTCTGCCATTTTCAATCATTCACATTGCACAGTCCAGGCACCTCCTGCCTTCACTAGTCCCCTTTCTTTCCTGCACGGAAGAAAAGTCACAAGCTCTCATTAGTGACATCAGAGTTCCCATGGCTACATGCAGAGAACTGACAGCCAACAGATTTAATGGCAATGCATGGAAGGAAAGGCAAGAGTGACTGTCAGGGAAATATCACCTCTGCCTCTTTAATCATCAATGAGACCTAAGCAACTGGGAGCACAAGGCACTTGATAACTTTTGTTTTAATAATGAGTCCTCTCCATTACAATCACCCTAAATATCTCCTTGCTCTTCCTTCCTTCCAATTAGGAAAAAAAAGGAACAAAATAAAACAGAGGATGGAAGAAGGAGAATTTCTATTCCACTTGGTCAGAGGGTAAATGATTCATTCTTTTGAATTTAGCACATTTCTTTTTAGGAGCTAGTGACTCAAAGGTCAAGAACAAAATAACTCAACCCAAGTAACTCACAAGCTATCCATGGAAAGTGGGAGAGAGGGAGAGGGAGCTGTGTAGGTGGG